>NC_142415.1:9336500-9654500 GCF_059516105.1 Syngnathus floridae
TGGTTTTGAGACAGTTTATGCAACATCTGTCATCCCAAGATAACATGTAAATTGCCCGCATTCTGCACTTGATTCTTAGACTGAGGGAACGGAATTAATTCAACATCTTTTTAGGTTTAGTGTATTTATTATTCATGATTGTATTGCTATCATCTGCCATGTAGCCCCCCCCCCCCCCCCCTCAGAGATATTCTGAAATGAAATTATCAACAATTACCAATTTTAGAGTTGCTATTAGGCAGTTAATGTTATAGTTTGCAGTTCATTATTATTGTCTATTAATGATTTCTCAATTTTAAGTATGTACTCTGCACTGGAAAATCTCCCACTGTCATTGTCATGGTTTACAGTTTTGAATTTCAATCAATGTCTTGAAAGGTCAGACTGTATAGCACCAAGTAGAGGATGTTCAATGTTTCATCTTGTTCATCACATTCACCACAAGTTTGTTCTGTTGCATTACAGTGTCCAGCTTTCTTAAACATATTGCAGTTATACACTTGAACATCCTGGGAATTATTTCTGTTAACTTAAGGGTGCGCAAAAGCTAGAATGTTCCTCGCCCTGCTTCATTAAATACAGAATTTCAGGTGAAAATTTCCTATAGTAATGGCTATCTACCAATTCCATGCTGTAGCTTCCTTTAATTGAAGTCAAATGTACTCAAATCTGCAAAACATTTATTGAAGCACATTTCTTGCATAGCATGTCCTAAAATAAATAAATTACATTTTGTTTCTTTATTATGGTTTAGTCAAGTCTGCTATTGTCCCAGATAAAAGTCCCAAATAAATGCAGATTTACATTAACATGCAGTTAGCAATGGAATGAGCATACCAATTACTTCAGTATGGTATGACCCCCTGCTGCTGTGTTGGTAGCTTTTTCTATTTACCAGGTACGTAATAGCAGCGTAACAGCTAAATGCAGCTGTGCCGTGTGTAGTTTGAACTATGAAAAGCCCAATTTAATAAGCCACTGAATAATACTGAAAACCCCAAACTTGTCAAATCCAATTTCTTGCACGCCTGTTTGGGTTCCTGATCTTTAGCTTCTTTACCTTCATTTCTTACCTTGAATTTATTCACAGTAAACTACTGGCACACAAACACTGTGGAATTGTTTCATTTCCGTCATGTTCATGTCCTCATCATCAGTAACAGCAGCCACAGTATCGTTTGAAACACAATCCATGTTGACAAGCTTCAAATTGATACAGATCAACAAAGAAGCAGAGATTTTCTTTCTCACATTTAAAGGCAACAACAAGAAATCCATTGTCTGTTTAGAGATCAATGCAAGGTTGTTATCATGGTCAGAGTTTGTAAATTTACTCAGTGACATTTAACAAGAAGAGGAATGCTTGTAATTCAGGACAATGCAGGAGGGGGTGGGGGGCACTGCCCATTCTTCACAAATAAACCTTTTTGGAGTTTTTCAAGAATTTTCTGTTTAAAAAAAAAAAAAAATCAAACAAAATCGCAATACCTTTTGTATGAGCTCAAGCGGATTACAAGCCAATCCGTCAGATGCGCCATCCATGACTTCTCATGGCACAAATCCCCAGTCAGATCCAAATAAATGTTAATACTGTGGACAACTTTATTTTTCATGTTCTTATTTATTTTAGTAGTTCAATAAAACAAGATGAAACTCATATTGTATTATACTGTAAGTTCCCATTGCACTACTCTCTTTGTTTTTGAGTTATTTAATAATTAAGGTAATAACTTAATGCCGAATTTCACGGTCTCAAGAAATTTGAACATTGTGAAAAAAAACAATCCAAATTGGTTTTTAACAGAAATCAGATTGGAATTGGCCCATGAAAAGTGTTAAATGAATCAATATATGAATGCCACTTTGAATCTACTCAAACTTTTTGATATATATATATATTTTTATATGCACCTCTTGATGAAAAGGGGAAGGCAGAGAGAAGAAACTATTATTTCACTTCACATTCTCATCCACACCCATTTGAACCCCATTACCCAGATTAATTAGTTTGACGGAATAAAATTCAGTGGAAATTATGAGGTCACTGACTCTTTGACACCAATCAGTGATATGGACATATTAAATAATTTTAGAGAGTGAATGCCTCAGTTATTTTAAAAAATGTTTATATTCATATTCAGAGGTAGAGAAAATTCCATACATTCACATGATATAACAATGTTGGTGATTAGACTCCACAAATCTGACATTACACAAAAGATGGATTTTTGAGTCGCTTTGAAACAAGGTGTTGCATGAAGTTCTCAACTTTGAATATTAATGACAGGAACAGGTTGCTTTTGCATTTTGAAGGTAAACTAATGCTGCTGGCTGTGAGTGTGTGTTGACATCACATACTTTCTTAATGCTGGCCTGAAGGTACATCTCGAATGATTGGGCTTCTACACTTCCAGGTGTAAAGTTAAGAACTGAAAGCAAGAGAGAAAGCAGTTTTGAAGGCAGATTGGCAGATACTAAAGCTGTGATAAGACCACACTGGCACAGCAGACGCATAAATCGAGGTAGGTCAGGAAAAAAAATAGCTCGTGGCATCCCAGAGAGCGTGTGGCGTTTATGACAAGAGCCGCGAGAGACGACCTTGAAACAGGGATTGTTTCATCCCTTTGTGGTTCTCATTCAGCCATATGGTCAATCTACCTTTCCAAACTGAATAAAGGATGTCCAATTTCTGTGTTCTGTCTGATTTTAGCTTCCGGCCTGTACCTTTAGTTTGCATTTAGTTGAAGCAGAATCCTGTAGGAGCAAATCTTTTCAACAACACATTTGGTCTTGATTCACTGAAATATATTACATTCCGCCTCTATGTGGGAGAATGCAGCCCAAGAGAGTTTCTTTGGCAAGTGAAAGTTTCTGTCTTGTTATTTCTAGCCATGCAAGGTTCAATACTTCAATCATTACACATTATGCTACTCTGCTGTGCTGAGCCACAACTGCACCCAAAGCAGGAAGCGCCTGAACCTGCTGTGGGATTAAAAGGAAGCTTTGCATATCTAAACAGTGTAGCTTCAAGACATTTGAGACTACTGAGTTTATAAATCAATGCTTACATCAAATCTGAAAATGTTATAGCTTTGTCTGGACTTGACTGTTGTTAAATTGCAGTGTATTTCTCCTGGGTCACACCAATATGACCATCGTTCCCGTGTTGAGCAAGAGAAAGGTGAAGTTTAGTACTTTTCTATTCTTCGCCGTCAGGTTTTTTTTTTTATACCGGCAATTATTTAATATGCGCATAATTTTTTTAAGCATTGATGATTCAGAAACAAACTTAAAAATAAAACAAACTAAATTATCTGATGGAGCTATTGTTCATATGCTCCTTTCCTTGTCTAGCATTTCCCCATATTGTTATCCAGTAAAAAATGTGTGCAGAAGAACAAAATCTAGCATGGGAGTTGAAATAGAGTACTAAAGCTTCTACTTTAAACAGCCATTAAGTGAAACTCTCTGGAATTAATAAATGGAGTGAAGCTAAAATATGCTTTAATGAGGAATTCAAATTATACCATTTTCAGATGAAGGTATTTCCTTTGTTCCGCAGAATACGGATTTGAATGAAGTAAATCAAGCTCATTCCTGTGCCTGTGTCAGCACATAGTATGGGACCATAAAACAAGAATTTTATGCTTGCAGGTTGTATAAAATTCTAATTATGTCACTGGCAAATTATATCTATTTCTAAATGTGAAACATTTCATCACTAACCGGCAGTTCCTGGCTGCTGCACCAAAATAATACAGTCTATATTTTACTTTACGTTGATTTGAATACAAGTACAAGCTTGCAAACAGACATTTAAAATGTCATTTAAAGTAAAAGCTTATAATAATTCTCATAACTATAATAATATAAGATAAAAAAGACATTTCTGGTCAAAAGTAGTCACTTTTAATTTCACCACAAAGTTCATGTGTTGAGGGAGCGAGCATGTTTGGTCTCTTGTCTTTTCATGGTAGCATCTGCCATTATTAATGTCTCAGAATTATTTACTCATTTGACACCATGCTTCACTGGACACCAAAATTGAGAGATAATGGGTTCACCTACAGATGTATGCAAATGCTCACATTTGCATGTTTGTTGTTTGCGCGCAGAGGTTGTACATGAAGCCCTTCAAATACTTGTGTTTCAAGCAGCATAAAACAAGTGCCTGAAATAATCCTTACCCTCAAACAACGATCGCACAGAATCCAATTAACCAAGGCTGACGTCCTTTCGGACTTGCGCTTGGTCTTCAAGCTCAGACTGTGATCTTTTAAATGGTGAAGTCAACAGGACATCAAAATAAAATGCATCTCCCAGTCTCAAGGTGAAAAATAATAATCACATCAAATGCTAATCATGCTGTTTGCCCTCAGACAAGTGTAAAATATTTCCAAAGACTTGGGCAGCATGTTTAATGTAACCTCATTAAATTCATTTTCGACACAAGCAAAGCCTGGAGTTGATAGAAAATATTTGATAAGTGGTACAGAAAATGCATGAATGAATGTAGGACCTCGAGTTTTAAAATGCTTTGAAGTCAGACTGAGTGAGCATCAGTTGAGAAAACATTCAACCAAAGCTGAGAGCTCTCATATTTCAATTAAATGCATTTTATGATTTAGGCACTAGCTATTTTCACTTTTACACTGTCGGAGGAGCGTCTTAGTTTGTCATATTTGATTAAACAGCACTACGCTAATGTGAAAATTGAAGGTAAACTATGTGACAGTACTTGTAAGGGACCACACACCATAATTTAGATCTAGCGTGATTCCTTGTCAGCTGGTCTAGTAAATTATGCATGTTAAATGTTTGCAACTCAAATGAAGTTGCACCTAGCCTTTTTTTTTTTAAATTGCAATAATTAAGTTTAAACTGAAATGAGTATTTGTGTTTGTTATTCTTCCAATTGCAATAACCCCATTTACAAAAAATCTTGATTTTTGTGCGAAAGTGTCGTCAGCAGGAACAGAATGCAATGGTCTTATCGCTGTACTCAAGCTGGTCTTGGTTGTGCTGAAAAGAAGAAACAAATACAACGAATAGGTTGGATGCAACCTGTTCAAAAGTAATTTGGTGCGGCTTATCGGTTAAGAGACCATCCTGGCTAGCATCATTAGCTATATAATTAGCTGCAGGCGCCCGCTAATGACAGGTGGTTGCACTTTTGCCTTTTCTGCTTGTGGAGCAGAGAGAGGGCCCTGAATATAAAGTAGGATATAGAACCAACTTCTTAAATATATTTTGGCTTCATGAATGCTAAGTACAGTAAAATTACCGTAATTTCCGGACTATAAGCCGCACCGGACTATAAGCCGCACCAGCTAAAATTCAGGGATATTTTAGTTTTTTTCTTACATAAGCCGCACCGGACTATAAACCGCACGTGCACATGAGTTTTTTACAAAGAAAGACAGTACACAGAAAGCCGTAAAAATCCATAAATACGCCGCGCCGCCATTTAAGCCTCAGGGTTCGAAGTAACCTTCTGAATAAAATGCATTAAAAGTTCACATTAATTACAACTTGTTTTTGGTAAGCAAAATGTCAGAAGAATTGAATTTAAATCCTGATTGATTGGGTTTTAATACAATGGAGATGGTCCAAACAGCGCCACTGCTTTGTGTAATTTCTGAGTCACATGGCAGAGTAAGAGAAAGGGTTTAGAGCCCTTTGACGCAGGTCACCTAGCGTGCATTCCTACTAAAGCTCATAATAGTCACAAGCAACACAGGCAGAATAAGCAGCAGCCATCGTAGTGTTTCAAAATAGTATTTTTGTTGTTGTTTTTTTCTTCAAGATACCGCACAACAGTGGTCCACAGCCTTTTTACGAGTGTATAAAAGTGATCAAGTCATCACAAAAATCACGAAAAAAATCTTATATAAGCCGCACCTGACTATAAGCCGCAGGGTTCAAAATTTTGGAAAAAAGTCGCGGCTTATAGTCCGGAAATTACGGTAAGCTGTTTACCACGAGGTGAATATGCACACTTGATTAAACGTTACATCAAGGGTGATCGTGTGACCAATGAGCATGCTTCTTAGCAAAAGTGTTATACGCAATACGTAAAAGAGCAAAAACATGTACAGTAATCCCTCGCTACTTCGTGGTTCATTTATCGCAGCTTCAGTACATCGCGGCTTTTTTCCAAAATAAAATAATTAAAAACGCAAACTGATTGTGATTTACAGTATGTACCCTTGTACCTTGTTATAAAAAAGTTATAATAATAGAAGAAGTTTAGCTAGTACATCAACATATGTTACACACACGCACACGCACTCATTTGGGGGAAGGCCCACTTCACTTTGTTGCCATCTTTAGAATACGATGAATCCTGTCAGGATTTGAATAATGTTTGTTTATTTTTGGATTACTACCATTCCCACCTGCCTTTCCTGTTTTTCTTTTCATTCCGGGTGGCACAGCAGGCACAGCACACGGCCATCAGACAATGTTTCTTCTGCGATCAACTCTCTAACGCTGCTGCAGAAATGGGATGATGCCAGATTATTTGGTTCCTTCTTTGCCTAATTGAGTGAATTTTTAAATTGGAAATTTGGAACAGTAAAGATAATTTGTTGCTTACACGAGCAGTCCATGCTTTGGCACCCAACAGGCACGCATACAAAACAAATAGTCTACTGCAGAATGTAGAAACCAGCATACTTTCATATCGATGGCAGACGGAAAGACGGAGACATTTATAAAGAGAGATAGAAAGATAAAGTCACGTTCACACGGCACTGGAAATGAACCTAAAAACAGAAGAGGCAGGGGAGAATGGCAAGAACGTGTAAATGAGCAGAACTCAGATCATTATTTACTGTCCACTGCAATATTAGTAATATATTTTTTTAGTTAACCGTAATAGATGCAGCACACACACGCACACACACACACATCATCATCATCGGCGGTCACTCGGGACGAGTATGACTGTCTTCTTCTCAAGGTCGTCTACTTGTGGGTCCGCGGGTGGGCGTAGAGGCCGATCCGGGATCCACATATTTTTGTGCAGTGTGGGCAGGGGAAAGTGGTGGTGGGTTGTGGACGTGCTGGAGCCTGTTTTTTTCTTTCCTTACGAAGTTGTCGTTTGGTTTCTGCGACACGGCGGAGTTCCTTTTCGTGATGTGCTGCACCATCTTGCACCGCTGCCCTCCAGCAGTTCCTGTTCAAGGCGATGCGCTACCAGTCCTGAGATGTTATTTGGAATTTCTTGAGATTGGTCTTGAGGTTGTCCTTAAAAGGTTTCTTTTGCCTGCCCGGGGCTCGCGGACCTCTCTCCAGCTAGGAGTATAACATCTGTTTGGGGAGGCGGGTGTCAGTCATGTGGATGAGATGTCCTGTCCATCGGAGTTGGTGCTGCATTATCAAGGTGGTGATGCTCGGTATCCTGGCTTCCTCCAGAACGCTGATGTTTGTGCGTCTGTCCTCCCATTTGATCCTGAGTATTTTCCTCAAGGTTCTCTGGTGGTGTTGTTCAAGAGCTCTTAGGTGCCTGCTGTAGGTTGTCCATGATTCTGCCCCATAAAGTAAGGTGGGGAGAACCACAGCTTTGTAAACCAGGAGCTTGGTGTCAGCCCGGAGGTCTCTGTCTTCAAAGACTCTTTTCCGGAGTCTGGCATACGCTCCACTGGCACAGCTCAGGCGATGGTTGACCTCAGAGTCAATGTCCGCTTTGGAGGAGAGAAGGCAGCCGAGGTAGGGGAAGTGGTGAACATATTCAAGTGCAGTGTTGTCCACATTTATGATGGGCGGAGTAGATGGCTGGTTGGGTGGGGGTTGATGTAGCACCTGGGTCTTCTTGATGTTCACGGTCAGTCCCAGGGCTCTGTATGCCTTAGCAAAGGAGTTCAGGATGCCCTGGAGGTCTTCTGCAGAGTGTGCTGCAATGACATTATCGTCTGCATACTGGAGCTCCACAACCGTGGTGGTTCTGATCTTGGTTTTGGCTTTGAATCTGTTAAGGTTGAAGAGCCTGCCATCAGTTCTGTACCAAATTGGGTTTCCGTGTGGTAGTTCTTTGTTGATGAGGTGGAGTATGGCGGCAATGAAGACAGAGAACAGGGTGGGTGCAATAATGCATCCCTGTTTGACCCCTGTCTCTACAGTGAAAGGCTCAGTCAAGGAGCTGTTGTTGAGCACTGTGGCTGTCATTCTGTCATGTAATAAACGCAGTATTCTGACGTATTTATCCGGGCAACCATACCTCAGAAGGATGCTCCATAGGGCCTGGCGATCCACCGAGTCAAAGGCCTTTGTCAGGTCTATGAAAGCCATGAAGCTGTTTATGCTCACGACATTTCTCCTGGAGTTGCCATGCTGTAAAAATCATGTCTGCAGTGCTTCTAGCTGGGCGAAAACCGCACTGCGGTTCTGGGAGAACTTCCTCAGACAGTGGCAGTAGGCGGTTGGCAAGAACACGAGCAAGTACTTTGCCAACTGTTGAAAAGAGCGAGATGCCCCTATAGTTTCCGCAATCCGCTTTGTCCCCTTTCTTGAAAATGGTCACTATCAGAGCATCCCTGTGCTCCGAGGGGAGTACTTCTTAAGAAGAAGAAGTACACACACACATACACGCACACACATAGGTATCATAACCATGGCTAGGACTTACGCATCTATGTTCATATTAAATAATAAATGGAATCGAAATAATCATGTTCTTTCATTGCTGCAGACAACACATACATCTTTCTTAATGCCCGAATTCCTGGCAAACTGATAACACAATGTCCAACATACATTGATTGACGCAAGTGTACCAGACCAGGAGGCTAACAATGTGAGGGAAGGAACAAAAATGCATTGCTTATGCCACTTTGCTTCAAGCCTATGGTATCACCTTAGGGCAAAACATGTAGCAGTGAGCATTGAGACCACAGCAAAAGTAACACCATTAATTCTGGTACAAGGAAAGCTGCAACTGGCAGAAAGAGAGGAGCGGAAATGTAGTGTGCCCTCTCTCACCCAAAGTCAGCTGGGTGGTCCAGCTTTGACTCTAATGAAGCTAAGCAAGGTGTGAAAAGGAAGGGATTGTTTGGGTTACAGGTCACAATAATTTTATAAAACATTGTGAAATGCTTTATCATGGTCTCCTTCTTTTATGTCACCAAAAACCTTGCACACAGGGGTATGTAGACCTATCTTTCTACTTTATGTGCCTCTGTCTGTTTCTTTGAGTTTATTGCACAAATTAAATCACACAAGTGATTTCTTTGCGCTACAAGACATCTGACTTAGAGCATCTAAAGCGCTCAAGTGGAACAGTAACTTGTTTAATTACCGTATTTTCTGCCCCATAAGGCGCACTTAAAAGCCTTTAATTTTCTCAAAGACCGAAGGTGCGCCTTTTAATAAGGTGGGCCTTTTATGTGGACCAAATTCCAAGATCTGTAAATGTTGTTGTTTAGCTGCCGTGTTTAGTGTGATTCCGAGTCCAATATGTAGACGTCATATGTAGACCTGGTCAACCACTCAGAGCCCACAACAGCATGGGGGCAAAGTATGATTTCCAACTTCAGTTACTATTCACTTTTTTCTGAGATGAACAATAAATTCAGTTTTGAGTGAGCCCAAGCGTTGTGCTTTTTCTTTGCTTTTTTTCCCCTTGAGCTTCTGATGTAATCTGCAGCCTCAATCAGACAGGAATAGCAATAAGGCAGGTGTCTCCTCTGACAGAAGGTTCACGTGCAGCTCATCTTGAAAAGCCATTGTGTTTGACATCGAATAAACCTTGACTTAAATTAGAAGCCCATTAATGCCACATAATGGAACTTTGCTGCACTCCTTGCACCAAGGCCCATCACACATTGTCCATGAGGAATTACACTATGCTGACCAAGTAAAGCCTTGCCTATAGACCACACTCCATTAAAAAGTTTCAGTTCTTGATGGGAGAGCCGTAAGGGGAGGAAGGCTAACAACCCCTTGGCAGCACAATTACTTGCTATCTAACAGTATAATTAAAGACAGCCTTGCAGTCATTCTGACATTGACCCCCTTTAGACCAGGTGACACTACCCTCTCTGTCTTTTTGATTGAGGAGATCCAAGTCACATGTTTCATTTTGCTTATCCACAGCACAACTGGAAAGATAACCTAACCTTTGGAAATAATTTCTACTGGGACGCTAGTCCAGATTATCCCAATGAAATACAATCTATGATTGAATTCTCATTTTTCATTTGTTGTTGCATCAGTTTTCTGGCATCTTATTCAAATAGAATGACGCAAAAAAATGTTGTCACATCAATAGGTGAAGCCTCTTTATTTTGCCAGTGGACATTTTTCAGATGCAGGAAATGAGCATTAACCAGAGCAAATAAAAACAAACAGTGCGGAATCTGTCAAGATGATTCAAGATGTGTGAGACTGTCCTTGTCGTACTGTTGACTGGTTTCTTTACAAGAATGGTTCGGTGCAGCAATTGTTAATGCTGGGCTGCGTGCACTGTCAGGAAATGCTACAATAGCGTCTCTTTGTCTCAGGTTGCTGAACCGCTGTTGAAGCAACAATTCTGAGAAATATCTTTTAACATCCATGCCTAGGTTTTTCAGTTTTGTTACTTTTATTTATGTATATCTTATTCCCAGTCGATTTCATGAAGTCAGAAAGGGAAAATGAAAAAAAATGAATGATATAATCTGAAATACGAGGCGCAAAATGACTGGACCATGGGGTAAAGATACATACCTTGAAATAAATGCGATAAGAATGACTAGATATTGAAAGTTTTTTGTTCAAAACATCCATCCATCCATCCATCCATCCATCCATCCATCCATCCATCCATCCATCCATCCATCCATCCATCCATCCATCCATCCATCCATCCATCCATCCATCCATTCAGCCATCCATACACCCACCCCTCCCTCCACCTTCTCAGAACTCATCTGCTTTACTTCAAAGCCAGTTTAACAGGTGGATCTGGTATTGCTGTTTGTATATGGGTTTGGGTAAGGGTCAAGCAATTGTTGAGCTGAAGTTCAGACATGTCAATGTTTCTTCAGTAGAGACCACGTTGTTTTGAGTGGCTTGCTTCATAGTTCAGTCAGAAGTTCGGTCTGGACTCAGAGCAAAAGCTTGGTTATTAGGAACAGGAAGATGGTGTCACGTCATGGGCCAGTTTTATACTTTGCTTCAACAGGGAGATAGAAGAGATGGAAATACTGGCTAATTATGCTCGGGCAATTAAAGCATCCTAATGGGGCCATTTTGGAAATTTTACTTTTTAATTGCTTACATACAAATAGTTGGCTCACTGGAAATAAACAGATGCAATAAAATAACCAAATGAATCTTTTATTGTTTGGTTACTTTAATGTGCATACAAACAAGATTTTCTGCAATTCTGCCCACTGCTTGTGGTGGCCATTCATTTGCTGTATGGGCAAAGGGGAATGAAACCACACAAAACCAAAAGGTAAGCAGATCTGCACAGTAATTTAATTCGGGTATGATTAAATTTTGCTGCTTAGTGCTGCCTCCACGAGGGAAAAAAGCACCGGCCGTAGCTCTTACGGTAACATAATCCCCACTCGCCATTAGATGATGACTTGCTTTTTGGCAATGCAAGAAATAGGGTGTGTAAAGTGTACAGTTAATCTTTATCTTTTTGGTAATTTTTATGATAGCATATTATGAGATATGATAAAAATGTGACATATCCATAATGACAACATATTTGATGATCAACCAACCACACCACATCTCCTCTGTCCACTTTTTGAAGCATGATTTGATATATTAAATACGTGATTTTTTTGGGATGCATTAATTTTAATGGCTCTCATGAGTGTCAGCAGACATCTCCCATGACACCACTGTGCAAAGCGAGCTTGACTGTGTAGAAACAACTCTATCTGTTTAATTACCATCCTTTGAGTTGTCAACTCATCTCAAGAGCCGCCCCCATAATTCATGAATTAATGATGCACATCTCTTGTCGTTATTAGTTAGCTGCTTTGGCAAACAAACTGGTTGAAGTTAATTTAAGAATCATGATTTTTTTTGCTCTGCGCTATATAAATAAAGTTGTATTGTATTGTATTGTACACAAAAAACTATGATGATAAAAAATAAAAATGAAATGAAAATATGAATGTATATATTTTAGTCTTTGTGGCCTGCTCACAGTCATAGGTATTAGATTCGTTCAACATTTTCACAAAAGGTCCTATGATAATATAAACTTAAATGCAGTCTGTTTTAGTGAATGAAAACCTTCCACAAATGTCTTTTGGTGCTGCAATAGAAATTGTATATAGCTATCATAAAAGCGAGATTAATTCATATATGTTTTTTGAAATTGATTTTAAAAAGCAGATTACCTCAAAAACTTCCCATTCTTTTTGATAGTTATACCAAATTACAGTTTAAATTCTCAATGACAAGGCTTCCGCTGACCGCCTTCATATCAGTGGGTCTCAATGTGGCTTTGTCTTAATCCAAACACTGTGGCAGGTCATTATCAGTGTTCATGCAAATAATTCAGTGGCTAGTGAGCTGTATCTGAACATTAGAGAGGTAATTCACCTCCCCACCATGTCGACTTCTGCTAGGGGAACAGGAAGCTTTTGATCGAGAAGCTTGTAGAGATTCTCCGAAGCATTTTCACAGCACATTGCACCACATCAGTGCTGCCTCGGGGCATCATAGTGAAAGAGGTAAGCTGATGTAACCATTGAAAGAGTACAGAGATGAAGCGGATACAGGTCAGGTGAATATAATGACTTGACATGCTACGGAAACTGGGTCACTTTGCTCCTTGGTAACATCAACATCCAAGGGGGTCAAGCATACTAACATTCTTATTTTTATTTTGATCATAGTTATTTTACAGTTTATGTTCTAGTACATATGCTGTCATTGATCATAAACTGTATATTCAGTTCATTTGTTGCATGTACAAAGTTTGCAACAATACTAAGAACATAGCAAAAACGGGTTTGAATCAGAAAATGAGTTTGGATTTAATACAGTGCATCGAATCGAACCAAACAGCATCATGGCCAAAGGCCGTGGAAGACACCATTCCCGAGGCAAGCATATGAAGAGAAATGACTACCTGTATTTTTATTGTATTTTTAATTTATTGTTTGAGTCAGCTGATAATCAGTCCTTTACTGACCTTTATTGAAAGGGGGGAGCTGGACACAAATTGTTCCAGGAATTTCTGTGCGGGCCTCGTATTTGCCATAAAGGACGCACAGTGGTTTACTTATTTTTGACAGACTCTGTGTGTCGGATAGAAATCTGTACTTAGTGTTCAGTTCAGAATGAAATTGAGAAACATAAGAGTTAATTGATACTCCAATGGTTTCACAGCTAATAACCAATTAATGCTTCAGGAAACCCTACTACAAAAAGATCAGCGGAAGTGATAAAAACCTTGAGAGGGACGAAATGCAATGTAAGTCTAGAAAGACGATCTGATTGCTCATTGTTTGAAAGATGGAGTCCTAAGGCACAGCTGGGTAAAATCATTAACAAATCCATTGTACAGGAATGATGAGCCATTTGCTCTAAAACTGACAATTCTGTGGGAAGTTCATTAAAAATGTGAGCGCACACTGTGCACTGATAATGCTTAATGACTGCCATAAAATGTATTAAACAGAAAGTCATCATTGATATACGGGGAATGTAAGCTACCCTTTACTCTTACCACCTTTTTTTTTTAATTCCTCCCACAAGTTAGCTTGAACGTGTTTTATTTAATTATTGAAACAATTGTTTGCCATGTACCCAGAATTAAAAGACAAGAATGTGTATGTACGTACATGTAATTTTATTTTGCTGTGCATTTGTCCACCCATTACTTCTGTTGTGACACACTATTTTGTCTCAGGAGTACTTTGTCTTGTGCCTCAAGCAAGATTTTAGTTCAAGGAGAAAAATAAATCATGTGTAGTATTTTAGTTCGCTCTATTTCCTTCTATTCTGTTTGTGATTCAGTACAGTGCATACGACTCTAACTTTAGTGTTTATTAATATTAAAGCTATCACTGATACTTGCCCTCAGTGGATTACTTTTAAATTTGAGATAACACACAACATTATTTTGTTACAAGCCAGGACAGACTGACAGTGTTGGGCCACCTTTTGTAGTTTTAAATTATTTCCTACATTTTGTAATAAAAGAACCCTGGCTGTAAGCCTCCCTTTCTCCCCTAAAACTTCACTGCAGACCCAAGAATATTACTTTAGACTTTGGTAAATTTCTCACTCTATTTCTTTAAATAATTAAAAAAAAAAAAAAAAACATGACATATTAAGATTTACTATTTGACATTTTTGTTTGGGACCCATGGAAATCACCTTCATAAAGAAATGGTGGTAGAAAATATAAATGTATTCTGCTCTTGTCCCTTAGCAGAGACATTGACATTGCCAACACAGCAACAGATACAATTGGGTGTGCAGCATCTTTCTCAAGGAGAGCACTGTTCTAATTTCTTGACAGCCATTCTATTCCCTATGGCCAAGCTGCCCTGCAGATACTCGGCTACTACTGTAAACCTGACATCTACTCAAATTTATGACTTTGCTCTGTTTGTCAATACACCTTGACAACTCTTGCACCAACAATATCTCCACTGTTTATGTGTTAGTGTTTTGCAGCTTCTTTTTTACAGTCAGGTGTATTTGTTTTTGTTTTGTATTTTGGAGTTTTTGCAGCTACAGACAAATACATAAAGTACTGGTACAAGATTTAGTATTGACCTGAGACCAGATAAGAAAGGGTTGGTAGCCCTCATACTGTTACTTTAAGTCCTTCTCCCAATCTATACTACGTTTCATTTTGGATTATAAATTACTTAAAAGCCAGGATAGATTTCATCAAAATATTTGGGCTAGGAGAAAATATATTGTATTATCAAAATTTCTTTTTTTAAATCACAGCTGCTTTATTCTTATTCCTCAGATCCTGCCAACTATGGGAGTATCCAGTAACCCACAGCTTCTTGTGAATTTTGCAGCCTTCTTGGTGAATGGCTGCAGCTTGCAACGCAATGAGCGTATTGACCTTAGCATTTTCAGTGGTCATCTGGTACTCTTTTATTAAAGTCTGACTACAGACAGTAAATCAGCAATAGCTGGCACGCAGCACAAAGTGGAGACGCAATAGAGGAAGCTTGCACAGATTTGATTTTAGGGGGCACACCAACCCCAGTGTATAGCCGACCCTGGAATAAACACACTACCTTCAGGCAAGTTTCTTATTTCAAGTACCAATATGCAAACTACGTGTTCCAAACTGTCCATTGAAGGTAATCCTTATGGATGACAGCTCAATGATGCACTGGCAAAAGTGTCCCCTGGATGTTTCTCCTCCACCACGAACTGACAGGACACCCACAAGGTCCTCGTGACTCTATTCTGGTCCTGAAAGTGCTTATTTGTATTTGCAAGTTTAGGGAGTTTTGTGTTGTTCATTCAACTTGAGCTAAACATGCAGGGAAAAAGAAAGTTTAGATTAAAAAAAAAATGGCAAAAAGAACAAGCAAATGTGACAGGTGAAGCAAAACATCACGGAAAGACTGAGTGGGGAAGCATCAATAGAATCTGTCAACCACTTAAAGACAACAAGGCTCTGACCAAGCTGTAAATCTAGAGTGAAAGGTCATCTGGCAGGAGGACACCTGAGATGAGGCAGATGGCATGACTCTTTAGAACAGCAGGGCATACACTTTGGAGATCGACCACAGATGCGTAGCCTGAGGCCTGCAAGCTCAGAGAAAAGGCTCTTGAAAGCCACTGGAGTGCATGCCTTAGAGATGAAGTTTGAGTACTAACGGAAAAAGAGCAGAGGGGCTGGAGTCTCAACTATGTTCCAAAGTGGACCCACATGAGAGCCAACATATCTGTTAGGGAAAAAATAGCTCATAAGAGATAGAACGACACTGATTTCTTATGGAAATGTTGATAACTGGAATCACATAGCGCATATTAGCATAGTTGCTGCAACTCGTGCAGAATGTGGTCTAAATATGCAAAGTACATGAATCCCTGCAATAAGCATAAGAGAAAATATTTATAGAAATTTCTTGTGCGAATTCAATTAATACCCCTACAATTTAAAGAAAGCATTATCAGTTGTACTTTTCATATCGATCCACTCATACTTTATGTATTAGGTCTTGACCTACACAAACGTATTTGGGAGCCATATTCTAAATGTACTTTAACAGGAAGTCTGTCGCTTTGACTTTGTGCCATTTGTGACCTTTTATAGGGATCATCTGGAAGAATTTATCCGATTGTGCTATATTCCAGTACCCTTACATGGCAGTACCCAGGCTTGTGAAGGCCCTTTATAGATGCTCACAACTGTAAACTTTTAAATGTTGCCTGTTGAGCATTCAGTAAGTATTTCAGATATTTCTTTTCTGTTTAATACTTGTGTTTTGTATTTATTTGTGTACTGTCCCTCAGGAGTTATCCACTGTTGGACTCAGGTCTGCAAAATCCAAACATTCTGGTCTACAGGGTAAAATGTGACATTTATTTTATTTCAGTCTTGGGTTAAGAAATGTCTCGGTGAGATCAATCTAATGACTGCTGTGATTATTGTTGCTGACAGCTGTTGGAAGACTTTGCAAAAACAATCACAGTAGTAATAGCTTAAGGTAAAAAAAAAAAAAGAAAGAAAAAAAGAAAAAGCTGGCTGGGAATATAATGGCTTTGCAACTCACAAGAGACATCAATATGCAGCAAATGCACTTTGAAAGAAATATGGCTTTAAGGGTGACTTACAGGAGTGCAGGTAGAATAAATATGGCTGCAAATGCTTGGCTAAAATATCACTGGGACTAAAAGCTCAGACTTAGGGTGTTTTGGAAGAACTTGAACGTTAGCTTGAAGAAAAAAAAAGGAATTCATCAGCATTGAAGAGAAGACCCAATTCAGTGCATACAACAGCAGATCACAATTGTGTAAAGAGTCTGGATTAGAAGAGTTTATGAAAGTACAGTCGTCATAAACGGACCAATGTAGAGAAAGGTTTTGGCCTGGAGCTGCTGACAAAAGGGACTATACAAGGCAGCATTTCAAATGGGACCACCGGTTGTGTAAAGAGCTGCTTACACGCTACGATGATGTGTATCATAAAGTATTAAAAGATGTTAGAAAGCATTCACTGCAGGGCAGCAGCTCGAGCAGAGTCACCAAACCACTGTAGTGTGACAGAGAGACTGCAAAAAAAAAAAAAAAAAGAAAAAAAGGAAACAGGACCATAATACAGAATCGTCAATGCAGGGGTGTCAAACTCTTTTTTTTTTTTTCCCCACGGGCCGCATTGTAGTCATAGCTTCTTTCATTATGACTGTCAACCCAAATACATGTATAAGCACCTCTTACTATATACAGTAAAAACTACAAAACAAACTGACAAATAACTCGTTTTCAAATCAGATGAGTAAAAACAGGTCAAATATTTAAAAAAAAGATTTTATTAAAAGTGAAGACAATTTGCAATTCTAGCAATGACACAAATTCGATGCACAATTTGTCTTCGTGGGCCACATAAAATGATGTGGCGGGCCGTATCTGGCCCCGGCCCTAGAGTTTGACACCTGTTTTGAACTAAGGATTTTTTTCTGACCTATAAATAACAAACAAATAGAAAATAACTGCAGTGGCAAAAATGTTTTCAGAGATTTCATTAATTGAACCACTTCTTCATACGGGCAGCTTCATGTTTTCTGACTCGCATCCTTATTCAATGCATTTCCGTCTTGACTTCGGTGTACTCACGGATCAGTTGAGTTTCCTTTTGTTTGCTTTCACACTTGAACGCCTTGATTTTATTAATTGCTGTCCACGATCGTCTTGCGCTGCTGTATGCGCGGTGGCGTGCGCGCCCGGTGCTTGGCTGCTTTCCAAACAATTGTTTGACAGTTTGTTTCCAGCGTTTCAGGCTCGTTCGCTGAAATGCATTTTCTGAGTGTCATGTCGATACTACACATACGAAGGTTCCAAAAATAATGCAAATTCACTTGATCATACACCGTCAATCTCCTAAAGCACCAGATACGGACAAGGTAAAAAAACTATCTGCCTTCTTCCGGGGCGTCTTTTATATTAAATGACCCGTATCCATAGCAACCTAGTCTAAAGCGTCACTCAACATCCCTCTGCCTTATTAAACCACCCCAAAATCAAAATCACTTTACAATAAATTGGCTCTAACAATAAAAATGCTCTTGACCAAAGCAAAACATTTGCATATCGTCTTTGAATCAATATGAAGGCAAAGTCGAGCATTCTGAACGTGATTGACATGTACGCAGTATTTCATTGTGATTAACACCTTCTAAGGTTGTTTCAACTACAGAACAGGTAGCCGTCTGTATGAGAATGACATCTGTCACAGGGTGAGATTGTATTTGGTTTCTTTTTCAGACACCGACAACATTTTCACTTATGATTGTGCAAACATCAGATGTCTTTGGCAGTTTTTATTTTGCCCAGAATGAATAACATGTGCCCACAATTGGTGACATAAGGGCAAATTGACAGTATTGCTATTTTTGCTTCCATTCCGTCATTTTCCAACATTGTCACAAACACAGTGTTGGTTGGCACTAGATGTAAATTAAGGTTGGCAAATCTTCAAAATAAATGTAATTGCCTCAGCGTCTGAATTGGAAGAAATGCTAAGCACTATGACAGTAAGACGCTTTAATGTGACTCACAGTGCATTTAGTAATGACGGTTGGATTAGCAACCCCCTGGTTGAATGTTACTCATGCAAGCCATAAATGATTTTCACCTTTAAGGCAGACATCTTAAATCACACCTGACGCTTTACATGGTTCTGAAAAACAAATACCATCTAAGCATACTTTGGTGGGCTGGATGTAAAATTGCCGCAGCATACTATGTCATAGAAGTAGGTGGTCAAGGCAAGGTTACTAATGTGGTTAAATACGTTGTAATAATTGCCTCCATGTTAGCGAATAAGATACACTTCTGAATATCATTCTCACAACGGGATGACGAGTGGTAATTAAGAAAGGATGGGGAAGCCACGTTAATTGGAGTCCTGAGTTGTCTTGTGAGCTGTGAACACAGTAGATCTCATATTTAAAATAGATGCGTTATTTGGCAGATGTGATTGAAACTTTTAAGGCAACATAACTAAGTGTTGCTTATTAACTGTAAAAATGAATACATCCAGTTTAGAGTCAAACATATGGATACCCAAGGCTTTTGTGTTTCACAAGTACTTCTCCATTGGAGTCATTGTGTAGTGATTCAACTCGCTGACTTTGATGCAACTTGTGCAGGAGGAATTTCCACTCAATCCTTTACTGATGTTTTCAATTTAATCTCAGACTGACTGGCGACCATCCCAGGGTGTAGTGAACCATTAAACCTAAGCCTCCAGGTTTTGCTGTGACCTTGAACACGTTGAGTGATATAAAAAAGGAGGAGAATGAAAAACATGTCCTATCCTCAAGGGTTGGAAAATACAAAAGGTTGCAACTTCAGATACAACATCATAATGGCTTTTTAAGCCTTCAAAGAATTTCTGCTGGCTTTATTTCAACATGCTTTGAGTTGGATTTTAGAGATTTTTTCACTAGCCAGTTTTGGAGTCTATTAGACGGACTGATTGAAACAATTTGGAGTTGACCCAAGATTTAATGGAGAGAATATAACTCAAAAGTCAATCCTATGTGACATTTATAATCTTGTGAGACTTCAGCTTGGTAAAAATATAATGTCTTTTTTAAACTTGAGTGCAGTGTAATGGCTATAACGACTACCCTGAAAGCTACCAGATAGGCTTGCAGCACATTTTCTTCAGTAAAAAAAAAGTGCCTTCTTTTTTATGTTTCTCCACACCAAATCCTCTTGATTAACAAGTATATACTGTCGAATATATTAAAAACTCAAAGCAAATACATAGTTCAAGATGTGTTCTTATGCTGTCTGCCAATCGACTCACTTATTAATTCCAGCAGTACCTATAAAAAGCCACTACATAAGGGTGTCATTCTGCAAATACCTTTCAATTCGTTGTTGTGCTTCTTTATGTGCTTATTGGACATTTTCAAAGAGTGATACATTTAATTTTAGAGCAGTTAAGTCAAGTCAGATTTGTTTGGATAGCCCTTTATCACAAAAGAGTCTCAAAGGCCTTCAAAGACAAACATAAACAACGTCCCCTGAGCTAAACCTCTCAAGATGTCAAAGTAAAATTCAAAAACTCCATATGAAGAAAAAAGGCTCTCAGGATCACTAATAGAGCAATGTGTTGTGAGTGAATGATTTTGGGAAGGACTGTACGGTAAAGTCAGCATGATAAGAAGGTCTTAAGTACTGCCGCAACAGAATCTTGAACTCACATCTCAAGTGATCTGGGAGCCAATGCAAATTGGCCAGTGTGAGGGTAATGTGATCAGCTGTCTTGCTGCATGCAGCATTTTGTTCTAAAAAGTCAAGTAGACACGGGGAGGGAACATGTGTGCATGGGAAGGGCATGTGTGGCAGTGTAAGGAGTACTTGGAGAGCAGAAATAAGCATCTTGAGCTGAATTTAATGAGCAAAGGGAACGAGGGCCATGAAAAGAGCCATCTCTGCAGTGCGACGCTGGTTTTAGTCCGTGAATTTGCCTCGTGTTACAACAAGAGACACTGAGGCCAGTAGTACGTTCTTCTGCATGCGATAACAAAGAAAGAAAAAGCAGTTTCCTGAAATCCCGGAAATGTGTATAATGACGTCACAGACATGAGCGGTAAAGGCGGTTTGTTCCAAAATGTTGGACTAAGTGTTTTCATGCGGGCCAATCAGATTATCAATTGAAATAATAAATAATAATAATATAAGACATTATATACAATAATATAGACATTAATAAATACAATATATATTGGAATGGGCTTGATACCACCAGAATATTTCGAATGGATCATTTTTATTCCAATCAGTCTTTTAATCAGAGTAAATGGGTCAGTGTAAACGTAGCCAAAGTCTTGAAAGTGTTTGTCAAATTCTGACAGACAACTGTCAAAATACCCTGTGCAGACATGCGCGGTCAAGCTGCACACATAAATTCCCTTGAGTCGCCAGCTCTGACACAAAGCTCTGGAAGCTGGCCAAGCCATGGTGCTGGAGCTTTGCATGTGCAATAAATAAAGCAGAATCAAGATGCCCCATTCGACATCCAAGGAATGAATGAATGAATGAATGAATGAATGAATGAATGAATGAATGAATGAATGAATGAATGAATGAGAGTCCATGTTGAACGGATGCCCAAGAAATAAATGATAAATTAATTCAAGACCACGATGTCAAATGAATGAATACTAAATAAATCCGAGTTGAATGTGCCTGAACAGAAATACTCAGCCGTAAAGGACATACCTATCTATCACACCTATAGTGCAAAAGAACTCACTTCACAAGTGAGAAAAAAAGAACAAAAAAAGGGTACGAAGGTTTAGAAAACTGTTAAGGAGAGAAACACAAGCAACACAACACACAAGCAACCTAAGACAAGGCATGAGGTATGAATAGAAAAGCTTTACGTACTAGCAAACAACAAAAGGTGAAATATAGCCAGCAAGCATGTGATCGATATGAGCAAATGACAATTATTAAACAATATTTTAGCAATCAGATTCCATTTAAAAGTGATTATGTGGAGCAGGTGTGCACTGGAGAAGCCGCCCATTCATCAGCCTAGAGAAATAAAACCGATGCAGTTCAACAAACAGGGTCACGACACAATTCGTTCCTATTTAAACTTTGCATGTCTTCATCGCTAAGGTCACATTAATTATCCTTAATGTGTCACTTGACCTTTCAGACCGTACTTCACTGGGACATAAGATGAACAAATCATGTGATTGTGCTGGAACATCAACGTGAGTATGGAAATGAGGATTAGAGGGAAATTCCCCAGATGTTACATGTGGACAATGAATATGCAAAGGTTTGAATCTCTTTGCAGTTAGCTTGGGTTCATTCCCTGCATTCAAATGGCCCCTTTCCGGTCAGAGCCATGACCACACAATGTCTGTCTGGAAAGCTATAAATAGTGATGGCAACAAGGAACCTTTAGAATTGTACTCTCCTGAGGCAGTACTGACCTGAAGTGGATTTGAACAAGTTATTCGGTTAGACACTGCTCTGAAACTCCACTTTGGGAAGAATGGGTTATTTTCTCTTGAAGATATTACATCGAGAAATAGTGCCTATCGTAAATGTAAAACCACAGTTTGAATGGCTTATAACTGAGTCTCATGTTTGGTCCAGGGAAAATCTCTCATCATTAAAATATGCAGCATCTAAGTTTTTGATGGCATCTGATTTATTTTTAAACCGAAGTGATGACCTTGCTGCGCCCAGATGGGTTTAATTAATTGCTGTATCCCTTTAAAAAAACGCTTATGCCATTAACTTGTTGACTCCGTAATTGCATCCTTGAATACGTGCAAGCACACATGCGGCAGGTCGAAGACTTGTTGCTACATATTTCTAGAGCTTTGGCACTACATTTCTTGAGACACATTTGGTATTCTTAATGGAGACAGATAGTTTTCCCTATTTTTCTTGCTTTTTGCAGATGCACAGTTTCATCCTTGACTCACCGCTTGAAGAACCCCCTCCAGTCAATGTCATCTTGCCTTTTATCAACATAATACGGCACATAGCAGTAGAGCTGTTATGTTCTTTCCCCTGCCACAGCCTGTCCCAATCGAGCATGCTACACTTGATCTTCAATACAACACCTTATATTCTGTGGCACGTTCAACTTTCAGCAAAGATTTCCTAAAGTTTATGCATAAATTTCCATGTGGGTGACAAATTTGGCCTACACACCTCTGTAATATGTCTTGGCTAATCTTTATACTTAGTTTGCATTGTGAGGTGAATTCCCCAATACTCGAGGTAGATTATTCCTCTGTCAACTAATGCAAGTGGATGGATGAAACTTTGTAAAATAAATGCATTACATTTGTTTTGCTAATAGAGCAAATTCACTTCAAGATGATATGAATGGCTTTCCAGTGTATGTGCTGATTTCTATGGTGCTAAACGCAACTGACAGTTTAATATTCCGACTGGTGAGCAGATCAAATTGTCAATAAATGAACTTGTTTTGGCAGTCCCAGATGAGGGATTATACACTTCCTCCCATAAGACTAAGAAGAAGGAAAACACAAAATCAAGGCCTGCCGGTCTGTCTCGCTGCCATATGTATAGGTTTGATGGATTAAGTACCTGTATTAAGCACCTCTCGTTAATTTCTTGCTTTGTGTGATTGGCCACGAAAGCATGATTAGAATTTGTTGGGTCTCTTTTCATCATGCCGGTCAATATTGGACACCAATTGTCCCATTGGATCATTTTCTGGGCTAGCAAGGCACAGTTGTGGGAGTGCTCCTATTATAGTCAAGCCTATCGAAGAAGAAATAGAAATATTATTAGCTGACATTTACAACATTTCCATTTGCTTGAAGCCAAGGGAACAAAACATCAATACAAATTGGACTCAACTGCTTGGTTCCAGTGGTATTTGGCTCATGTTATCACAAAAATCAAAAGGGTTTGTTCTCAGCACCACATGGAAGCTCACTAAATGAATAGCTACTCAAGTTTAGGTGCAAACAATTCTGGTTCATTCCAAACATATGTAAATAAAACAAAAGCTGCACCATTATTGGGATTCTAGGAAACACAAAGCCCTCTCATTATATTTATTTTGCATAAGGAAAATGAATGGAATCGAAATTGCCCATGCAGATTTTACTTTTTATTCTCCTTAATTATGCTGCTCTTCGATTGGTTGATACCCTTTCTACTTTGTCCTTCTTTGCCATTGCCAGGGCGATGATGGATGCAGGGATTATTAAAGAACTGCTTTGAACAAAAAGCTCTTATATGAAAAAGAATGGGATATTAGGCACCACGAGGGACTCATGGCGTGCCACCACTCCCTCCCTTGAAGTTGTCATATAATTAGATAAAGGTAGACTCTCTGCTGCAAGTCCATCTCTATAGAGAATTTCCTGCGACCCACAGTTCAGCCCACAAATAGAAAGGCAGAAGGAATACAGAATGTTTTTTTTCCTTCATGTCAAGGTGATATTGTCTCATCACAATGAGAAAAAGAACAAAATGTGGTAAAGGAATAATGATTGAGTATAATCTGATGGTTAGAAGGGAACAAAGCAGGTATGATTTTTGCAAAGCTTGTTCCCGTGTAACCTCACATGTGAAAATGAGCTCGTCAAGCACAGATCTCTGCTTACGAAAGATTGAAAAGTGGAAAAAAAAACTACGTCTTACTCTAGAACAGTGCTTCTTAACCTGGGTTTGATCGAACCCTAGGGGTTCGGTGAGTTGGTCTCAGGGGTTTGGCAGAGCGTCCACTGCAGAGGTCTGAACACATCTGATTTATCTTGTGAATTCACGATGAGGCATATCTGAACTGGTCTCACAAAGGCAACAGCAGCATGCATGACTCATTTTGTGCACCAGTAAAAAATATCCATGTCTTGAATTTGAAGAAAAAAAAAAAATTAAAAAATCACTGAACAGGGGTTCGGTGAATGCACGTATGAAACTGGTGGGGTTCGATACCTCCAACAAGGTTAAGAACCACTGCTCTAGGATCACAGCGCAATATACTGATTTACGGTAATAAGTACTTCATTTGCATGGGCATCAACTCCAAAAAATACAGTAGACTGTTTTTATAAAGACCACATTGCGAGGTGTATTTTTTGTTCAAAAGTGTGAGAAGAGCAATTCATTCAATACTCTGCAATATACACAAAAATTAAAGTAAACTTCCAATGAACGTGGAAATAGCGCAGTAATTTAGTGACAGTTGAGGCGAGCCTCAAATCAGGAAACTGTGGATCTTTTGAGAGACTTGTGGAAGTCACTGAAATCAATGGAAAAAGACGAAAGTATTGACATTTGAAAATGTCTCTCACCAAGTGATGCAGATACAATGAAGCGGGTGTGCACATAAACATTTTCAGACAGCAGGATAGAAACAAATTATTCAATATAATGATATTGAATGCAACTCTAGATCACAATTGCAGTGACTGTACTTGAAATGAGTGGAGAAGCTATCTATGGCTGTTGTCAAAGTATGGTAACCTGTCAAATTTTTGCGATTTTGACAAGCGCATTGACTATACAAGTGTCACCGACCTCTATTAGTGTGCAAATTATCTTGTAGGTTATAGACCGCTCACGGCAGTGACAGGTTGAACTAATAGCATTACCATGCATTAGTAAACATTGAGAGTCAACACCGATGCAGCAGAACAGGACACTAATGCTATTACAGCTGTGCATATTCTGCAAGAAATCAACTAGTACATGCTGAAAGGTTAGAGAACTTAAAAACCAGTGTCTGTCCCTGCAATGATATGATCTTCTTTTAATGATCAAGAGGAAATTCTTAAGATCTTTCCCAATGCCAAAGGTTGAGCACTTTGACAATTCGGTCACAAAATTTATTGATCTCCCTCCTTTGTTCTTCACTGTCTGCCTACAGTGCCTTGGAACAGAAGGATGAGATGAAAGTGGATGACACCAGGAATTAGTGACATGTGAGGGCACAGCTCGGCAAGAAACTCCTTTTTGTGTCGTAGAAAAAATACACTGACAGTAAGTTAGAAGGAGAAAAAGAACAAGTTAAAGTTGAAAACTCACACTGACAAAGTCTTAGTCTGACAGTGGTGAATTTTTTTTAAAGAAAGACACAAAAAGCAAGGTGAACTCTCATTTTATATATATATATATATATATATATATATATATATATATATATATATATAGTAATATATATATATTACTATATTACTATATTACTATATTCCAGCTTTGAACTGCTCTCTTGTGTTTCAAGGCTCAGCCTCATTTACCTCGGAGGCTTTTTTATATACTCATACTGTTTGTTGCTTTATCTCAGAAGTTCTTTCTCCATTGGGAAATGTACATGAAAGCAACTATACACTAGCAGCCAAGAATCAACATTAAGTTTTGTACACTGAAAAATTCACTTTGAATATTTGATATGTCTGCTTATGCCCACCCTCCCACGCAGAGTGCACTCAGTAAATCAGTAATGTCTGGACGAGGGGTTACATATTGAGGCTCGGTTGATGTCACAAACGAGAAAAGCAGCTGGTGGCTTTGTTGGCTTTTGCAAGAAAATCTAACTAAAGTTTACTTAATTGGGTGCTGTTTGGACACTGACATTAAGAATCACAAGTGATAGTGAACTAGTTTGCATTGCGGTATTATTGTGTGCTCCACTAAACTCTGGTTCAATAAATGTCAGAGGAGCTGTTTCAAAGCAACAGTTGTTCTATTAGTTTCCAGTAAAGCCAGTTGTTACCAAGATCGATCGTGCATGTGGGAATAATTCTTTGACACTATAGGGGCACGGTTTTTACTGAGACTTGGTTGCAGTACTTATGTTGTTGAATGTTTTTACAGCTCGTGATCTGTCTTTGTAGACATTGTCTATAAAGGCAGATATCAACTACTTCTATCATCTGTCCGTTTGTCCGTCCGTCCGTCCGTCCGTCCGTCCGTCCGTCCGTCCATCCATCCATCCATCCATCCATCCATCCATCCATCCATCCATCCATCCATCCATCCATTCATTCATTACTATAGCATTACTAGCCGCTTAGCCTCACGAGCGGGCGTGCATGTCAATCTGAATTTTGCAAGTCACCCATGACTTATGTAGTTTGATACAACATAAATTCTAGCAAGCTTCGATATGGAATGATCAACATGAATGGATTCAGGTGACATTTTTACAAAATTTTCCCGTCTTGGAATGGTCACTGATATACTTGTAAAAACAGACTTAATTGGACTGCAAGTCTGAAAAAGCAAATACAAATCAGAGTCCTGGTTATAACGCAAACAGTTCATTAAATTTATTAATTTTTTTAGACTTCAAAACATTTCATCACCGTTTATTGAGGGAGGATTTTATTCTGTGACTGTCAACTGTTCCACGAGGGACTTGGGCATACTTTTGGTGTTCAAATTATTATTGATGTTTAGATGGTACTATTTATTACTGTATGTGCCACAAATATCACCGTGTGGAGTGTATGCTAATATATGAATTTAATGTGACAGTGGCGCATTCTTAGAAAAGTGTGGCAGGGGCTGGTTCAAACTGCTGTAAGACTGCAGCACTTTGAAAGGAAGCAGGAGGAGTAGATTCCTTGTTTCCATGGAAACCATGGGGACGTGCAAATAGGAAGGGGATGCTACAATGAAAGAGCTAAAGGTGAGCTCATCATTGAAATTTTTTGACCACATATTATTCTACCCTAAATAAATGGGCTCATGTCCTCATCTCATGCCTTTGTTGTAAATCCCAAGCCATTTTTGTTAGGCTCCATCTCAGCATGTGTTCCATATTTTCCACAGCCCAGCAGATTGTACATGAAATAAAGGCTACATGTGACGTTAAAAGACTGGCATATCTGGTCTGTTTTGGGAGACACCCCCCCCCTCCCCTTCTCATTAGTTTAGATTTCAAGAGAAGGGTCTTTGATCCGTAAGACTAACCTCACATGAGTTAATAAGTGTGCATATGATGCATGTCTTAATTTACGTTATTTTTCCAATCTCCACAGACTTAGTGAACAAGAAATATTTTATGAACTGAGATATAAGTAAGTGCAAAAATAAAATAATACATAACTATAAAAACCTTGCACTTTTATTGTTTCTTCAGTAAAGCTAGTGGTGTGACCAAAGCTGAATTAGTTCAAAAAGGGAAATAGATTGAGCTGATAAGCGATAACACATGGAATCTCATTATTACAGGATCAGAGAAAGCACTTGTCAGAGGGTGCACATTTAGCAGTCAAGAAGGGATTAGACATGATAAAGGACCACTCAATAACCTTCTCATTTACGCCCTGCTGTTGTCTATCTTGCCACTTTTCACACTTTCTTCCTCCACTGCAATGTGGTTCTCTCAAATCAACTGTTTATTATTGCATTTTGAGGAGTGCATTTCCATATCGGTATAATGGAACCGAGCAGCCATGTCTTATTTAATGGACTTGTGAACTTGTGTTGGGTCCTGGGCTTGGAAGGCTCTAGCGGCCTATGCCAGCTGACTTTGGACAGGAGGTGGGATACACCCTGTACTGATTACTGGCCACTTACAGTAGGCTCCTTTAGTGGGAGGGAATCGTTTTGAAAGTTGCATCACTCTGTTTCACTATACTACAAACCATTTATTACTAGAATAATTGCTGTGGAAAAAAAATACTTGACTCAACCACCAGATCGCACTTTGCTTAAAAACAAGTCATCTTTAACGACAACAAGTCAATAAAACAGATTTAGATATGCAAAACCATCATTGCATTTTTATTTTTGACTAAACAAACATGGACAGACTAAAGTGTTGGCATGTATTTTAAAATTTGAATTGCATGGATTCAAACATATTGACTGTCTCATAATTCATGTGTAATTCTGTGCGCTTTGCATGTTCTCGTCATGCTTGCGTGGGTTATATCTAGGCAGTCTAGTTTTCTGCCACACTCCCAAAAAATTTGCATTTGTATGCCCTGCGATTGGCTGGCAACCAGTTCAAGGTGTACCCCTCCTACCGCCCAAAGACTGCTGGGATAGGCTCCAGACACCTGCGAGCCTCATAGTTTGGAAGATGAATAAATGAATGAATTCAAATGAATTAAGTTTTCTGTTAGTTATATCTTCTTGGTATAAAATAAAGATTCTGCAGTGTCTTACCACCTAACTATCCACAACAATGTCATCCACTAAAAACGCAGCCATCCCCCTGGGGAAATCCAGGACAAGTAAACACACATTTGGAACTTCTCGGTTGTCTGCTTTAATATCCGAGATGTCAGATTTTTATTCTCAGATGGGAGGTCCTCAGCCTTTCGAAACACCTCAGTAGGAAAAGCACTCTGAGCCTTGGTGTCGTAACAAGTGACAGTGAGTTTTAGCAAAAATACGCTGTGGATCATCCATCCATCCATCCATCCATCCATCCATCCATCCATCCATCCATCCATCCATCCATCCATCCATCCATCCATCCATCCATCCATCCATCCATTTTCTATACTGCTTCTACTCATTGGGGTCATGTGTGAGCTGGAACCTATCCCAGATGACTCTGGTGAGAGGTAGGGTACATACGTACGTACCTATGGACAATTTTAAGTCGACGTTTCAGCTTACATGCCTTTTTTCGGAATGTAGTAGGAAGACAGCAGTGGGACAAAACCCATGAAAGAAAAGAGAGAACATGCAAACAATACACTAGAAGGAGGGCCGAGCTAAGCTGCAAACCCCAAACTTTCGACATCATGACTACTATGCCACCGTACCACTACGTGGGCAAACCTCTTGAAGCTTTTAGCTCAAATATTCCATGTAATTGCACATGGAGTATTTTAAAATCCATTGTCTATGTTTGGTTGAGGATTTGTGGCCACCGATTACACTCTTCTCAGTCCAGGTTAGACACAATGAGGCTGAACAAATTGGAAACAATGCTGAAATCCAAAAGCACCTCGAGGCATATTCTCCTGAGTGCTTAAGTTAGAAAAGGTGCACTGCGACACACTTTTGGGACTGTGCAGATTCTCCCTTAATTGTTTCAGGTACACATCTTGATGAAATGTAGGCGCTCTCGGTGGGACGACATTTAAATGAGGGTGTCCCCTGTTAAATCTAGCTCGCTCAAGATGCCGTACTAGGGACTAGTGCCTCTTGAAGAAGAAACATCACATTACGTACATGTTTTGATTTGATTAACTGCTTCGGTGCTCCACCGTGCTGGTGGCTTAGAATCTGTCTGGGGGCGCAGCTCACAACTGCAGTCATTGTAATGTTTGCAATGGGGAGCTCGATTTTGAATAATTTGTTCTAGTTTGACATATGCCGGTCGTGAAATCCATAAAAGTCTTGCACTCACATGTGCGGCAAGAAGTGTTACTAGGCAACACTTTAACAGCTCACCGGCTTTTAAAAAAATGAAACAACTCCAAGTATGCCTTTGGTCTTGAGCACTGATTAAATTACCTTTATTGTATTTATGAAATACAGACTGCAAATAGCCTATACCGTATTGGCCCAAATATAAGACGACCCCGATTATAAGACAACCCCCTCTTTTTCAAGACTCAAGTTTGAAAAAAGCCTTAGTCTAGACCCCAAATGTAAGACGACCCCCCCCTTTTTTTCAGTTTTATTTCAATGGGAAAAAAACGTCTTATATTCAGGCCAATACAGTATATGCTCCTTCAAAGTCGTCCATGAGATGCATATCACAGAGGACAATCAGTAAACAACTTCCAGGTTGATACGCAAGTCAGTCTATCATTTCAAGTTTGACATTTATTCCAAATGCATCTCTATGGTATTCACATCTCAGGAAAATTTCATACTCCAGGACTTGCATGCCTCATCAGATTCCAATGGGTCATACTTTTTTGGTTGCCGCATGGGCCTTCACCGGTTATGCAGGTGGGTGTGTCAGAGGCCTTGACGGGAAAATTGCGCTTTGAAATTTGATAAGAAAGATGTGTAATGCTACGTGGAGGCCGAATGGGTGCTTAGTATTCCTAGTGGCGGTTTACCATATACAGTAAAGTCAATCTAGTTTGTGCGGTCAGGCACGGTTGCTTGAGCGGTGGCCCATTTGAAGTCTTCCAAGCGCAAATGTTCCTCCTTAGCCCATTCCGCTCATGTAAGCTGAGGTGAACTTTTGGTGGCGGTGCATCGGCGACAGCCAATCAGTGACAACCAGTCAGTGATGAGAACATACTGTCACGTGCATGCTCATCAACAAGCAGACACAGCCAAATAAAGTAAACAAAGAAAACATGCCTAAACACACAACGCATGTGGTGAAATAAAAACTATATGAGACAACAATATGTTTTGGACACTCGGGCGAAGAGAGGGGCGGAGCTGTCAACTGATCACCACCTGGTGGTGGGTTGGCTCCGATGGTGGGGGAAGATGCCGGTCCGACCTGGCATACCCAAGCGCTCTGTGAGGGTCTGCTGGGAACGTCTGGCAGAATCCCCTGTCAGGAAGAGCTTCAACTCCCACCTCCGGCAGAGCTTTTCCCACGTCCCGGGGGAGGCGGGGGACATTGAGTCAGAGTGGACCATGTTCCGCGCCTCCATTGTTGAGGCGGCCGACCGGAGCTGTGGCCGTAAGGTCGTTGGTGCCTGTCATGGCGGCAATCCCCGAACCCGCTGGTGGACACCGGCGGTAAGGGATGCCGTCAAGCTGAAGAAGGAGTCCTATCGGGCCGTTTTGGCCTGCGGGACTCCGGAGGCAGCTGACAGGTACTGGATGGCCAAGCGGAACGCGGCTTCGGCGGTTGCTGAGGCAAAAACCCGGGCATGGGAGGAGTTTGGCGAGGCCATGGAGAATGACTTCCGGACGGCTTTGAGGAAATTCTGGTCCACCATCCGGCGTCTCAGGAGGGGGAAGCAGTGCAACGTCAACTCTGTTTACAGTGGGGATGGCGTGCTGCTGACCTCGACTCGGGACGTCGTGAGTTGGTGGGGAGAATACTTCGAAGACCTCCTCAATTCCACCTACACGCCTTCCATTGTGGAAGCAGGGCCTGGGGACTCTGAGGCGGACTCTTCAATCTCTGGGGTCGAAGTCACTGAGGTAGTTAAAAAACTCCTCGGTGGCAAGGCCCCGGGGGTGGATGAGATCGGCCCCGGGGGTGGATGAGATCCGCCCGGAGTTCTTAAGGGCTCTGGATGTTGTGGGGCTGTCATGGCCGACACGCCTCTACAACACTGCGTGGACATCGGGGACAGTACCTCTGGATTGGCAGACTGGGGTGGTGGTTCCCCTCTTTAAGAAGGGGGACCGGAGGGTGTGTTCCAATTACAGGGGAATCACACTCCTCAGCCTCCCTGGTAAGGTCTATTCAGGGGTGCTGGAGAGGAGGGTCCGTCGGGAGGTCGAACCTCAGATTCAGGAGGAGCAGTGTGGCTTGCGTCCTGGCCGTGGACCAGTGGACCAGTGGACCAGCTCTACACCCTCAGCAGGATCCTCGAGGGTGCATGGGAGTTTGCCCAACCAGTCCACATGTGTTTTGTGGACTTGGAGGAGGCGTTCGACCATGTCCCTCGGGAGGTTTTGTGGAGGGTGCTTCGGGAGTACGGGGTGCCGAGCCAACTGATAAGGGCGGTTCGGTCCCTGTATCACCGATGCCAGAGTTTGGTCCGCATTTCCGGGAGTAAGTCGGATTCGTTCCCAGTGAGGGTTGGACTCCGCCAAGGCTGCCCTTTGTCACCGATTCTGTTCATAATTTTTATGGACAGAATTTCTAGGTGCGGCCGAGGCGTTGAGGGGGTCCGGTTTGGGGACCTCAGCATTGCGTCTCTGCTTATTGCAGACGACGTGGTGCTGTTGGCTTCTTCAGGCCGTGATCTCCAGCTCTCACTGGAGCAGTTCGCAGCTGAGTGTGAAGCGGCCGGGATGAGGGTCAGCACCTCCAAATCCGAGTCCATGGTCCTCGATCGGAAAAGGGTGGAATGCCCTCTCCGGATCAGGGATGAGATCCTGCCCCAAGTGGAGGAGTTTAAGTACCTTGGGGTCTTGTTCACGAGTGAGGGGAACATGGAGCGCGAGATCGACAGGCGGATCGGTGCAGCGTCGGCAGTAATGCAGACTCTGTACCGGTCCGTCGTGGTGAAGAGAGAGCTGAGCCAAAAGGCAAAGCTCTCAATTTAGCGGTCGATTTACGCTCCTACCCTCACCTATGGTCACGAGCTATGGGTCGTGACCGAAAGAACGAGATCCCGGATACAAGCGGCCGAAATGAGTTTTCTCCGCAGGATGTCTGGGCTCTCCCTTAGAGATAGGGTGAGAAGCTCGGTCATCCGGGAGAGACTCGTAGTAGAGTCGCTACTCCTCCACGTTGAGAGGAGCCAGATGAGGTGGCTCGGGCATCTCATCAGGATGCCTCCTGGACGCCTCCCTGGGGAGGTGTTCCGGGCATGTCCCACCGGTAGGAGACCCCGGGGACGACCCAGGGCGCGCTGGAGAGACTATGTCTCTCAGCTGTCCTGGGAACGCCTTGGGGTCCCCCGGGATGAGCTGGATGAAGTGGCTGGGAAGAGGGAAGTCTGGGAGTCCCTCCTGAAGCTGCTGCCCCTGCGACCCGACCCCGGATAAGCGGAAGAAGATGGATGGATGGATGGATGGATGGATGGATGGATGGATGGATGGATGGATGGATGGATGGATGGATGGATGGATGGATGAGACAATAATATCATTGGGCTCCGTGGGATGGAGGGGTTGTTGTGAGTGATCTGAATTGTTGTTGAACTGTCGACCAAGATAGCAGCCAATGCAACCCCCATCGGTCAGCAGACTGACATTTTTTTTTTTTTTTCCTGTCAGAGATGTGCCCCTCCCTTTGTCTGCCTCAAAGAAACCCGCAGTGAAGTCACCCCTGCGTACAAACACACGGGAGACAAGCAATGAGTCATAATATTTCACATTCAGTCTGAACGTAGCATAATTGATACAAGAGCACGCGGGAGAATATGCCCACCCCTGCTGATTTCTATTGATAATAAAATGTCAAAGTGGTGTCTATTGCACATACAAAAATATTATTTGATCAATCCAACATCCTATACAGCTCAACTTGTTTAAGGGCTCAGGGAAAATGAAATCAATAACTGATAGCTGATTTAATGTGTGAACTCACCAGTCAATCAGCGGCACAATCAAAAAATAAGACAGAATTAGTAAAGCTGTAAAAAGTAAAGATACGGTAAGATGAGAATTAATATTTGAATATGTTTGGCTCTGTAACTAATTGAAACAACAGAAATATTAGACATAGCCCAGGTCATCCACATCAGTGTTTCCCAGCATTTATTGAGCCAAAGCATCCATTTGACATTACAAAAATAAATGTCACAAAGTGTATGAATGCTAAAATAGTGATCTCATTTCAATTTACTCAACAAATGTACTTATGCAATGTGAAATCTGGGTATGTTAAATTGAACACAATGTATGACTCATTCTTGTAAGGTCACCGTAAGAATGGAAACAAGTTTATGGTACCATTTGCTAGCTAATTGAAGAGTCTTTTAATGGTTCTGTTTGTCACTTTACATTGCTGGCATTGATCGGTTAACAATGTATTTGCACCTCATAAATAACGTTCCCACCAATTACAGGTTTGTGAACACTCCTGATTTCTCACGCCCGACTGGAAATCACAGATTCACAATGTGGCCGTTCAGTGTATATTTAAGAAAGCTAGTCACTGCTTTGTAATTATGGTAAAATAATGACTTTTACATTGACAGTCTCAGACTTAGCATATGCATGTCCATGAAATAAAAGTGTCCTTTATACTGTATATTACTCGGCTCATTGGTATTGATTAACAGCCTTTCCACTCTAGGTAATTTTCTTCTCGGAGGCAGTAAAACCTTGAAACAGCTTATTTGATAAAGGCTATGCCACAAACCTGTCAATGCTGCAATGGCTCGGTCTCTAAATAAGGTCAGTAATCGAACAGACTCATGCAATGCCCCTGTATTTCATGATAGCATTTCCTCCAAGGTTAACCATGTCTCAAATCACTTCTCTATTTTTTTCTTTTGACATTTGTCAAGTAAGTAGTTCAAATAAAATAAGACAGCCTAATGCGCATTGGTCTGTGTAACCTGCACTGACTACTGCACCGTAGCTCAAAACAGGCAATTTGAGAGGTCAGGACAAATTTTGTGATTTTGTTAGTTGGCCTTAGTGTCTTGTCTTTGTCTTTGATACAAACAAAGTGTTTATGCTACTTTTTATTGATTTTATTTCATTTACTTTACTTTTTCCTTAAAAATGGCAGACTTTGTCTAAAAACTATTTAAAATTGATGGGAGTAGAATGGATAGTCCGAGCTCATTAAGACAATTTACTCAACACATTTGCCTGTTAGGCTTGCTGTGTTTTTGATACAAAAACAATGACTATGAGTCATCTAACAGACTTGTGCATTTAAATGAGCATTGCCAAACACCTGCAGCTTTGTAAAACGGGAAGAGAGTTTAATTCCTTTGCTCATTTGGTTTTGTAGATATGGAATAAAAAAAAAGATAAAAATGAAAAATACATACTTAGGTCAGAATTTTTCTTTCTCCCCCTTTAAGTTGGTTTGTTTCCAAACGGGGATTTGTCTCAGACTTGCCCAAATTAAGGTCAAAGTAAAATTATTCATTTTTAGCCAAGTAGGGACCAGAGTTATTAAAGCAAAATGGCTTTGTAATTCATGTTTCTTTTTTGTAATTAACTCACTACTGCTGGGTTCTTTAACATTTGTGTTGATGTACTGTGCTTAACAAATATATTAAACCACCATCCCCTATTTATCTCAGAGATCATAAAATAGTGAAGCCACTTCATATTGTCTGAGTTTATCTTAATTGGGAAAAACACAAAATTCAATGTGTTTATACAGCTGTATAGGGACAGGGTTTAATAAAACGAGATAATCTACAGCCTTTGTTTTCAAATAAATTGCAAATCACTTCTCATCGGTCTGTTGAATTCGAAAGGATCTCAGCTTCAAATAAAGACATTTAATAATTAGCTTCAGATTTTTCATGTTTCTGTGTCAAGATGAAATTGGCACAATAATACCTTGTTGCTTTGATAATAGCCCCAAACCTGTAAAATCACATTATTTCCCCTCTTATATCAAAGGGGTATTGTTATAAGACAGCGTTACACATTTTTCTTACCTCACCAAACCATGGTTGCTTTTTTTAAGATACTGCAACATGCTGACCTAACCTATGGGAGTCACTCTGTTTTGCACAAAAAGAAGGATTTTGGCTTTGGAAAAATGTAGTACACCTGTCATATAGCATTTTTAAAAAGCCACATTCTAAGATCCTGTGGTCATACCAAATGTCACACGGAGGGGTTGCTGGGGCTAAAAATAGACGGGGTTGAGCTGCCAGTTTAAAAAAAAACAGACAACCATTGGGTTTTCTTTGTCAAATGTGGGTTTGTCAGTAGATGATAGTAAATGACAGTGATATAAATGCCCCACAATACTTGGATGGTACGGTGACACTAAATAATGCTATAAGGATGCATATTATATCCATTTTCTTGACTGTTTGCCCTGTTCAGGTTCACACAAATGTGTCTTTTTACCCAATGGAAGTCCAAAAATTAAACTGACACAAGGTGCTGAAAAGAATTATAGTAGCTGTACATCAATAAGGAGACATGGCCTATAAATGTATATGTAAATGTATACAAAAACATGTATATAGAAGTATGTTCATATTTTATGACATATTCATGATTACAATAATTTTATTTAGTTGTTTTCACAATAGAGATTTGATTTTGTGCTCTGTGCCATAAAAGTTGTCAAAATTACCTTACTACATCCTAGATTTAGTTTTTTAATCAACTTTGCTACCAGACTAGAAAATACAGTTTGTTGCTGTACACAATGTTAATTCAAGAAAAAAACTTTGATTATGCAAAAAGTTAGTTCGTGAAATTGTCATATGTTTATAATAACCCTTTGCTTCAGGCCCCTGGGACTAACCAGCAGGGGTGAAAATGATCCACAAAATTAGAAAATGCCTCAAATGAAGTCCCTGATTTGCAAAACTGCCCTACAACGAATACAAATGTTCCCACCATTAGAATTCTCCTGAGGGATTTACTGTAAATTCTTGATTTGTATGGTGGTATGTCTACACACCACCAGTAGCTTTTCCAATGTATATAAAATACCATCAGTCGATCCTCCATTGCACACACAGATGCAAAGACCCCGCATTTCTGGCCCCTTTCTCTGAAGATAGAAAAGCATAAAAGTGATTGATGACACTCCTATTGTTTCATTTAATTATTCAGGAAGCCTTTGACATCTTAAAATGTGAGGAGAATATTTATGACTAAGTACACATCATCCACTTAAATCAAAACCTGTAATGAAATGTTCAAAATTAATTCAACATTCATAGAGCATAGAGTTTGGACATTGAGGAACCGTTTGTTGTGTTGAACGCAAACATACTGGCTCATGTTTGTTTTCCCACAAAGATCCATTTATTCTTCACAAATGTCCTGAAAATTACAGTTCATTGAAAATACACATAAAGGTCAGAGAACACAGATACATGTAGCTAGGAATTACTACTCAGTGCATGGCACATTCTCAGGGAGACGACCCATTGTGAGTCTTTGGCTCGTTGCCTCTGGAGTGGTAAAGGCAGAAAGAGTGCAGAAAGATTAAATGTTGAACAGTTGGCCAGCCAACTTGAGCCTTAATATTCCAAAATGTAGAGGAGTAAATTAACCTGCTACTATGCGTGACAAACAATAGTCTAAGTTTGGTAGTAGTTATAGAAGTATAGGTTTTTTTTTTCTGTATAAAGCCCGGAATGCACTGTACAATTTTGACCACCTCTGAAGGAAAATGAAATAAGGCAACAAAAACTGGACTGCGACCAACATCAAGCAGTGTCCCAAATTGAGGGAAAATCATTTCACAGGTTTTCTGACGCCACGATCGCAGATAGAAAACCAAAGAAAAGAAACACACCATGAAATGACATGAATATCATTGTCACAGCCATTATCATTAGCAGAAACTGCATATGAAAACTCAGATTAATAATGTGACTCACTTTGAGCAACGTTTGTAAGATTGGCCACACTTTCCTATTTGTTCTTTTAGTCACAACAAAAACACCACTATGTGAGCGCAACATTTTGCATCAGTCACAACAACAACCTGTGGTGGACCCATACCAATGATGCAAAGACACTGCGTTAAGACCCTGAAAATTGTAGCCTAGATTCAAAGTATGTTCCATCATATAATGTGAATATTCTGAAAATGAGTGACTGATGACTGCAAAAAAGTGTTCAGTGTAGAACAGGCATCAGTAAATTCATATACTCATCACACTATACAGTGTCCAGACCTTACCAATGCAAAGGGATTTTTCTACAAAGATCACACATTAGTAAGCAGGTACCCTCACTAAGAATAAAAGTCTGATAAGTAAACATCATATGAACAATCATGAAACAAGTTGCCAGTGCCATTGCTACCTTCAAAATAAAACTGTATAATGCATGCCATGTTGTTGTGTTGACATTTCCAGTGTCTTAGCTTTTGCAAGCAATGCTGATATTGTGTGTGTGTGTGTGCACGTGTGTTTCTGTAAAAGTACGTCAGATGTGTGTGCTCTTTGAAATATCATTGCAGGAATGCAAGAGTTTTGTATTTTTCATGATACGCTGTCCGCTCAGTTGTATTTTTGAGGCTTTATCTTTCTGCTGCTGCTTTGCCCTTCGTCCTCGCTGTCGTCCGGGCGCTTTCCAGTGCTTTCCGAGCTCCCGGGCTGCCCTTGGCTTCTTTGCTGTGAGGTTCAAAAGATAAACATGAATAATAAACGAGACAGCCACGGTCATATTTCATTGCAGCCATACAGTAGTCTACAATTTGACTGATATGTATAGGCGATGCTCATTAATACCACAGAATGTCAAGAAACGATGCACCGAATAGACAACCAAGGCTCTATTAAAAAGACTGATCAATTTTTAATATTTATCAGAGGCCTTACACTGATTACAGTCCATTCATGCACCCTGTGCAGCTATACGGAGGAACACTAATGTACCCTACATCACTCTCACACGTTCGCTTATATACTCAGTGGCGAACGAGCCTTACGAGCTTGAGAACGCCAAACGTGATGTTAGATGAGATGCATTTTCTTGTTTATGGCTGAGGCCCATCAACATCACAATTCATCCGTTTTTTTGTCTTTTATTCCAGACAAAGGATGAATGAGGAATGCATAATGCATACCATTAGCCACCATGTGGGATGAAAACTCCAATCTTTGAGGAACAGCTCTGACAGTCACAGCAGTTGAGCACAGTGTAGTTCACGCATTAAGAAGGATCATTGTAATGTATCCTATCAAATTGAGCTCTCATTGGTAGTCTGAATATTTTAGTTAATTTTTCGACATTTTGGCAGCATATCATTTGGCGCGACAGAACATACCGGAAACTAGAAAGCATTTCTCTCAGTAAAGTACCTGCTGTATGACACTTTTGGGAATGCCTTTATACTCGTGGCTGCAAATAATTTATTTACACACCACTCACCTTAGCAAAGTGTGACTTAAAGCAAAATACACAAGAAGAGCTCTGTCAAACACTATCACACAAGGGACTGAATTCAAAACACACTGTTGGGGGCTGAACATAAAACAAAACGTACTGAGTACCAGCTTGTTTCAAAATAAAACAACTTAACCATAAAATTATTTAAACCAAGTTGATCTGCTAATTTTAGACAAATCCTAGACATAAATACGCTGCAAAATTACAAATAAACTTTGTTGCAATTTTGTCAGAACTGGATATTTGACATCTTTTCTTGGCAACATGTTTGTCATAAGGTTCTGTGTTAGTGGTAAGTGCAACATATGTCAGTGTGGCAAATTATATGTGATGCTAAGTGGCAGTCTTGAATCACACAGACCACAGTAATTGGCACTGTGTTAAGAACAGACAAACAAAATGACAGAGCAATACATAGTAATAGGTAGGTAAAACATATTATTACCGTATTTTCCACACTATAAGGCGCACCTAAAAACCTCCAATTTTCTCAAAAGCTGACAGTGCGCCTTATAATCCGGTGTGCCTTATATATGGACCAATATTGAGCCACTGCAGCAGGCGTGTCCAAAGTCCGGCCCGCGGGCCAAATTTATACATCTTATATATGGACAAAGTTTTAAAATGGATCCATCATTGAAGGTGCGCCTTATAATCCGATGCGCTTTATATATGGACAAAGTATTAAAATGGGCCATTCATTGAAGGTGCACCTTATAATCCAGTGCGCTTTATAGTGCGGAAAATACAGTACTATGGGGGAATAATAAACGACAACTAATTTCAATAAACGTGTAATTCTCAACCACTATTCACAAAATGCCAGTAGGGACACTGGAAAGTCCATTTAAATTAGCATAATTATCAGGCCACATATAGACAAAGAATCATTGATGCTCATATTCAATGAAGACAAAAAAACATATTTTTATTTTATATTATTTGTTTGTCATGGTGGAAGAAGCAGAAGTCCCTGGAGAAAAACCCCAAAAGCCCAAGGAGAAAATATAACCTCCACACACGGATGCCAGAGGTCAGAACCCGAATTCAAACAGCTAACATCAAAACTGTGAGGCTGATGTGCAAATGGCTCATGTACCGTGCTACCTCCACTAGTCTGTACAGCTATTTTTGGAACTATATTTTAAGCCTAAAAACCATCCAAGTTCATCTATACTGTGTTTTTTTGCACATGCTGACATTTCACGGAATCTTAGCGAACTCTGTCTGGTGAGTGACTTGAGCTGTCAAACTAGTGATGTTAAAGCCACAATGTGTGAGAACTCCAGCTCTTGTGATCAGCCTGCTGGAAGGCATGCATTAATAGAAGAGGACATATTATATTGAACAGGCCAGCTGCTCTATTTTCATGGCTTCCAGCATACTATTTTGTTTCGTAAAACATTTGCAGATCGGGGAAGGCAATACTGAAATTCTGACTGAACATGAGGACGCGTGATTGAAGTACAGCTGTGGCAGGAATATTGAACAATGCAAACTCACCAAGAGATACCTGACTGCAAATCACTACTAATCAAACTACAACAAAATTCCTGCTGGTGTGAGTCAGTGCAGAATGAATCAAGGATTTACTGTTGAAAACAAAATTGTGTCTAAAAGGATACGCTTTACGAAAAAAGGTCAGATTTTTACAGATGTAGGACAAAATGGACCTTATGCTTATTTAAGGATTCATTGCGGAAAGGTCAGTTGGAATAACATTTTCTGCTGTTAATATATTACAAGCTATTGGGATGCTATCTATCTGAAAAATAACCTCTGCCGGTAAATGTGTGATAACCCGGGATTGTGTAACAGGGAAATTCAATGTTTGTGCTAGGACGTTTCAAGGTTGAAATGGCAGCAATAGGTTTTTACTGATCAAAGATGAAATAGGAAATAGGTCCTTCAGCCAACACTTTGGTGTACCGCTTTATTGTCACGATGCCGCCTTATACTCAATGTGGAAGTGCTGTGTGTAAAGCAACAATAGAACTGACTATGAATCAATGATACAATCTAATGTATGGCAATGATAATCAATCTGAATAAGTCACTGAATATTTTCTGGTATGTTCCTCCTAAGATATTGGCGCATTTTTGTGAAAATGGAAAAGTGAAAGTGAAATTCATCCATTTGAAATGCATGACAAGTTCTCAGTTTGACATGATTGTACTGAATTCAAATGGGATGTGTTGTTATAGTGCACCATCTGCCAGCTCCAGGCAGGTGTGACTCAATTCAGTAATATGATGCTCCACATTGTTATGCTTTAGCGTAGAAGCCAGGATTAGATCTTGTACTTTATTTTTCTATACAGTATTTTGAACTTTCACCTCCTCTTTAGTTTTCTTTCCATTCAATCTCTCATACCCATTTCAGATGGAACACATATTTGATCGTGTCAAAATAAATGCTTAGTGAAGACAATCAAAATGCTATTGTCTTAGTTTTTCTTTTTCTCATTAAGAACAATTCAGAATCTTTAGTTAAGAAGCATGTCTTAGGAATGTGAATACCTGGAGTAAACTACAAAAGTGGGGAGAACATGCAAACTAGACACAAAAAGATCTTTCCAGATCATCAAAGCAATTTCAATATCCCAAAAAGGTAGTTAATCCAATGTGATTCATAAAAGATTATTATTTGTTAAGGGAAGCCTTTCATTGTTTGCCAAGTGTGAAATTTGTGGAATTTTAAAAGTATCACAAGTGTCTCATTATAACAGGCTTTGTTTTGAGTGTTTTGGCCTCAGTCTCACCTGATGTGGTTCTGGTTGTTCTTTTGCTTCTGGAGCTAATTCTGTTGTCTGATTCTGGGAGCAGTCACTCCCAATCTATTGGAGGAGAAAGGAAACATCAAAGTACATAATATGAACTTGGGTAACAAGCTTATTAAATCTATTCCATGTTAATGGAAACTGTCATGAACTTTTTGCTGAATGGTACATTTATTTTTTTAATTTATTTATCTCTCATTAACTCGTAATCATAATGTATTTAGGTAGCAGTCATACAAACTTGCCATTAAAATCAGAAGCACATCACTTTATCTGTAATTCAAAATTTGCGGTATTGATTGTGGATGGGTGGAGAAAAGATAGCATTTTTGAGCGCTTCATGTGTGGTGGAAAAAAAATCTTATTTTTTTTTTATCGCCAAAGCAAATCATGTGTATCATTGTTTCTCTTCTCCCCGGGTGAGCTATACCTATAAACGGTTGGGCTTGGCACGGGAACTGGCACTATAACCAACAACATCATTAAACTGTCTACTGACCAGCCACATTATGACCGCTTGCACAATATAATTGTAGCCAATAAAATAGCCTTATCAAATATTCTGTACACCACTGCAACCTACAACCACAACAATAAACACACGATTAAAAGCCTTACATATTGCTATCTGCCTTATCACTTTGCAAAATATCTCGCTGAGTGACTTGATTTGTTTTGTTTGTAAAGGCACAATATTCACAATATAATCCGTATTGGATCTTTTTTTTTTGTGTGCATGTGATCCAAGTGTGGTCTGTGTCTGAAAGCACATTTGGGCTGATTTAACAATATTAGTTCCAGAAATATCTACAAATCACAGTAGTCTAAAAAGAGCATCATATATTTAATGCTGAAAGTTGTCAATGTGAAGTCAGGTACTATAGTTTTTTTTTCCAAAGGGAAGCAGAAACGTAATGAAACAAAATCATTGATGAGCGGTCAGCCCTGGCAAACTTCTCTGCATGTCAAAACGCTTTTATAACTGACCAACATCAAAATTTCAACATTTGTTCCATGAAGTTGTATTTATTTATTTCCAAAAGTATATTGTCTTGATTTTGAATCGTTTCACTATTACATCCAGGTTGATGAGATTTACTATTTACTTTTTGTCCAATCAGATTTCAGTATTTCCATGTCAATCTAACCTGTCCAATGCCTTCAGAATTAGTAGTGCTGACTGATCCAACTTAAACAACTTGTTTTTCTAACCCTAGCCTTATCTTATCTATGTCACAATTTTTCTCCCAAACTGCAGGAGTTTGACGCCCATGTCAGCATTACATAATGGTACACTGATGAAACTTGAAATTTGCACAATTTTACAAACAATCTCCTTGAGATACTTTTTACAATCACTATTTTCCACTTTGAAATTTTGCCATTGTCTCCTGGCATCAATTTCTTTCAATGTTTACCTGTGGTACTCCTTGCATGTGACTTTTCCAAGAACCCTTTTGTTTTTCACAAGTCATAAGAGGGCATAGGCTCCTTCAAAGCAATTGTCACAGTTGCCTGAATCTTAGAGATATTTGCAAGTGGGAGTGTGAGGCAGCAAATTAAGCAAAATTTGAATAGCAAATATCAATTATTGACTATATCTTCTCACTTGCAGTAACTGCTTTCAAATTCATTTTGAATTTAGCACAGCACTCAGCTGCAAATTTTGTTCAAATGAAGCCTTCCAGCAGAACTATTTGGAAACCAGAACAGTGGAGCTGACAGTGACGAGCTTTTATGCTGTAAGTGTCAATTTTTAAATTATACCCTAATGGAATTATTCCTTCCATCCATTATCGCTAAAAGCTTATTCTGTGCAGGGTCATACGAAGCTAGAGCCAGCAGACGCTGGACCACAGGTTGAGTCACACGGGGTAGATTACCACTGACCTTGAATTACTTTGGCTAAATTGAACAGTCTTTGATTTTAAAACTAATTTTTCTCCAAATATAACCACAGTACAGTGTTTATATTCACACCACTCACCATCACTAATCACACGGGGTAGATTACCACTGACCTTGAATTACTTTGGCTAAATTGATCAGTCTTTTGTGTTACAAATATTTTTTTTCCAAAAAGAAACGGTGTGTTTATTCACACCACTAACCATCGCACATTATTGATATTCACACATATAGGTACTTATGTGACAATTATGTGAAGGAAAAAAAAAAAATCTTTATTTCGTTATTCCACAAGCTTTTTGGAAAATGACAGTAATAAAGACAAACTATGTTTTTAAATTCTGGTGAGGGATTTGAATGGATGCAAGTGGATTCAGGCCCTTGGGTTGCATTGTGGTTTAATTACTGTTAAGGCTCACCTCCTCCATCTGGCACTTTTTAACTCCACCAATTTCTCTCCTCATTACGCTGATGTTCATGGGTGTTTTGCTGGTTATGACGACTCTCTGAACTTTAGAGATATCCTATTAGGGAATAAAAAAAAATAGTAAAAAAAACCCAAACATTTTAGCCTGGGGTTAAAAATAACATGTAGAAATGGCTCGTTACTTGCAGAATGGGATCTGAGCAACCTGTAAAGTAAACATGTCTGACTCAGAATGGATTCATTATTTGCTCTTTTAACAATTTCTGAAATTCGAATAATCAAATGCATTCCTAAAGCAGAACAGCAGTGATGAACAAGAAGAACAATATGGTGTATGCCAGGGTTGTCCAGCTTGGATCCACAAAGGCCATTGTTGTGTTGATTTCTGTTATTGTAAGCCACAAGCATTGAATGCAAAAATAAGAACACTACTGCATACAAGTTGAAACAAAATTAATGCTGTTTTGTGTTTTTATCCTTACTGTAATACGGAACCTATTCAGACGACATTAAATGTGTAATTCTTTTGAAACCAAATGTTAGGAGGAAGAGCTTTTAGAAAGAAAATCAATGTTGACACTTTTTTTTTTTTAAAGAGACTATATGTCCATAGCAAAAGTGAAAGAAGCTTCAACATTAAGAAACCTATTGTAGCCTACTGGGGCTGTTATATATATATAAGTTCCCTTCACTGGACCTCAATGTCTCCTGAGAGTAGGAAGAAAACATTTTTTATGATAGATAAACGATTTTAAAGTCACTGTAAAACTTTTCTTCTTACTTTTTTGGGGGGCAGCTGAGTTAAGAAGACTTTTAGGAGAAACAGGGAGTTGGGGGGGGGGGGGATAAGCATTTCATGCATTATTTCGTACATCTTGACAGCTGCCATCAGAATCAATTCATAGTAAAATAGCAATAGGGGAAGGGATAGATTTAAAATGCTGCTTTTACTCATGCGTTAGGATGATAAGGAATAATCCTTGTACATCATGAGAAAATACAGAGATTACTTCTGTACAGTGAATGTATGTTTGTATGTCCACTAACTTACAAAACAATGTACGTTGCACAATTTACAGTTTTGTACATATCTATACGAGCACACTTGCGTTACTTGGCCATGAAGGATCACTTGAGCATCAAAAACGAAATCTGCTTTATTGACGTTAAATGATTGTTATCGGTACATTTGTTTTGAAACGCCCATATATAAGCGTAAATTTGATTTCTGGGCTGATGGTGGTAAAGAACTGAGGTCTGTAGGGACTTGGGAAGGAGGGGCCAGTGAATGGGGGGCTGCAGCCAGACTATCTTGGAGAAAGAAGCAATCAAATGACTGGTTTCTTCTCCTAGCACAGTGTTCCAAATCCTAAGACATGATCTTCCATTATTTAAATGAAAATTGCATGCTATTGGGCCACAAGCCGTGGCTCTTTCCCCAAGACCCTTAAATATGAAGCAACTTCCACTGCAATCTTGCTGATCTCCGCTTCCTCAAACTAATGAATCTTTCAGCAGTGTGGAGCTTTGTGAATGGAGGAGAGGCCAAGTCCACAGGAGCCCCTACTATGGCATCTATGAGAACTTAAGCCTCATTATATTAACTCAAATAATAACCCCCGATTGGTGTCACTGAGCATGAATAAACTACCCTGCACTTATCGTCCTTGGATGTCAAATGCTGAAGTGTGCTTATAAAACATAAAGATCATCTGGAGGAAAATTGGGTTTCACTTTGCAAAGGAAGATTTTCTTTTCAAACAGATGATCAAAAACGGCAATTCGTACAGATTCTTCTGGTGTGCTTGAGATATGCCTCCTTTTATTTTTTAATATTTATAGAACAGCATTTCTGCCAAGTTTGATCAGTGTGTTCTTTTCTTCCCAAACATAGTTATGGAGCATTGTTCCCCATGCGCAGTGAGTGCAATTGTGTGGTGTTCCGAACACATAATTTTAGAACAATTTGGCAGGGATTTCAATGAGATCTGGCACACCTCCAAATAAGCAGACAGGGTGGACAGATGGAGCACCCAAGTAATCTTTACAGCAAGGGCTGAGTCAGATTTATCAGACAGCCAGTCAAAGAGTACAGCGCTTAAAGGAGATAATGGAGATAATAGAGCGAGAATCTTTACCTGCAAGTGGAGTGCAGCTATTTTTAACACAAACCAAGAAACCATAAAAGGTGGCCAAAAAATACACTTGTATGGTATCCTTCTGTTTTAATTGTTTGAATGTTATCGCAACAGCGTACGTCTCAAAGTGTTGTTTTTCACAATTTCACGGACACTGGAAGAGACTAAGTTGAAACTAAGTCAAGATAAAGGACAGAAACGTAAAAAACACATGTTTGTAGCATGTCAAATCTCCGAGGCACCCATTGAAGGGACACCGAGCAAATTGTCACTGCTTTGATGGGAGAAAAGCCTCTTAAACACAGAATTGCTCACCGAAATCATGGAAGATAAAGAAAGCATAGCAGAGCTGTGTTCAACCAAATGATTTCAAAGTGCCTGCAGTGACTGCTTTTCAGAAATCACAAATTGCACAATCTCTGATTGGATTCGACTCAAGTGTTTGGTATTGTGAAAATACACGAAAATGTGGTGTGGTGTATGTGTTGTGGCGCAATACAGATGCACAATATGGATTTCTATATTTATGGAACTAACAGAATATAGAATTTGAGAAATCATTATTGATGGTGACATTTAGACATCTAATCAGTCCAACCAAAAGGGGTACAACTGTTTCATTTTTTTCAATTGTTTCGTTATTTGGCTGCATGTCAAGTGAGCAGCACCTGTCCATTCTTGACAGCGTTCGGCTGACTCAAATGGGACGAGAATGAAATATTGGTGGAAACTAAGAGATGGAACCTCGGGGGTAGAGGACAATGCCCGCCTCTGGTAATTTGTTCACTCGTATGAGTGGGCAATTATTAATCAAATTATAATTAAAATACTCTGATGAGATAATGTGACATCATTGGAACTGTTTGTTTCCACGGTACCTGTTCGCGCGAGTCCTCTTTGAAAGCTACAGACCGAATGGGGGGGAAGATGCTAGTTGACGCATCTTATTCCCCTTGTTAATTTCTTATTAGGAAGCAATGCAGTCGGTAGATTGACACTAAAAATGTCAAGCTTTTACAGTTGTTTAACTTTTTTCCTCAAAAAGTAGGACCACCAATTTCCAGGGCCAGCAATAAATTTTGGTCTTTGTATCATCTTTGCGTACTTTGGCGTTCTTCATGACAGACACTGTTAGTTCAAGGACGGCTGAGAATCACTCTTCAGTATCCCTGCAATAAAATATTATCGGGCCAAATTTGATAACACAAGTGGTTCTTTTTAATAAGCATTAAATCAGATGGCACTGAGTGAAATACTGAATTACCTTAGCATGGGGTTGTTGAAAAGTGACTCTGGAGCTGTTTATGAGTGATGAGTATCTGTACAAATGGGAGGAGGACGTGGGAAATCTGTGGCTGCTGCTGGGCTGGTTGTGCAGGACAGCTGAGAAGCAGATGTGAACAGTGTCCTTTAGCGCCTTCAGCTGAGACTCCTGTTCCCAAAAGAGATTACACACAGGATCATTTTTCAATTTCTCCATCTCTTTGGACAATTGACAATAAAGCAGACTTTGACTTTGACTTGATCTCTTTTGCCATGCATACATTTAATTGATTTTATGAGATGCAAAGTTCTAAACAAGTGGTGCCCACCTAAGACATGCATGCCAAGGCAGTCTGCACAATGTGAGCAGTAGCCATAACTGGCTCTAACATAAACAACATTGAAAAATAAACCAGTTACAAGCTAGGTGCAAGTGACTGCTGAGTGTTGACCCATAACAACGTTCTATAATGCAGTTTCATGAATGTTGGTCTCTGGTCTGCCAGTTGACCGTAATTGACTGGTTAGGCACTCCTTTCTAAAGTGTTTAATAAATACCTAAATAAATAAAACATCAAATGTATAAAGAGCTCCTATTATATTAACACTTAGCATATAGGAGTTTCAGACTTTTATTCCCTCCATGTTGCACACATGCTGTGTGATGCTTCTTGTAGGTCAAAGACAAAAGCAAGATTGAGGTCTCTAATGACCAGCACGAGGATGCTGGAATCAGAGATGTTGCAGACTGCGATGATGAAATTATAATCTTGTGATTACATCATGCATGACATTATACTTGTGTTGGCTACAAACTGAGTTGGAATCTATTTGTCCATTGGCGAATAAAGCAAATGCACAAAGAATGATTCAAATCTGTCCTATTTAATTCTATTTGTCGCCTCACTTAACTACTATATCGCCGGGTCTTTATATCTCCTCCATATTGATTGCTGCATCTGTTTTTGTTGTCAAAATATTTGTTCTATCTGATTCTTTGTTTCAGGCCTGCCTGCCTGCACCTCAGACTAATGTATCAAAGCAGAGGGCAGGTACACAGACTGCCATTGTATAATCTTGCAAGCCTTATGTTTTGCCTTAGACTGTTTTGGCCAGTTCTCCTTTAGTACAGTGGATCCCTGGGTATTCCAGGGCAAGTGACTGGCAAGCAAATAGCACTGCAAAAATAACAACCAAAAATATTTTTACAAACATTTAAATAACCTAGAAAAATGGAGGTTACAACAAAAATATATATATAATATAAAATAAAATGAGAAGTCAGATAATAGATGAATCCACAGGTGCCGAAGTGTAGGCATGTGGGTGTCCACTGTATATTCCTTGAACTCCTTCCGGATTCCTTACCAAGGTTATCTGACCTGAAGTCAAATAGTGTAATTCTAGAAACTTGATAAAAAAAATTCTGACACCTGATGACCTTTGTTTTTTTACTGATGTTTTTTCAGATATGTTCTTCAGGTTGTCCTAAAGTAACAACTGTAAAATCAAGGAGAGATTTCAAGGACCTTTAAAATAAAAAAAGGCATACTAAAGAAGCCCTACTAAAGCGTGAAAATGACTCACCTTGTCAAGAGCAGTCTTCTCTAATTCTTCCTTGGCTATGGTTAACTTGTGTTCCAAATCCATTAACTGTTGCCCCTAGAAAAATACATACATTTTGAATCACAGCAACATTTCCAGCATCTTTTACCCCATTGCCCTATCACATCCAAGTTCAATTCCTGAAAGTGTAGAAATGTAGTTGGCATTCATTGACCTTATAAATACACACGCATTCGCTCGCTCGCACGCACGCACACACAAAGAAGAACCCTCATCATCCATCAACAACACCTTTGGGTTTGTCTACATACACAAAAAGGCATTTTGTCTGTCCGAGAGTTCCACATTTTAGCGCTGTTTTATATATTGGTTTATATATTTCATATTGTAAATAAAACGCAAGACCCATAATTACTATCATTGTTCAAGTATAATCTCTGACCTGAATAACAAAGAAGAGTGCATTTATATCACACAAAAAGCCCATCAACAGAAGAACCAAATGAATCTCATTCTTAATAGCTTGACAATTGCGATGGAACAAATTGTGATAATTTGCATGCAGACTGTGTAAAACTAAAACTGACCTTGGTGGTCTGCTTTCAATCATTATCTTTTACTTTGAATCTTTTACTGGCCTTTTGAAATGAAACACTCTTTGCGCTTCAAAGGTCAGCTAAGCCATCAAATACGAGACGCAATGTATCGGTATAATTTTGAATAGTATTATTGTACCCGCATTGATATTGAGTCGCACAGTGTTGAAACATCCAATAAAGTATTTGCAAAATTTGCCTGATTACAATGCAGGTATCAGAGGACAAGTTTATAGTTTTAATGAGGTCAACTCTAATAAAATATTTGTTATTGAGTTCAAAGATGGCACCTTTGAGTTACTAGCCTGGAACAAAAGCTCCGCTATAATTTTTCACCATAGTTTGTTTGCTTCCACCTTTTTGTCATTGAATGTTTAAGTCGTGTTGACTGTTTTGTTTTGTTTTTTAGCATTTTTGGCCATGGCATTCATTTAAGGAGAATATTTCTGCTTGATTTTTGTGCCATTTTGGCAGCACATACTGCATTCTTAGTTTCTCTATTGAGAGAAAAGTTGCCACGATTCAACTGTTGCCAATTTATGGGCACAGGACTCTTGATTCTGCGCCTGAATGGGCTCCATTTTTTTGCAACACTATGTTGTTTAGCGGCAATGTCGGTGTTGTTGGACTGTCTGCCATGGTACAGCTGGCTGGCTGGATCGCTGGAGGAGCTGAATTTGAGGAGCGAGGCGCCTCATCAACATGGGCCCGGAGGAGATGTGGAGGGGAGTCAGAGTTAAAGTATAGTGAAGGCTGATGAGGATCTAATTAGAACTGGAGAAATGAACCGTTTCTGAATGTGTGTATTTTATACACCAACAAATGTTATAGTTGCTTGTTTACTTTCAAACTTAGCTTAAAGCAGACTTGAGAGATGCCATGGGTGCTGTGATCATGACCGAATGGTGAAAGGAGTCTTTGAATTGTTCTTCTTTCATCTATAACAACAAGGTGTATGTAGGAGTGGAGAAACAGATGTTGTTGGTTTGTTATGTTTGTATTATTGTTGATGTATTGTTTTATGTCTTTTGTAAAGTGCTTTGTTTGAGCTGCATTTGTTGTGAGTAGGCTTTATAAATAAAATTGATTTTAGTTTAAGTTTAGCCTGTTAGAGACAAGGGAAAAGCGCAGCTCTCAAAACCTATTTCATTTTTATTTATTTTTTGCTGTGGGTTTATAGAAGTATGGAACATTTGATAAAATACAGCCACGGCTGGCGGCTCGGTGAGCACTGGTTAGCAAATCCGCCTCACAGTTAGGAGGGTGCCAGTTCGATTCCTCCTCCGGCCTTCCCTGTGTGGACTTTGCATGTTCTCCCTGTGTCCATGTGGGTTTTCTCCATGCACTCTGGTTTCCTCCCACATCCCAAAAACACGCTAGGCCGATTGAGCACTCCAAATTGCCCTTAGGTGTGAGTGTGAGTGCGAATGGTTGTCTGTCTCTGAGAGCCCTGCGATTGGTTGGCAACCCCGGTCCAGGGTGTCCCCCGCCTACTTGCCCGATGACTGCTGGGGTCGGCTCCAGCACGCCCGCGAACCCCGTGGGGACAAGCCATATAGAAAATGGATGGCTGGATGGATAGCCACAGCCATTAAAAAGTCGGCCTATTGCCTGATACATTTGACTAATACTGACGACAACTCGGAAAACAAAAAAAAACATTCCTCCGCCATATTTCAAAGGAGCCTGTGATACTTTATACTTTTGCTGTCAGAACAATATCAGAGCAGATTTTCATACGATGCTACAGAAGAGAAAACACACATATTGTTTACATCTTATCACAGCAAATAACACAGACACAAAGTAATGCTCGGTGTGTCAGATGAAACAGCACAAATGCGATGAGCTAAATAACGAGTCCAGGCTGGATTGGCTAACAAGCATAGGAATTTGCAGCCTGCTCTCAGGATTACTTTTAAAGGGCAACAGAAGAATAATGTGTGCACGTACGCATGCATGTGACTGTGTTGCATTATAGAGAGCCATTACATCCATTGCTTCGTGCATCATCAGCAGATAGTTCTCTGAGGAATGCAGGCACACAGTGACTGACCCAGAAATGCTGACTTTCAGGGTTACTGACTCAAAGCTCCATATTTATGTGTCAGTCCATTATAGAGGTGTGAGGTCAGCGAGGTACAAGCCATTTCGCTAGATGAGGCATGCGACTACATCAAGCCACCATTCTTCATTTACTTTTGAAAGCCGGTGGAGAAACAGCCCCGAGGTAAAGTTGAATGGGGACTTGCAGAGTAGAGGCTCTGCTGCCACGCAACACTAGGAAGGGCAGTTTCTCTTAGGGCTTTGAATAATAACAGAAAGAGCAAGTGGAGACCAACCTGCCGGGGTATTCTGTTTACACTTTAGCACTGACTGCGGTGACTGTTTGATAGATACTAGAGCAGGTCAACTCATCTGACATCTTGTCGTTTTGGACATTTCAGTCAGTTTGAGACTCAGAGGCCATGTTTGGAGGCTAGCAGTGCAATGCTAGGATCACCCAAGACCAAAACCAAAGCTAAAATGCAATTGTGCACTGTTGATTAGATGGAGGCCTTAGAAATAGGGTGAATTTTTTGGGCACAATGTTAGGTCTGAGCATGTCATGGCATGCCAGAATTTAATTCACGCGTGCCATCTTAAGTTGTCCTTGAAATAATTATATTCAAAGAAGTGTTTAGAGGATGTTGTCTTCATCTGTCATTATACTTAATTTTGATATTGTCATTTTGTTTGACCCATAATAGTGTGTACCTTTATAAAATACAACCCTCCCATTGTGGTTCGTGTTGTTATTGTCTGTATTTTTTTGCAAATGTTTTGATGTTTGTGTGCTGTCATGATAGAAAATGCATTTTGTTTTGGTACAACAGCTGTTATAGCCAATTCAATTTCCTTGAGGGCAAGGTGCTTTGACTGACATCCCACATTTGAGGCTGATGACATTTCCAATCTTGAGTGACTCTTCCCCACATTCTCGTCACATCTGACCTGTCGTCCCCTGCTAGGCTTTCAATCATTGCATATGGGGAATAAAGATATAGACAGATGTAATCTTTAAAAGAAAGCCAGCAAAAAAACACCTTTTCCTCTAATAAAAGCATCAGTACCCATTTTTGATTTTATCCATCAAAGTTAGTCAGATTTCCGTAAATGCCCAAAGAATAGTCTTTTAAGGCTTCTTGTACATATGGGTGACATAGAGCAACAATTTTAAATCAACAATTTACAAATGGTCACATGACACAAAACAGTCAATTCATCATGAAGGCTAACTAAAACAAAATTGAACTCAGATGCTTTCAGTGTGTCATAAATGTGCTGAAAACATACTGTATGCTGCTACACTATTTTGTCAAATATATTCAGACTTAATTTGTCTACGGGTCCCTATATATTTGAGACGCAAAAATAATTCCCACCGTCTCCTCACAAGGTATGGATTTTTGCAGAAGACAAACAAGGGCTAAACAAGATGCAGATTGCGGGCCAGCCAGTTGACTGTACAATCCACTGCCTTGCTGGAAGGGATTTTGTCATTGGAGACCAAATTAATTGGGGTCTGTGATGGAGCCATATTTCCAAGGTGGTCTCAAACAATGCCTATTAAGTCTGGTGTGGAGCTTACCTTAAAAATTAAATCCTTTTTCCCATACCGAAGTTCTTTCAGTTGAGCCTGGATTTTTTTGGACTGCAAGAGAAAGATAAGAAAATAAGTGTTAGATTATTCAAATTGTGAAATTGGTTTTGGATCACGTAGCAGGATTCTGGCAGTAGCAGCAGAAGACCTCTTTGTGAGTGGTCCCAGGGCAAAAGCGCCAGCTAAAAAGAACAGCATTACTGTGGGAAGGAAAATATCAAATCTCCCCTTCACTGAACTGCAAAGACAAACCAAACAGTGATGCAGCCATGTGCTGGCTTTATGCCAACTGCAGAATTATCACCCGCACCACACACGATGATGCTACCACCTCGGGTATGTAGGTACCTTTGTGACAACAGGCTGCAGGCAATGGCAATATTAGGCCTATTTTTGGGGTGCTGAAGATCCCCTAAAACTTGGTTAAGTCCTAGATTTGGTTGAATGTTTTAATAGATATTTTATTTTCATATGTATTTTTTTTCTACAAAAAAGTACCAAAAAGTTCAATATAAAGTAATATATAATAATATATAATATATATATATATAAAAATAATATATAATATAAAAATAAATCATCACATTTCTTATCATTACCGTATTTTCCGGACTATAAGCCGCTACATTTTGCACACGTTTTGAACCCTACGGCTTGTAGTCCAGTGTGGCGTAAAGGCAGTCAGTCGATTTGGCTCTTAACGAAGGATATGGAGCTGCTGTGTGTACTGTAGAGGTTTCTTCCGGCCACTAGAGAAGACTGGGCAATTGTTGATGACATCTTATTGCATCAACCTTTTCTGAGTCACAAAGACCGAGCAAAAGCAGTGAGGCTAAGAAAGTGATGGATAGACTATCATTATTCATTTCTATATAATTATAACTGTATGGGGTTGCTTCATTTCATAGTATAATGCAGGGGTCACCAACAAGTTGCTGATTTTAAATTAGCACAATGAATAAGATCTGATTTCCAAACTCATAACAATTAATTTGTTGTGCTGTCGCTCAAGTCCAGAAAAGAAGTTAATTAATAACAAACTGAATCCATCTGACGCTTTTATGAGGCTCTGCAAGAAAAAATTACCGAGAAGCGGCACAGTGGAAAGTGAACTTAACAAAGAAATGCAAATATTTGTATCTTTTAATATGCTGCACTCCCTGCATTGCCAAAGCATAGGCTTCTTATTTACTTAATAAGTCATCCAAGGCACCTCCTTCGATCCTTCGGGAATTACAGCGCCATGTCAATCTTGATGTCTTGGATGGAAGTTTTGGATGAAAGTATGATGCAGTCAGGAAGCATTTGGATGCCACATATTTTCAGACACATATGATCAAATATGGTAAAGGACTATTTCCTCACAATCAACAACTACAACATTTGACTTTTTAACACATCTTAATAATAAAAGTGAATTCGAGTAGTATTTTGTGTAGTTTTTCATTTTTATGAGGGGGTAATTTATTCTAAAATTCAGTTTTGGCTTAGTCAACACACTAATAATGCTGAAATATAAATGTTAACTGAGGGCATCGGAAAAAAATTCTCAGTTCGCTGTAGTAAAGTTTTTATAAAATGATTTACGACCTTACTAATCCAACTTGTTCCCACATTCCAAAAACATGCTTTTTATAAAACTTGATCAAAGGTGACGTAGACTATTTAAATTTAGATGTAGAAATGATGACATAATATATACACACACACACGCACACACACATGCACTGCCTTTAAAAAGATGTAAAGTCACAAAGTCTATGTGCTCAACTTTGTAGAACAAGTCAGATGATGCAGACTTGCCATGATCCGCCGAGGAGAAGTAAATTTCATTTTAATCATTACAGTCATTTCAGGTGTCTGAATTATTCAATACAGATAGTGAATGAGAGAGAACAAGGGAAATTGTTTTATTTGACATAAATACTCTTGCACTCCTAAATAATTGTATTGCAGGATACATTAGTGAAGCCTGGTGCAGCACACATCTCTCAAAACAATGAATTAGCAAAGCAGCCAAACATCTAGTTTTTGTTTCAATTGAACTTCAGTGCTTTTAACACAACTGGTTTTGTATGCAGAGTCATATGATTTTGTCAAGTTGTTTTAGTTTTGTGTCTTGTCTTCCGACCATAGCGATTAATCAATACAATGCAAGGTGTCATAATAAAACACATTGTTATCCTCCAATATTTGTTGACTAATGTATTCCTGATTGCAAAAGTTTGTATGCACTTGGCTTTTTCAAATTTGTGTAAGGCAGTGTTGGAGGGTCAAACCAAATCATCTTTACGTACGACAAGTGTTTGTGATAGAGTGACTCATTTTCTCGACTAATGTAACATAGCTGCATTATGAATGCTTTCACTGGATGTCTTTTGATCTGGGTCTGGTAAAATCCATGATAAAGGTAGATTGAAAAAAAAATGTAAACGTCCAAATGCTAGAGACTGAGCATCTGACTGTTGCCAAAACATTGAAGGGCCTTACAAAACTATTTGATGACTTGTTATGATAACATTTTCTCTTCACTTCACCCTTATACTATGTTGTTTTGGCTGCAAATTTAGGCCTGTCCAATCAGGGGTCGCCTCAGCAAGTCACTCGCATGATTTGTTTGGCACAGTTTTTATGACAGATGTTCTTCCTAACCCAATATGCACACATTTTAATCTAGGCTTGGGACTGACCATCTTGGCTGGGTTCTGGGTCACTGGCTGGGAATCGAACTCAGCATATTACCAGTGCTTCACTGCAACTGCATATACGAAAACATGGCCATCACCTTTGACAACTGCCTATACATTCTTTGCAAGAGAACTTAGTCTTTCAAGTGCCAGAAGCACATTTCATTCAATCATTTATTCAGTCAACACTAGATTTTATGTCTCAGTAGCATTAATTAAGGTCTGATGAAGGCGGAAGAACCCGCCGAAACATGTCACGTAATGCACCTAAAATAATTTGTTTGATATAAAAGAACCAGTGAAGGCATTAATTAAGGTATTTTTACAAGTAGAATCATCATACAATTTTGCATATTAATTTGATACTCAAGGATGATCTAAAATTAGTATTTTAGGCCACAGGCACAGCTGCAGAATGTATTAAGCTTATTTTCCCCACAGGATCCATAGACATACAGTGTTTGAAGAGAATTTCAGTTCATGAGATTCCCTCGAGACACAAGGGATGGAACTAAAACAGACTTCAAATCCAAATCATGTTACATTGACACCTCTTAGTATGTTGAAACGAAGGAATGTTTTATTTGCCTTTTGTGGTGGCGATGCAGATGACATATTTGTGCATAGCGCTATGTGTAATTAAAAAGGACCATATAGAAAAAAAAACATCTATTTTATAGAAAAAACACACACTTGGGGCATGTCCTCACAATAATACTCACTGATTATACTGCAGATGTAATGCCTGTTACCTCTCCCTTCTCCTCATAGGTCTGTATGACTCAGACTTATTGAGTTTTTCAGTGTCAGATGTTTCCCTTGAGAATTTAGTCAAATACTTCTGAAAGGTTAGATCGTATTTTTGTAATGAACCAACGGCTGTCATCTCACAGCCAGCTAACTGAGCTTCCTTTCAACTTAAAGCGAATCCTGGATTATTGTTTGAGACGCATACAGTATAAAAGTCTTTCATGCTGCAAATAAAAGCTTAGGGCAGCAAACTGCAATGTACTTTACTCATGCTCTACACTAATTCCTTGCAATTTGAGTACACATTCTTCTTTATTATGATTACCTAAGCCGATTTGCTTGCTCATATGGTAAAAACTGTGTTGACATTATTCAGCTGGAACCAGAGAGTCTTAGTTACACGGAACTTACGTTGTCAGTTGTCGAATGACGTTACATAAACGCTAGTTGTTTACCTCAGTCACCGTAGCAGTCTGTTCCAATTTGCCATGCCACATAATCATTTTTCATGTCTTGTAAAAGTGCTCTCAAATGTGAGAAACCGAGACGTTAAATCCAAAATCGTAATTTGTAGCAGCACGTGTTCTGCCTTTCACGTCTAAAGCTTCTTTTGCAAAGTTGCTTTAAAAAGAGGAGTATTGATTGGAAAGGGACCTGAAAGCCTACTTTCATTGCAGCAGCTGAGTTTCTACTTTTTTTTTTAAATTCTATTCATTTTTGTATATACTCTATATAAATCTGTTAATAGCCAGCACTGACCAGACTATCTCTGAAGGTATGCTGTAAGCTATTTTTGAGATGCACACATAAAAACACAATTAGTAATATGAGGCATGGCTGTTTACAATGGTGTTAAGATTTAAACACTGGTATAATTACTGCTTAAGAAAACACAATTGAAATTGAATAAACTCTGCTCTCCCAAAAACAATAAAAAAAAACTATTAGACTGCACATCACGCTAGTAGATAAAGAAGTTTACACACACAGACCCTTCAAATGTAGGCCTACTGCAAGTAACACAATAAGTTGATGCTCAAAAAGTTTATCTAAGTCCTTCTAAAAAAGCTGTAACCTCATTTCGGCTCTTGGCCATACTTCAAAGCCACGATTTAAGATTTTATCAAAAGCTTTGTTTTTTCTTTTTTTTTTTTTTTTTTTACTTAGCTGGAGCTCTAAGTGGAAATATTTTTTGCTTGAAGAGCAGATTATAATATTCGAGCATAAACAATTTCTTGAGGCTAGCATGTAGGTTGAACTTTTGCCTGCATAAAGTTAATCACATACTGTATCCTAATTTTTTTACTGTATTGACTTGTGGATACTCTCTGTTATTCATTCAGGTTATTTCTTTCTCAAGGCATTGAATAGGGCTTGTCACAATTACCCAAAAGTTTCTATTTTTTAGAACAGCAAACTGCGCAGGTAGTAAACAGTAGGAGCGCAAAGGACCAACTCGCTATTTTTTTATCAGTTTAAACATTAATGGATCTATCATGGTTACAACAAAACACTGCCGCTTTGGTATCTGCCGGAGATGTTTTGTTTGTCCTAGAAAACGCTTTGCAGCTCATCTGAGGAGGCTTCATCAGTTCATGCAACAAGACTTGGTTATTGTGTTTCGTTTTTTTTTTTTTAAATTAATGATAACGGATGGATGGACGGATGGATGGATAGATTTAAAGAGTACCATTTTTGTTTGTTTGACTTAGAAGCAGTTCTCCAGATACATTTGGACAGAAAACAACTTTCCAGGACAACAGATAAGCGTCGAGAAGACATTTCATCTTTGACTTGCATGTTGATTGAACGATGTTCATCCATCCATCCATCTTCTTCCGCTTATCCGGGGTCGGGTCGCGGGGGCAGCAGCTTTAGGAGGGACTCCCAGACTTCCCTCTCCCCAGCCACTTCATCCAGCTCATCCCGGGGGATCCCAAGGCGTTCCCAGGCCAGCTGAGAGACATAGTCTCTCCAGCGCGTCCTGGGTCGTCCCCGGGGTCTCCTACCGGTGGGACATGCCCGGAACACCTCCCCAGGGAGGCGTCCAGGAGGCATCCTGATAAGATGCCCGAGCCACCTCATCTGGCTCCTCTCAACGTGGAGGAGTAGCGACTCTACTCCGAGTCTCTCCCGGATGACCGAGCTTCTCACCCTATCTCTAAGGGAGAGCCCGGACATCCTGCGGAGAAAACTCATTTCGGCCGCTTGTATCCGAGATCTCGTTCTTTCGGTCACGACCCATAGCTCGTGACCATAGGTGAGGGTAGGAGCGTAAATCGACCAGTAAATTGAGAGCTTTGCCTTTTGGCTCAGCTCTCTCTTCACCACAACGGACCGGTACAGGGTCCGCATTACTGCCGACGCTGCACCGATCCGCCTGTCGATCTCACGCTCCATCCTCCCCTCACTCGTGAACAAGACTCCAAGATACTTGAACTCCTCCACTTGGGGCAGGATCTCATCCCCGATCCGGAGAGGGCATTCCACCCTTTTCCGATCGAGGACCATGGACTCGGATTTGGAGGTGCTGACCCTCATCCCGACCGCTTCACACTCGGCTGCGAATCGTTCCAGCGAGAGCTGGAGATCACGGCCTGAAGAAGCCAACAGCACCACGTCATCTGCAAAAAGCAGAGACGCGATGCTGAGGTCCCCAAACCGGACCCCCTCAACGCCCCGGCTGCGCCTAGAAATTCTGTCCATAAAAATTATGAACAGAATCGGTGACAAAGGGCAGCCTTGGCGGAGTCCAACCCTCACTGGGAACGAATCCGTCTTACTGCCGGAAATGCGGACCAGACTCTGGCATCGGTGGTACAGGCACCGAACCGCCCTTATCAGTTGGCTCGGCACCCCGTACTCCCGAAGCACCCTCCACAGAACCTCCCGAGGGACACGGTCGAACGCCTTCTCCAAGTCCACAAAACACATGTGGACTGGTTGGGCGAACTCCCATGCACCCTCGAGGATCCTGCCGAGGGTGTAGAGCTGGTCCACTGTTCCACGGCCAGGACGAAAGCCACACTGCTCCTCCTGAATCCGAGGTTCGACCTCCCGACGGACCCTCCTCTCCAGCACCCCTGAATAGACCTTACCAGGGAGGCTGAGGAGTGTGATTCCCCTGTAATTGGAACACACCCTCCGGTCCCCCTTCTTAAAGAGGGGAACCACCACCCCAGTCTGCCAATCCAGAGGCACTGTCCCCGATGTCCACGCAACGTTGTAGAGGCGTGTCAGCCATGACAGCCCCACAACATCCAGAGCCTTTAAGAACTCCGGGCGGATCTCATCCACCCCCGGGGCCTTGCCACCGAGGAGTTTTTTGACTACCTCAGTGACTTCGGCCCCAGAGATTGGAGAATCCGCCTCAGAGTCTCCAGGCCCTGCTTCCTCAATGGAAGGCGTGTAGGTGGAATTGAGGAGGTCTTCGAAGTATTCTCCCCACCGACTCACGACGTCCCGAGTCGAGGTCAGCAGCACGCCATCCCCACTGTAAACAGTGTTGACGTTGCACTGCTTCCCCCTCCTGAGACGCCGGATGGTGGACCAGAATTTCCTCGAAGCTGTCCGAAAGTCATTCTCCATGGCCTCACCGAACTCCTCCCACGCCCGGGTTTTTGCCTCAGCAACCGCCGAAGCCGCGTTCCGCTTGGCCATCCGGTACCTGTCAGCTGCCTCCGGAGTCCCGCAGGCCAAAACGGCCCGATAGGACTCCTTCTTCAGCTTGACGGCATCCCTTACCGCCGGTGTCCACCAGCGGGTTCGGGGATTGCCGCCACGACAGGCACCAACGACCTTACGGCCACAGCTCCGGTCGGCCGCCTCAACAATGGAGGCGCGGAACATGGTCCACTCAGACTCAATGTCCCCCGCCTCCCCCGGGACGTGGGAAAAGCTCTGCCGGAGGTGGGAGTTGAAGCTCTTCCTGACAGGAGATTCTGCCAGACGTTCCCAGCAGACCCTCACAGAGCGTTTGGGTCTGCCAGGTCGGACCGGCATCTTCCCCCACCATCGGAGCCAACCCACCACCAGGTGGTGATCAGTTGACAGCTCCGCCCCTCTCTTCACCCGAGTGTCCAAAACATGCGGCCGCAAATCCGATGACACGACTACAAAGTCGATCATCGAACTGCGGCCTAGGGTGTCCTGGTGCCAAGTGCACACATGGACACCCTTATGTTTGAACATGGTGTTCATTATTGAAAATCCGTGTCGAGCACAGAAGTCCAACAATAGAACACCGCTCGGGTTCAGATCAGGGGGGCCGTTCCTCCCAATCACGCCCTTCCAGGTCTCAATGTCATTGCCCACGTGAGCATTGAAGTCACCCAGTAGAACGATGGAGTCCCCAGAAGGAGCGCTCTCCAGCACTTCCTCCAGGGACCCCAAGAAGGGTGGGTACTCTGAGCTGCTGTTTGGTGCATAGACACAAACAACAGTCAGGACCCGTCCCCCCACCCGAAGGCGGAGGGAGGCTACCCTCTCGTTCACCGGGGTGAACCCCAATGTGCAGGCGCCCAGCCGGGGGGCAATAAGTATACCCACACCTGCTCGACGCCTCTCACCGTGGGCAACTCCAGAGTGGAAGAGAGTCCAGCCCCTCTCGAGAGGGCTTGTACCGGAACCCAAACTGTGTGTGGAGGCTAGTCCGACTATATCTAGTCGGAATCTTTCTGCCTCGCACACCAGCTCGGGCTCCTTTCCAGCCAGAGAGGTGACATTCCATGTCCCAAGAGCCAGCTTCTGCAGCCGGGGATCAGACCGCCAAGGTCCCTGCCTTTGGCTGCCGCCCAGCTCACATTGCACCCGACCCCTTCGGCCCCTCCCACAGGTGGTGAGCCCATGGGAAACGATGATGTTAGATGTTAGTTTAATTTTTTCTTTATGCTATAAAGGTAACCTAACAAGAGGGTTTGAATCTTTCCACAGTGCTTCAGAGCTCCGAAAATAGATCTGTATAAATGTATTGCTGGATTGTGTAATGTAATTCCGCAGCTGACGCACTCATTCTTACTTGCTAGGAAATCCTTGGCTCTGCGTTGACTGACAAATTAAGAACTTAAATTATAGCCTTTCGGTCTTTGTTGTCTTTCCAGCTTTTTTCTCCAGGGTTGTAGCCAGATCCTCAAGTTTACAAACATGATTAGGACTGGGAAAAGCAACATGTTTGTTGGATACAATTCAGAAATACTTGGCTTGAGGGTTGAGAGTGGAAAAGAGGCTCATAGGTGTTTCCACCAATGTATTTGGGCTTGTTTTTTTACAACAGAGGTTTCCCGTGTTGTCAAATAAAACACATCCTTATAAGAAATTGAACTCATGATAACATTACATTATTGTGTTTTCATGGAACAAGAAATGCTCGGAATCACAAGCTGCATGATACAGTAGCAAAATGTGTGTAAATATATATAAATACAAATATATATATATATATATATATATAGATAGATCTCTCTCTCTCTCTCTCTCTCTCTCTCTCTCTCTCTCTCTCTCTCTCTCTCTCTCTCTCTCTCTCTCTCTCTCTCTCTCTCTCTCTATATATATATATATATATATATATATATATATACATATATATATATATAAATAATTAATATATCTTTTGTTGTTAAGCGCTCTTGAATTACATTGATGTACAGTATGGTATGATTATCGAGCTGACCACTCCACAATGATGTTTACAGCATGATGTCAACTATTTGCTTATCAAGTATTTTTATCCTGCTCAAGGAGGAAACAAGGGGTTTGCAACAACAATGAATGAAAGCTTAAAGACCCAGTACGTAAAATAAAGTCAGAGACTGTAATGAAAATGTCAGTGACATCATTCATTGACTTTCATGTCGACGGGAGTTGTAATAAAATGCTTACTAGTAAGTTACTACACAAACACCTCTTAACTGCTGCTTCGGGACACCCAAATGATCCACTACGCATTGTTTGAACTGCTGCTATGAAGAGATTGAATAGATTTTTTTTAAACACTTATCAACGCAAACACCAACCAACTAATAACAGTTGCACTAGGAACTCTTGCACAGTGGCCATAATGTATTATCGTATACAATTCAAATGTCATAGCTGAAAGTTCCATAACTAAAATAAAACTGTAATATTAAACCTCAGACTTGTTAAGCACAGGTGAGTGCGACTTATAGAACATAATATGAATATGAAACAAATTACCAAATGGCCTGGATTGTCACATGCTAAATGACGCAGTGACAAACTAAACTTTTTTTTTCCCTGCAATGCCATCGAAATACAATTTACCAAACAAAACATAGTATTTGCTTGCCAAAGACCCAAATGGATTGCTATTCATTTGTAATTATGTTTCAGCATTGTCTTAGTTTGTATTGTATTTCTTTGTTCTTCAATTTAATGTGCACTTACCTCTTCAGCATGAGCATCACAAAGCTTATTCCCCGACAAAAGTTTGTTCTTCAAGCTCTTGTTCTGAAAAAGGATGAGAGAAGAGATGATGAAACTGCTGTCTGGTAGTTTATGTACCTTTACATGTTTGTTTAGTTTATGACTCAGTGAGCCTCGCTTTCTCAGGCTGGGTCAGAAGTCTGACATTGAGTGCTTTGATGCCTTTCAATGTCAGAATAGATTTAGTGGCCTCTCTCTGAATATAACAGCTTGCATGCAGGATACAAAAGCAGCTGGAACACTGCTACAAAAATGTCGAGAAGAGTAATGCATGTAAATTCAGACTTTTGAAATTCAAAAGGGCTTAATTGGGAAGATTTGATTGAAAAACAAAGATTTCAAAGGCTGGGTTTACGCAATATTTCTAGTGACATGACTTTAATCGTTTTCCTCCCCTCAAGTAACCCTTGAAAAAAATGGGTGATTAAAAAAGAGTAAATTACAAACAGTAAAAAAATCCTCTCAAATCACATTGTAAAAAAACAACAATGCCATTGCAGACATGGCAACATAAAATCAAGAAGCAGACCTTCCGAGGACTACCACCCCACACACACACCTGTCCGTACAATATACTATATACTTTTATTATGATGAGCAATTTGGGGTAATGATCCAAAATGCAATTTTCCTGCTTGTCTCACTCCTGAAAAGATCATTGCATCAACTCATGCGCCAACAAATAAAACGGCCTCAATAAACACAGTGAGTCAATACTAACAAAACTTGGTTGATGTTTTTGGATTTCTGTGCCCCTCATGGAATGTCCATAAGGAACATCATGGTGAAGCATAAGTGATCAATAAGTGCACTTGGGACCAGCACACCTTTGGCAGCAGTTCAAAGATTGACTTTGTAGTTTTGTCATCAGACTTGCAGCCACAGGTCTTGGACATTTAGGTGGAGATAGAGCATGACGCACCAACTGGCATTGGCGTTTTGACCACTTGTACTAAGAATGTTTATAGAAAACACACAAAAAAAGTCATTCTGCATTTACAAGGATTGTAATGTTCAATTTTAATTAGTTTGTTGTGTCAGGAAATGTTTGCTGGTAATATATCTCCTGCTCTTTGGGAAAGGAGAGAGTTGGTATAAACATTGAACACAATGAATTTTGTGAATTGTTCTCACTAACACCGATTTCATTTGAATAAAGTCTTGCTTGGTTTTCTTCATGGTCAATCAAGGTATATGATGGACATTGAGAGGAAGGCACATTTCACTTCAGCCCATAGACTACCACGGATGCCATAACCCACAGGTGTCAAACTCAAGACCCGGGGGCCAGATATGGCCCGCCACATCATTTTATGTGGCCCGCAAAGACAAATTGTGCATCAAATTTGTGTCATTAATAGAATTGCAAATTTTCTTCACTTTTAATAAGATCTTTTTTTTTTAAATATTTGAGTCTGATTTGAAGACGAGTTATTTGTCAGTTTGTTTTGTAGCTTTTACTGTATATAATGTGAGGTGCTCATACATTTATTTGGGTTGACAGTCATAATGGCCCTCCGAAAGAAGCTATGACTACTATGCGGCCCGCGAAAAAAATGAGTTTGACACCCCTGCCATAACCTAATGCGTCAGGCTTTCTACTTAATAAGTGAATATCTAAATCATTCCCTACTTTACCTCAAATTTGTCAAAAACTCGAGACACTGTTAAGTTGTATTTAACATTCAAGTAAAGCTTACAAAAGCAACCGAGGTAATGAGCTGGCACTGCAACACTTTTGTGATCCAGTGAGGCAAAAAGTGGACAAGTATCAATTCCAGACAGTTGCACCTCCTCTCGCTCCTACATAGGGAGCACCATATGAGGACATGTACAACTGGCAGCTGTCAAAAAATGTGATGTAGTTAGGCCCCTGGACATACTCTGAGTGAAAATGAGATCCTCTAGAGCCTGTCTGTCACTGCGCATTATGCAAAATCCAATACTCTGAGCTGCAAATGTCCAAACGTGTTAGTCCCGGAGCAGTGTAAATATGTGGACCTAGAAGTGAAGGACTATTTTCATATTTAGATGTTGTTCTTTCCACTTGGGCCAATACAATAGTACACTACTTGCATAGAACGTACGACACAATTTGCCCTTCAGTTTTAAATTTTAACCCTGAATTTGGCATAGTGATATAACATCATTCTGCAACTCATGTCTTATTTTTCCTCCCTTCATGTGATCCATCCATCCATCCATCCATCCATCCATCCATCCATCCATCCATCCATCCATCCATCCATCCATCCATCCATCCATCCATCCATCCATCCATCCACCTTCCTCTTGTCTCCTGCTTATCCTCAGTAGGGTCATGAGTGCACGAAAAACTATCCCAGTCTACTTCGGGTGAGAGGCGGGCTACAACCTGAATGGGTCTCCAGCCAATAACAGGGTACATATAGAGACCATACACTCACATTAACACCTATGGCCTGGTATGTTAGACAGTTAACCTAACATCCATGTTTTGGGAATGTAGAAGGAAAGCACAGTACCTGTAAAAAGAAAAAAAAACAAAAAAACACCACCACCACCACCAACAACAACAACAAAGCCAGCGCATGGGTACAAGCATATAAAACCTCTGAACGGTGAGGCGGTCATGCTTGCCAGTTGTCCACCGTGTCACATTATGTCAATTATGATTGGTTGCTCATTCTTTATTCATAAAGATTTCTTCAAAGGAAGCAATCCTCATCCCACTTCCATCACACCTTAATTAAGACGTAAAGATGAAGTATAAAAATATTTGCTTTGGTGTCCAAAGTAGAATGTATTGAACCTCCCCTTTCCCAAAAAAGCTGTCCATCACACAAGCACACAAGAGCTTGTGATTTAAGTTGACAAGGTCTTCAAACTGATTTTTACAAAGTCACTTCATTCATGAATAATTAATGGTATGTTGAGTCGATAAATAAAAGGTTATTTGACTGATGAAACAGCATCATTCTTTTTAATATCTTGGTCAAGGTCTTTGACAATCTATTAAAGAACTGAGGGATTAAACTTGCAACCTTTATGCAGTCAGGAAACAAATAACTGATCTAATCTATGATACAAACATTAAATCCTGATTTCAAAATTGAAGCTGCAGCACTATTTTAGCGCACTAACAACCTAAAAAATACATTACCTTTGCTGAGGAATATATTTTAGTTCACAACATAAAATGTCACCAATCATATTTTGAGCTCATATGAAATGGGAAGGTTTCAAGTGTTGTATTTTTCTTCAATTTAATGTTATGGGATGTCAGAGAGAGATAACAACAATAAAAAGTAGAATAATAGCAACAGCTAGACTGCAAAAACAACACAGCATCCCCGGCTTTGGTGGCTTAGTCCTCTGTAGTCTCCACAGTTTTGGGGCAATCGCAATGCAGCATATACGTATATTAAAAACATATAAAGGTCTACATATATACTATATATATATATACATGTGCATACCTAAATGTAACACTGAAAGCACAATTTATCCCCCACAAATGCAATAGGTTCTAGTCATCTTGCTGTGTGCCGTGCTTTCATGAAAATACCGAAGGACCAATAATAATATCACTTTTTATTCACCCTATGTGTTTTCTTGCAAAAATCATGATGTTTTAGGGACCAGTCGTCTCATGCAAGTAAGTCAGCCCTCATCCTACACCATCTACTTCTGGGCCAATGAGCCGGGTGACAGCCAGTGGGGCAAGGTTTCATTTGTCTCCCCTTCTCGTTTGTGTAGCCTCCTCTTCCTTGCCCAGTGGTGAGTGTTTGTGGCATGCTGCCGCTTGGATTTTCCAAAAGCAGAAACCAAAGAGTTGACTGAGAAAGCCAGTGACCTTAGTGTTAAGAAAATGAAAGCATTTCATCTTGTGGAGGCAACAGTTCATTCAATGTATGTGACACATTGACACTTTCCCAAACATAAACAACCTCCGCACACAACCTCCGCACATTGCACCAAGTAAATGTTGATTATCACAAGTTAACGCTGCTTTAACGTTAATCTGTGCTTCACCAAAGCTCTCCGCATCTGTTTTTACTTGGCGTGAAGCCACCACTGGCAAATTTAACCATATCCCTCCTCCACAAACACTTAAAGTAAGCACCCATAGAGATCCTTTCGCATAATCACCAGTGAAGGCGGCATTTCCTCATGAAACTGCTGTATCACACTGTTCAATGCATGTAGCAGTTTGCTGCATGACATTCCCAAACACACATAACCCACACAACCAAGTTGACGACTTTGAATATGCACTCGAATATGCACAAGAATTACTGCTTCGATGTTCTTTTGTTCTGGAACTTCTTCCAGTCTCGCTGGTCATATTACTGGCAAACAAACACCGTGTGCGGGTTCACATTTTCTGAAATGGAAAGCCAAGTAAAGGTTTTCGTGGTTGTTGAATTTCACAGTTGTTGGGTGGTCAGGCACTCTCGAGACCCAACCAAATTATTTATATTTTATACATATTTGTGTCGGTGGATGGAAGAATGGATGGATGGATGGTTGGATGGATTCAATTTGTATGTATACTGCAATTTTATAAAAGTTGTCTTTTTGGCCAATATGACTTTATACGTAGTTATTGCTTACTACAGGGTGTGATGAATCCTCTTTATTGCTTGCTGCCACAGATTATACACTCTTAAAAATGCTGGGTTACAATCAAGCTAGTATGGGTTAGAAATTGGACACATTTTTATACAAAACAACCCAACATATTGGTAAACCTTAATCTTAAATTCGGTCAAATTGGCTTGGTTCAGTTTTCAACCCAGCACTTTAAAGGGTGTATGTTGATTTTAGTGACACAATTAAGTAAGTTCGACAGAAAATTAATGGATGGATTTGCAAAATCCTTTATGGAGTCCAGCCTATTAGACAATGAAATGATGGAAGTAAAATATGCATATTGTATGCAAATTACAAACAGAAACATCCATTTGTCTTATCAGTCTATGAAAAAGCACTTGGGTGGTGGAATTGCAGATTTAATACAATCAGCCCCCTGGCATGCTGAGCTCATATGTCATCATATTAGTCTTAGACACTGCGCCACAACTTGGTCAGTCAGCTTTGAGGATTGACTGCCACCTCAGATTTCATTACAGACAAGCTCTGGCAGAAATATTTTACTTCTTGCTTAAAATAACACACACTCTCTAGTCTGCACAACTTCTGATCGTAAAGCCTATGCTATTACAAAATTGTCATAACTTCAGGCAGAGCGTAAACGATGACAAAAAATAAATGAGAAGACTGTGAATGTCGGCTATTACCTTCAGAGACAGCATTGTTAATACTCCATGTCACTGAAAAATTGTACTTCATCAATATTGAAGAGCAACTAGTGTATTTTCCGGACTATAAGTCGCTCCGGAGTACAAGTTGCACCAGCCATAAAATGCATGATAAAGAAAAAAAAAAACATATCAGTCACATTGGAGTACAAGTCACATTTTTGAGGGGGACTTTATTCAACAAAATCCAACACCAAGAACAGACATAAATAGGCAACAACAGGCTAAACGATACGATATGCTAACATCACATAAATAAATGAGGAACTGAGAACGTGCCTGACGTATCATATTAACAGTTATTCAAATAACTATAACATAAATAACAATTTTAACGAACCATCCGTGTCACTCCAAATCATTAAATCCATCAAAATCGTCATCCTCTGTGTCACTTAAACTAGGATAATTTGACAACCATGGCATATTACACAATCAGAGAAATGACAGATGACCCATAATACTGAACTGAGGTCAGCTGCTACTTTTTAACGTGGTATTACTTACTGATTTGACGCTTCCCATTTAGCTAACTCTACCCCATCCTATGTATAACAAATCAGGCTGGTCAGTATAGAACCTGTCCTCTCTAAGTAAATGACAATGTCCTACCACTTCTCATTCCATTTCACTTAAAGCTCCATTTTCGTCAGTGCACTATCCCTCCTAAAATCAGGTCAGCAATCATACGTGTGAAATTACTTTTGACAGAGTCTCGATGGTGTTGAGACCCTACTTTTGTTAATACTGTGGTTATCCAGTCATTGAGGACTATACCAGCTCAAGTGAGAAAGCTATTAGTTCATCATGCTGTTAATATTCTGCAGCTAAGTGTTTTTGTGAATTTCTCAGAAGAAAGGCATTTTTTCCTGGTCATTCTTTTTTCACTGCATCTTTTTCTTTTTCATTTCCTGCTGGCTTGCCATTTCAGTAAGAAACTAATGGAATCAGTTGTTAAACACACAATGACAACGCCTTTTCATCAGTATTTTGTCATCCAAGAAAAACGGACAGCTCAAATTTTGCCCATTTCCACGATTTAATTAATATAAAATATTTAGGCTTGAAACATAATTTGCAAGTATTGGAGTGAGTTGGCAAATTGGCCATTTAAATTCTCTGTAAGACTGATGAAAAGCAGTACGATCCAAGTTTGGATGCAAGTCATTCTTCTTTGACCGTATTTTACCGTATTTTGCGCACCATGAGGAGCTTTGAGTTAAAAGGCCAGACTCAGTTGTGGGGGCTATTCTGTACTTAATCCACACAAAGGGGGCACCGCATTATAGGGCGCAGCGCATGCATGCCATGACTTACGGTAAAAAAAAAAAAAAAAAAAGTCACGAGAGCATGACAGTGAGTTTGGTTGTACTTTATTCTACTACTTAACCATGGACTGTACTGTACTCATATTATTGTTATACCATATTCATACGCAAATCCATCAAAGTCTTTGTCTTCTGGATCTGAATAAAATAGTTGGGCTAGTTTGCCATTAAACATGCCAAGTCGTCATTGTCGGACTCAAACTTCAAATTAAAATATAATTTTACGTATTTTGCATTTTCTCAGATTGCTATGAGTTTACGTGCCTGTGGTGGCACCACACAAAAACATATACAGAAATTTGGAATCCGGTCCACACAAAAGGCGCACATTATTAAAAGGCGCACCTTTGGCTTTTGAGAAAATTAAACGCTTTTACGGTGTGGAAAATAAGATAAGTATCGCACTAGTAATCATAATGCATTATGGATTCAATGATCATTACCTGTCTTTGAGTTTTTTTGTGATTCCACAACAAATGGTCATTTTATGGCACAGTGGAGTATTATCACAAGAAAAAAAAAAAACGCATTTCTCTGTCTCAGTTGCTTTGTGCATAGTTGCAGAACTGAATGTTTTCTTAAATGTGATTTTTAGTTCATCTGTCATGCATTTTCCTGTTTTTGACATGACATTTTCATTCCCTGCAGTTATGTAGCAGTTTGACTATTTGTTATTTAGTATGCATATCAAATTTGCATATAAATATCCATCAATACCGCTTATCCTGTTCAAGGTCTTGGGGTGCCAGAGCCGATCCCAATTGACTTCAGGCAAAAGGAAGACTACATCCTGAACTTGTCAGCGGACAGTCGCAGGGGGCATACTCTATATACTGTAGATAGACAGCCATTCACACTTGCACCAGAGTCAAGTGAATGTGCCACTAAAGCGTCAATGAAGTGCATACATATGAAAGCTGTATATAAATTTAAAGATGCATGTGACTTACTGTATCATCAAAACATTCACGGTGCAATTAATAAGGCTTTCAACATGGACACAGTTTAGGTGTGTAGTGGATTTAGTGAAATAGAATTGAAAAAAAAATATGGGTGGGAAATGAAGAAATTGGAATTCAACTGGCATTGCTCAATGGATTGTGGCAAACTTTGAAGCTTTTATTGTAATAGTTTAACATTATTTTTCTTTGACTTCCTGAATGCAATACATTTCGGTAAGACACTGTAATAGATTCTGTGCATGCAACCAATTTAAATGTCAGGTCATCACAGATGTCAGTGATGTTCTGCTGAGCACAAACGATCCTTTCTGTATGTGATTACATTGGCCCAGAAACCTTGGAAGGGCATTTACTAAGTGATGCAGATCTGGGACGGGAAAAATAGCAAATGTCAGCAATTATTATTAGTCATATGATGATGGAGCAACTGGTTGCGACATCTGCCAGTGCAGTGCAAGCACAGTGGCTTGCTGATCCTAAGCATTGGGGACGTAATGGAGAAGATGTAAAACATTTGACAAAAGTACAGTAATACTCTTAGCCATAATTGCTGCTGGTTCCAACCATGCTTCTGATAGAAGCAAGAGGAGTTTCTTTCAAATACATATTATTTTGATTTTAGAATAATTGAGATTCTTCCGGGTAACCCAAAGTCTGTTAAAGGAGGGTTGTTTTTGCATCCCTGATACATTACGGACACATTTCACATCAACTCATTAAAGCTACCACAGTTGATATTCCAAGGTAAGTCCATTAATTTCTTATACTATGAAGTGCTGTCTTAAGTGACTGCTCAGTTATTATTAATGAAGAATAAACTGCTGACAACAGTTGTTTTCTGGCATATAGCTCTCTGTTGTGCCTAAATTACTATTAGCACTAGTTTTGATTGTGTTATTATTTAAATATTATTAACCAAAGATCAAATTATGTGAAAGAAAAAAAAAGCCATTTCATATATGTGCTTCACCCCAACAAATAACAATCACAATTGGTGTCAAGCACTTTATTTGTTCTAGTTCCATGTTGTTTAAGAGTAAAGGAATACTTAATTGTCCATTACCAAGGCAAATCATGGCCCTCTTTATTGGCCATTCATCTACTTAAACAGATCTAGTGTGCAATACCATCCACATGCACAGTCACCCTTTGTGCAAATCATTGATTTCATCACTTTATAATGGGTAAAGCACTTGAGAGCCAAGTGAATGAGCGTAATACTTAATATGACTGACCATTTAAATGAATGACCAATAAGTCATTCATTTAATTGCAATATTCTAAAAACTACAGTTTTGTAAATAAAGGGTTGCATATATGATTTTAGCTGGCACGGTTTATATTCAGGTGTGGTTTATATTTGACCTCAGTTTACTTCAGATAGGTTAAAAACTGAAGAATGAAAGTAAAAGTAGCACTTGCAAGTGTTTGAATGTTGAATAGATGACTCACCTCTTGTTGTAAATCCTTGATGATTTTGGTTTTCTTTTCCATCTCCGCTTTTATCAGTTTAACCTGAAGGCAGAAAGAAGAAAAATAATAAATGTTCTTTGAATATTTGTCAGCATTGACTAAGAATTAAAGCACTTTTAATGAATGTGGTGAAAGGTACCAATCCTGGAATAATGTTGATGTTACTTTATAATCTAACCATTATACGTACTATACAGATAAGAGAAGAGCTGACTAATATCAATAGTTGCATTTCATCTACTAGGGGGAGAGAGAGAGAGAGAGAGAGAGACAGAGAGAGAGACAGAGAGAGACAGAGAGAGAGAGAAACAGAGAGAGAGAGCGAGAGAGAGAGAGAGAGAGAGAGAGAGAGAGAGAGAGAGAGAGATTAGGCTGTGGTGTGCAAGCAGTTTTAATGCTTTGAGAGTCCTTGAAAGAGGTCAGTCATCAAGATAGACATTAAAGGCAATAATCATGGTGTTGGTAACCTCATAACAGGAATGCACCTTAGGCAAGTGTAAATTAAGCCCAGCCAGTTGACTCACATTCCATGGCAAGATAACATCAGGGTTTATCTTTGAGCCTTCCAGTCTCAGAGCCAAAGGGACTGGTTAATAAAAACATAAAACACATTTTTACATTCTGTAAATCTGACATTACTTGTGCTAAATTATACTGTTTTATCATTTACTGCTTTGTTACAAGAGGTTATCAACCCCATTAGAAATAAATTTAAAAAACACATGATGAAAAATAGCTCACTTGACAATTGTAGAAATTATGCTCTCTCGATTTAATGAAGCCTACAAACATGTATTTTGATGGATTTTCTCCGCTTACAGAGACTGGATCAGTCAGAAGCTACTTGAAATGTGGTGAAAGTGGTAATGAGCATGCACTCTATGCAGGAATAGCAAAAATAATATTGTACTTTATTTCGTCATGCCTTTTCCTGTTTGAATTCAAAAAGCGATACTGGCTTTTATTGTTAAGAACAAGAACACATTGCTTCACAGTTGATCTTAATGGCCCTCAATGTTTTTGTCAAATTGTGTGGAAAAAAAAACACTTAGAACACCAACTAAACCATCAGGTGTGCCAGCTTTTGTATTAAAATTCCATGTTCTTTTCATTGCTCTCACTGCATGGACTTTGTTGCTTAGTGCCATACAACCTCTATCCTTCAAATAAGAATACTTGATTATCACATGTGAATCATAATAGGTATCCATGGGAACATTTTTGAATAAAGCATTGCCTCCATTTACTGCTAAATAACATTCTCTCCCCATTAAATGTCCTATTCCACATTAGTTTTTGGCTTTTTGTTCAAAATAGATTATTTGATTAGATGATATGGTTTGGAAATGCCGAGGACACATTTCACCCTACTCTTATCACCCCAAAATGAGTGAAGGTTATTTCAGAATTCCTCATTTTCATTTCATATGTAAATAAACACTGTTCTGACCGTATCAGTGTTCTTCTCAATTATGGAAAACAGCTTTCCTTTGATTGGTAGTCGTACATTACTGCAAAGCAGCATTCATAGAGCATTGATGAATTATCAAAATTAACAAACCATAAAAATATAGAATAATAATCACGGATGAAGCAAGTGGCTACAGAAAAATGTGAGTGAAAATAAAAAAAGGGCACAGATTTTTATTTTAGCTCGCTTAGCTCCCATTCATTTAAATATAACCAACACTGGTGTACATTCTGGCCACAATCACTGCAATTAACCTATTTAATCCACGTTATAAATTAAAGCTGTAATTCAACATTGTTGTAAAACACAATTTCTCCAAAACTAAATTGAAGCCATTTATTCTTCTCCTGCAAGGTTGGCAGGTGATGCAGTAAGATGCAGGTGCCCAACCACAAGAGGTATTTGAATAAAGAGTACCTTTAGCTAATCTACGTGACACTGAGGGTAGACAACAATAAAAAAAAACATAGATCAAATTCATTGCATTGGACTCGGAGGAAGGATGGACATATTCCCGGTGGGCTTGGTTGCCAGATCTAGCCTTACTCAATACAATGGCAAAAGCAGATTAATTTGTTTTGCAAGACTTTTGCCCATTGTTGCATGCAATCAACAAACTGTAAAGGCTTGTCAAAGATTTATTTCTAATTTTTTAAATGTTTTTAATATTTTGTGATTTTTGTTGTTTTGGCGGGTGTTGTATTCTCAAATAAGGCAAACTCCATTTTTTGAGGAAAACACAGAATGGAGATTTATCAGTGCTTTTTGACTAGGTTTTTTTTTTCAATTGATTTAATTTTCATTTTCGAATGCATTTGAATGGGCATCACTTAAAATGTTTCACATTGCGGACTGGCGTGGTTGCTATTCTCCCTCAAATTCAAAGTGGTTAGGCTGAGACATTATTGTCATAAAATAATCCAACACAAAAACAAGATTCAAAGAAATCAAATAATCACAATATGCTTCAATTACAGTATACCAAATTCTCCAAATTAGTTGCCTACAGACAGAATTTCACAAACGCTGTGTCCTCTGATCAAGACTCATAAGGGGTTATTACCGTGATTTCGCACACTTGAATCCCCCCCATAAAACCATGTATGATACTCACATGTATAATATTGATTTGTGTGTTACTCTCAAGAAATCACGGTAATACCATTTGATGAGCATACATGTCAAACTCAATAAAATTGTGCAAGCTGTAGTACACTCAAATAAGAGACATCCTAATACCTGTGCACTGCATTTTTGGTTTTATCTACTCCATCTACTGTATGTAGAAACCGGGTGTTTTTTCTTATTGCAATTTCATACCCTGCATTATCACCCCCTGACCAAGCATAAAAAGTCGTCAGACTTTTATTTTTTTAATGAGTCTGAATCGAAAATTCTAGCAGCGTTCTGTCTTGCATTAAACTTCATGCTGACTAGTTACTATTTACTGCGGGGGAATGTTTCAATCCATCAGCCTTGTGAACGCATAAAACATGTGGAGCTAAGTCTGATACAGATCAGGTACACATACACTGGAAATAAAATGAGACACTTGTATGCTTAGGGCAACAACAGCTTGAAGTATGTACTAGTTTTAAAACTTTCCCATTTCAATGACTTTTAAAGCTGAGCGACTTTTGTGTTTTCTTTTGGCCATGGACCAGGGGTACAAATCTGATGACAGTATAATGTCCGCTCACATTGGTCAGCTGAATGTCATGCTGACTAGTTTCTATTTCCTGCAGGGGAATATTCCAAACCATCAGCCTTATGAACTCACAAAACATCTGGAGCTAAGTCTTATACACAATGGGCACATCAAATTCGCATATACTGGAAATAAAACGACAAGTTTGTACGCTTCGGGCAACAACAGCTTGAAGTATGTACTTGTTTTATAACGTTCGCATTTCAATGACTTTTAAAGCAGAGCAACTTTTGTGTTTTCTTTTGGCCGTGGACCAGGGGTACAAATCTGATGACAGTATAATGTCTGCTCACATTGGTCAGCTGAATGTGAATGAGACTGGTGGAACATGTGTTCCTCTTAGTGATTAAATCTAAGCTTGTTAATCATTCATTCAGCCTAAAAAGCAATTAGTGGATGATACACACCAAATGCTCATAAAAGTATTGCAATCTGCCTGCATCCCAATATCCTCATGAAATTAGACAGAATAGTGTGACATTAGTTTGAGTAGACAATAAAGGAGACTTCCCCTCACTCTATTTAAAAGCAGTTTTCCGGTGTGAAATTAACATGTCTGTGACATGCTTTTCTCAAAATGTTGAGACCCGCAACAAATAGCCATGTGAATTTGATGGAGCACAAATTATGTTTAGTTTTAGTTAATAATCCAATAATGGCTGGACTGTGTTTGTTTTTAATTTACTACAAAAAAAGCAGAAAGTAAGAAAGAGTAATGTTAGCGTTGTATTGATCTTAATAGGTTGGTGCCTAACGATCTATTATTTATAGTTTTTTTTTCTCCACTTCACTGTATCCATTGCGGTTTTTCAATATCTAAATGGACTGCCGAAGGAAGCTGGAGCAGCCAAGACAAACGTAACAACAGCATGTGCCATACACAAATGCCCAGGTCGACACTGACCTTATTGCGGAGAGTCAACCACACAACTGGGCCATTGTGCTCCCCTTGCCCGCTTTTATTAATCTTAAATTGGGGATTGAATGGAAGGGACAGACCACTTTCTCTTGCCATTTTCTAAGCATGTCAAGTGTTGAGTGAAGGAGCTGACAGAGAGCGCTCCTGGCTAATAAGCCTAGGTCAGCGTTGACAGGTGACAGAACAGGTTCAAAACGACCGGATGTTGATGTTCAGGTCAGGTGTGTCTTACTGTGGCCTGCTGCTTCTCGGCTCTCTCGTTGGCCTCATCCAGCTGCTTCTGCAATGTGGCCTGGAGGGACTTCATCTCGTCTCTGTCAATTGTGAAGTAAATGAGAAACTGTTAGGACACTTTAGACATATTCTGAATGACTTAGACTAGCAGTGAACAGCTATACTCAGAAAAGCAATGCTTGGTAAAATATTCGCTCTTACAATTTTGTGTATAACAAATGAATTTCTTTTTCTTCTTCTCTCATGCCACCAGCAAATGTGATTCGTTTTACATGACTGTGAGTCACAATTACAGTTACAAGGCAGTTGGTGAACATAAATAATACATACATGTTGTGATGGTAACTATTACAAATTGAAGATTTGGGAAATTTCTGGTCTCTTTGTGACATTCTTAGTACATCAACATTTTTAGTCCCATTTCCATTTTCGGGATGAATAATGCAAACATGATGTTTTTGCACATGGCCCTTTGTGAGTGAAGAGATGTTAAACAACCTGAAGTGAACTTGTTCAATTAGTCAGCCCTCGGTTATGCATTTATTCCAATAAATTTCTGCATTTCTCTGCTGCAGTGTCAGGACCTCTTTTTCCCATCTATTTTCCTACTGGCCGACAAATCAAATGCATTATTACATCCTCTCACTCCTGTGGCTTGTTAGTCCCAAGTCATAATAAAGTTCTTTTTAATTAAAGGAGCCTTGACTAATGTAAATGAAATAGAGGCCATTTGAGATGGTGATGACATAGTTTGAAGTATCCATTGTGTTTTGTAAAGTACCTCCCTTTGAGCATTTGTAACACTAACATGAATGCTAATGATTAATATTTTCTTGCAGTTTGATGCTCATGCTCACACACTGTAATAGTGATGCAGTACAGTTTAACTTAAGACTTGGTAGCATGGCAAACATATAGAAAGCAGTGCAATGTATTTGATGTTTCAAAGCACAGCTGTACCTTACATGACAAGCACAGTCAGTCAGTGGCAGATAAGCAGTGGTGTCTTGGAAGGCAAAATGACAATTGCATTGTTTGTGTTGAAATAATGTCTTTGATTTAACAGCTGCAAAGCACTTTTATATGCTAGTGGGTTTGTGTTTTGGCATTGCCAAAATCCTTGAAAAAAGATTTCCTTTTCAGCCACCAGCCACCCACGATTGCTTTGGCATTTCATTTTTTTTTTCTCACCACTTGCGTCCCTTGCTTGGAAACACTTCTGTAACAAAATCAAAACGTGCCCACATAGACAGGAAAGGCCACGCTGACTGTGAGGCTGACACAGAGGTACATAGCAGTGAGGAGGTGGGAAAAGAGGCCAAATAGGTTTATAAAAAGCGAAATCACCAGTTTTTTTGTTTTTTGTTTTTTTCTTTTGCTTTCATAAAATCTAAAGCAACCATTGAGAGTAATCCATCAGTGTAGAGTCCGAGAATTGCAGTATGGAGTAGTTGTCAAAAATGAGTTGTTTGTGATAAATCACATTTGTCTTCTGTCATGATGGAACCGGCTAATGATTACACTTAGCACAAGTGGGACTCCACAGGCGGATTAATAACACTTGCTACTAAAATTGCGATTCAGTGTTTGGTAAGCAACATGGAGCCAAGCTCTATGGTTCTTAGCTTCATCATGTGAACGCTGCTATGCGTTGGTGATAGGCTATTGATTGGTGCTGCATGTAGGAGGCTGGACTTTAATCAGTCTGACATTTCAGAGAGCAAGGAGGCCACAGATGACTCCTAATCATTAACAGTCTCATTACACACAACATTAATCAGACAATCCTAACTGGTGGGGCACTTTAAGTAAACAGTTTTCCAGCTCGCTTGCAAAAAGATATATTGCTAACCCAGGAAGAGTTCTTTTCGAGTATGGCTCTCTTATTTCACATATGTGGTTCGATTCCAAGTCGTATGTTGTGTATAGATTTACAAGACAGCACTGTTGTCAAATGATTAGTTGATTTGTTTGTGAAGAGATTGATAAGGTATTTCTCAATTTTGGACTTTAAATTTAACTCAAGTTACTTACATCTTAAAAATGTTATATTTCAAAAGCAATAGTGGTGGTGTCCTTACCGCTGTTTGTGGCTGAGCTCCAAAATCCTCTGTACGTCCTTCTTGGCGACTGAGTCATCGTTTTTCAATGACTAAAAGAGACAAAGACATTTTTGCATATTACACAATGACCTGCCCATTAGTGTTAAACAAGCACGCTTCATGGATGGGACCATGCTGTATGTAGGAAACAAAATTTAAAGCAAGATAATCTTTGAATACATAATAATAGCACAAACGGATGAATCTTAAAATAATCAAGATGAATATGTTAATGAACATAGAATTATGCAGCAGATGTTCAAATGTTGTTGACGCCCCAGAGAAAAAATATAGCCTCCAACAATCTGGCTATGAAGTCTGAAAGAATCTTAACAAGGGGTAAAGAGAGAAGGACTGATTTTTTTTTTTTTTTTTACTGGTGCCTAAGCATCTGCCTGATGGGTAATCCAGGAATAATCAGGCCTCTGATTGCTTGATTCTCCCTTGAAGATATTTCGATTGCTATGAATTGGGCAGAAAATCCTACGGTAATAAGATTCCAAAATGATATAGCTTATTTTAAAACATGCTTGAAGGTAAATGTTGTGGCAATTAATATTGCATCTCCATAAATCCCATTTCTATTGGTGGTGCAGGGATGTTTTCTCCTACTTTACTGTCTCCATGGACCCTTATTCAGATTAATGTTCAGGGATAAAGCAGGCACTGTTGACAAATGAATATTAAATCAGTCAAAGCCCTTTTGAGCTATGCAAGTGGAGGAGAAAACCTGTTATGACTTACAGTGGAACCTCAAAAAGCCTTTTTCATGCAATTTACAATGTGACCCACATTTTCTGAAGTTACGCCGCTCACAATTTTTTGGCATCTGAACCACCATAATGGAACATGTCACATGAGATTACAGTGAACTTGATTGCAACCTCAGTTCAACAACCATGCATCCTCTGTGACCCTTGTTCTCATTAGGTCCTAATGATTAGGATCATGGGTGAGCTGTAGCCTACAGCAGCTGATTTTGGGCAAGATGAATGGATTGCCAAATAATTGTAAGGTACAAACAAACCTTTGCACTAGTGGGCTATTAAGAAATTTAGAATAAGGGAGAAAGTAAGAGGATCCCTAGAAAACACACAAAACCAAGAGGAGAACATGGGGACCGCCACACAGGAAGACAGAGAAATCTCATAACTATGAGGCAGAAGTGTGAACCCCTCACCCTTAATCATTAATTCATTATGTGTGTTTTGCTTTTTCCTCTTGTGACTTCCCATATACAATATATTTCATACTACTAGTTGCATTTTAAATTAGTATTACACACAGAATCTGTGTAGACTAATAACTTAGGTTTAGTTACTTTTAAGTTACTTTTTTCATCAGCCATTAAGCAATTTAATAATGATTTTGACATTTTAAAAGGAAACTGAACAAAAAGCAACCATAACTGGTAAGGTTAAGCTGTAATGAGCATTTTTAACTATATAATATTTTGAATGCTTTGAATACATTTTGGGAGCCAACAAACGTGAACTCATATTTGTATGAATAAGAAGATGCACTGTTTATTATAGTATAAAAATATTAGAACTGATATTTCCTCCTGTAAATAAATAACCCCAGCCTGTTCCCATATCTAAAATGATCAACATATTCAAATTAATTTACACACATGGAAGAAAAATGTTTGAATTGTCATTGTGTTCATATAATCTATAGTGCAATTTTTCAAAAGGTTGGTATAATCAGAAAGTTTATTACATGTTAGATCTTGGAGGAGAAAAATGAAAACAAATGATTACAAAACAGACATCAGAAATCAATACCTTACTGTCCCACATTGCATGCTTATTTTAAACAGTTAGCTGCGGCAAGGCAAGGCACCGACCTGCACACTGCTGAAATGTCCACACACGAACACCCACTAAAGCGTGTAACACATGCAGAACAATGTCAGGTGTAACCTCGGGGTAGTTGAGTGCTGCGCAAGCACATTGCAAGTAAGGTCTTCAACATACGAGTTAGTTCATCTATTACCCTGCTGCTTAAAGTCCAGATATTAATTTGACCGATAACAATAAAAGTGGATGGTGTGATTAGGGCCTAAAAACATGTAGGCAACAATATTTTCTTGCAAAAGCCAAATTATCTTGGCAAGGCAGGTAAACTAAACCTGACATAGCAAATGGGATGCTTACTTCACAGCAGGATATACCAGTTTGGAAAAGGGCAAGCTTTGTCACATCTATTATAGGTCACTCAACAAGTTAAAGATTCAACTCTAGAGGGCTATTCAGATAGTGTGAAATATAGATCTTTAATATGCAGGATAATGTTGGCAACACTAACTTTATGTTCCTGGCGTAGGCTGTTTTAATCAGCACGCGAGTTTTACAGCGGTTTGTGGTGGATGAGCAGGATTGTGGAGCCTGAGTTGTAAATTGTATTTGTGCTGACGAATATGTCCGTCCATCCATGCATCCATCCATCTATTTTCTGTACCGCTTGTCCCCCACGGGGTCACGGGCGTGCTGCAGCCTATCCAAGCAGTCAGGCGGGGAACACCCTGAACCGGTTCCCAGCCAATCGCAGGGCACACAGAGATGAACAACCATCTGCACTCGCACTCTGGGGCAATTTGAAGTGCTCAATCAGCCTACCATGCATGTTTTTGTGACGTGGGAGGAAACCGGAGTGCCTGGAGAAAACCCACGGAGGCACGGGGAAAACATGCAAACTCCACACAGGAAGTGTCGGAGGTGGAATCGAACCCACACCGTCTGAACTGTGAGGCAAAAGTGCTAGCCAGTGGACCACTGACGAATATGTAAAAAAAGTATGTAATGTAAAAAGAAAATTATTAAATACTATGTTATTCACTTGATTTACATGGAAGTGGGTATGACTGTCAAGTAAAAAAAAAAAGCAATCAAGCAACGTTCCTAGAAGGTACACCTGAAACTTGAAGGCAACTGATAAACACTGGCTAATTCAAATCTGATTCAAAAAACCAATTCTCTTCTAAATAACAATTCTGTTTCTTTTCTTTGTGTGTTGATTAGGTTCCCACAAATGTTCTTTTCCCAAACACAATCTCTGCCCTGTCCATTATGCTGGCACAGGGCCCAGGATGAAAGTACAGTAGTTGTCTGCAGTGGAAAGACATCTGTCTGCCCGGGGACATGATGGCCACATTTAGGACTAAGTGCACCCACACACATTTTGCTGGCCGCGCATCATTTCTTTGATAACCAATTTACTGATAATTATATTTGAGCCATAAACACAGAAAGCCATCAGTCAATCATAAGAATTGAAGGGAGGCACTGAGAGGGGATGCAGTTGAAGTCTGATCTCAATTCTCTTCTGTGTTGGAAACAAAAAAAAAAAAGCTCATCAAGGTTAACGTTCCTTGGTTTTCAATCTTTTTCACTGAAATATTGCATTGAGGGAATTTGTTGAGGAGGACTGCCATACAGGGTAATAACCTGAACAACGTCATTGTAATTTTCCAAATAGGTAATAATAGTTCAATTTCTGTCTTATTTCCCATTTCTTCAAGTCCATTTCGTCTCTTAAAATATAATTTAATTATAATTGTGAAAAAGCACTTTTCCTCATAAATCCAAAGTTGCCAAAGCCTTGTACTCTTCAGTATCTTTCAGTAAGAAACAGAAAATGTCCAACCTGAATGTTGCCTTTGATACTGTCCAGCTCCTTAGATGTCTTGGAGAGTTGGTGCAAGATGCTGCTTCTTTCAGTGAAGACTTCCTTTAGCTTCTTTTCCAGCTCATCGTAGCTTTGTCTTTCAAGAGGGAAAAAGATATGTTAGTTTTAATGTGTACCGCTGGCTGAGATTCAGCCTTTACTGACAGGTTGTGGAGCAAAGGTTAAAAAAAAAAAACATCTGGCAAGCACAATCACCAGAGAAAGGAGATGTAATGAAAAAAATTGAAATGTGCGATACCACCCATCGCTAATTCAACCAATGCTTTGAGTGACGTCTGTTTAAGAGCGATATCTATGTTGACCAGAGGCATGCCCCTACTGTTCCATTATAATATGGACGGGGTCCATTCAGCTATTATAGAAGAGGGGGCAGGAGTGGGTGGATGGGCGTAATGTGTCTCTGTATCACTGAGCTTCCACTGAACAATACTGCAGAAGAATTTGGGGTGTTTATCACTGAACCTTCAGAGAAAAAGACAAATGCTACTTCACAACATGTTTGCAATTACTCAAAGCCATGGCAAAAAATGCCCATTATAGTCACGGACACCCACTGAAATGCCAGGGGTACTACCTGGAAGTTTGGACACATGCTGTACAACTTAACAGTACAAACTATATAGTGAGTGAGCTATGATCATGTGAACCACCACATTTATTTTGTGGCTCATTTAACATAATCCGGGAGTGCACCTCTTACTGGCTGTTACTTAATAATATTTTCTTTAAATCTCACATCCTTGTTTACGAACTAAAGACAACAGCTCATTTGGGATGTTTCTCAAATCAAGTGTATGCCCATGCAATTAACCTGTTAGTGAGGGGTAAATAAATGCGATTACTACGCCACCTTGGGTATTTTAAATTTATTGTAAACCCTCCAAAACGCAACTGGGCAGATGGCAAGGTTATTGATCCACAAGGAAGAAGTTGAGGAGGAGATGAATCGCAATTGGTCAGTAAAATTATCATATTCTTAAATCCTCACTTGCAGCATTTTATACTGGTTATTGATAACAAGGTTTAAGTACAGCAGTAAAATTAAGTAGTTTTGTATAGTAGTATTTTCTACTCTTCAGTACACAACATAATCCAAATCTCCATTTTTATTAAAAAATTCTGCGCACTCTCCTCAATGTTTCCAAGCAACAGAAAAACAACACATGAGTAGCGACCAGAAAATACCTGGAAAAAAAAAAAGGTTATTGTTAAACCACACACATGATTTGTAATCCAGTAGCATCAACTGGAAAAGTATTGCTGGGTCACATAATAGGAGAAGAGAAGGTTAAAGATTGTTCTGATTATTTAATGACTGTTGGCTAAAGAGCGCGTGTATAAAGATTCTTAAATTCTTCCATTCCATTCCTTGGCAACAGATCGAGTGCATAACTGTCAATCCCATTTGTAAAAGAGAGTAGAAAGTACGTCATGACAAATACAATGACTAACAAAGCCATGTATGGGCAGACAAACAAATGGTCTTAAAGCAGAGGCAGTGAAATAATGAAACCTTTCTCTTCAGACATCTGCAATTTGTAAGACTCAGGCTGTCGTCATGAAACTCATCAGTCTCTAGGCTGAGGGGGCGGCTCCATTTATTGAATCCTCTTACAGAGGAGAAATATTTCGGAACCATCAGAGTCGAAGCAGTTGTTCAGGGCTGACCCTCCAGTAGGAAATGTAATTTTAGAGAATAAAAGCAATGCCACTGACTAAGCACCATCAACATTCAAGCAATGCCCCAATAAAGGAAGCCCAGAGTCACAGAATGTCTAAGAAAAGGAACTGCAGAGGTTGGCTCTGGTCCCTTGTTGACAAGGGCTAGCCTGTAAGCCTGAATATGATTAAAGTGTTAACACAGTAAGAAATACATTCAGCTTTAGTGGAACACAAATTTGCAAATGCTGCAATGGTCTCCCATATTTCTTATATTGTAGCATATGCTGAACCATATTTCTGCCACATCACTGCCAATTTCCATTTGCAGGTCCTGGAGCATCCAATGAATTCTTCAAATTGGTGATTTATGTGGTAGGGCACTCTAAAATACTCAAATGCAATCTCATAATGCAAATCCCATGATACAATTATGGAATTAAAAAAAGATGTAATTCATATAGCGCAATTGTTGACAAAGATATGAAGTGGACTTATCGCTGGAGTGAAGCAAGGCATTTGCTGCTTGACTGACTAGCTGTACGCTTTTCAAAAAAGATGGGAAACTGTTGTGCTACAATCGCTGCAATCCAAACAAATTTAACCACCGTTTGGTTCACCATGTTTCTATTTGCAGCATGTCTCTTCGCCACTTGAGGGAGTATAATGTGCTTGAGTTGTTCTTTAAAAGTGCACTCAGCTATTTGCTAGTGTGTTAAGCCTGCTAGAATAGATCCACCTATCCATTTTCTATAACGCTTGTCCCCATGGGGGTCGCGGGCCTGCTGGAGCCTATCCCAGCAGTCATCGGGCAGTAGGCGGGGGACACCCTGAACCGGTTGCCAGCCAATCGCAGGGCATACAGAGACGAACAACCATCGCACTCACACCCAGGGTCAATTTGGTGTGCTCAATCAGCCTATCAAGCTTGTTTCAGGGATGTGGGAGGAAACCGGAGTGCCCGGAGAAAACCCACGCGGGTATGGGGAGAACATGCAAACTCCACACAGGGAGGGCCGGAGGTGGAATCGAACCGGCACCCTGGTTAGCAGTTAAGCAGAGCGCCACCGAGCCACCTGCCAGAATAGATTCTCTAGAATTTTGTTTATTTGTGCTCCTTAATTTGCTTTTCATTCATTTGATATTAGACAGATATTGTTTACAAACCCATCAACTTATTGGATTTTGACTCTTGAGTAAACCTAATACAGAGGAACTAGAAGAAACCTGTACCTGGATTGACACAGTTCCAAGTGGTGGCATGCTCAATAAACGTCAATACAGTATTTTATTTACAATTATGCAGATTGCAGGCAGACAGGGTTTATGTATTTCCAATTTCAAGCGAGATATTTTATGCCATTAGATTTAAAATGACTAGTTTAATTTAATGGATCCCAAGTCCCATCAGGGAATTAATGTATGGTATGTCTAGTATCACAGACAACGCACACATGGTGTCACAGCTTTTCTTTGTCTTGGCTTGCTGTTTTGCTGAACCCAGTGGGAAAACTATAGAAAATTGTCCTTTGTGACCAGGTTATTTTGTAGAAATGTGCGGAGGAATGAGTGATTACATTGGTTTAACTGTTTTGAAATAAATAGGGAAGTCAAGTATTTATAAATACATTTTCTCAATAGAAGATGGATGGATGGATGAGTTCCAGACCCCCAAATCTTTCCCTGATGACATCAAAATGTTTTACTATTCAGATTACACCAACAATCAAATTGAACTTTTAAATTGTAATATGAAACTGATCCAAATAAGTTAATTCAATACTTAAAAGGGTGATTTACAATTCTCTCATCACTTATCTATACAAACTTGCACAAAGGGGCATCAAGCCAATGAAAGCAAAATAATTAGCATGTTAAATGAATTATTTACTAAGAAACATTTTTATGCACAACTTGACACCAATTACATTTCCTTGACATTTTGTGCTGAAAAAGACAAAACAAAACGTTGTAACGTTTTTTTTACGGATATAGACACTTGTCTCACCATAATTGATGTAAAAAAACTCAATCATTGTTGCCAGATTCTATTCAATGTTTCTCTTTAATGTTGTCTTTAATGTTATAAAACACTGCTTGCGTGATTGAGTCTCTTCCCACGCAAATGGGCATTCCCTGCAGTGTTGTTTGTTGCTGTTGAAAACGGATGAAATCACTTTTGTATGTGAAGCCTTCACCTCCTTCTCCCTCAGAGATTTTTTGTACTCTTAATCGAGGTGTCAAAAAAATGAGGAAAAACAATAGGCTATTCCTGAGGTATCATCAATATCCCCAGGACATGAACACCGCTACCTTTACTTTACAGAACTAGATTTCTGTCCTGGTTTATTTGAGGAAACCACACATACCTAGATAAGATTTTTGGAAGCTATTTTGAAGAATTTGTTCTACCCTGTCGAAAAACCTACAAGAAGAAATTAACCACTGGGATATCAATTTGTTAAATACAAGGAAACAGTTTTCAAACTATTTAAAAGGGATGTGGAAAGTTGACTTTTGGGATAGTCTATAAATAGTAGACCAAACACCCATTGACTAGACAACATTAAGAGAAAGAGAGACGTAGGAATGAGCATCGAGCAACTGAGAGAAGCCGTGAATAACAGGGAAGTACTATGCAGGGGACTAATTTATAGAGCATTCAAGAGTCGGACACGACTGAACGGATAAAACGGAATGGAATATAAATAGTTGGGTTTCTGGAGTGCCCGCCCATCCAGCAAATTTGAAACTAAACAAATCCGCGCAGCATATCCTAAATTAGGTTGCCCATTTCCCAAAATGTTTGTGTGCTCTTCTCTCTAATGTAACAAAATGCAGTGCTAATTAACATGATAGCCATTCCTTACAATTAATTCCTCAGCCAATGACATGATCTATTCGACCGGCCAAAGTTTAAGAGAGAAAGAACCACTTTGAACCGGTGGCCAAAGCATAAAACCAAAAGGGCTACAGTGTGAGACAGACTAAGATTCTTTAACGGTGTTACCAGCATTAGTTTCTGTTACAGCGATGCTCGGCTAAGTTGTCAAAGTGTTGGTGAAGGTGCTGTATTTCTGTGATGTCATGCACCACGCTACTACTTTAACTGACAAGTACAACTCCTCAACCTGTTGATGAAATGCTGATTTCATAAGCAGTGAAATCTCTTGGGGAGCTCACTTTAAATGTCTATGTGTGTGTGTGGAGGTGGGTAACCAGTTGTGGATTTGCGCAGGATAATTGAATGTGATGACATCAGAATGTTAATGTGAATGTTTTATTGGAACATGCCGATGTGTTAACATGTTGCCTTCACAACGTTCTCACTTGATGACAGTTATGACATTTCGAGGTCACGAATGGTATGGTGTGTAACGTGTTATCATGTGGCATAAGAACAAGAAGAACTCACATTTTTTTTTATTGGATTGTTTTATATTTATGTGAATCAGGTTTGCATTTCCAAGTTACAGAACGGTACTATTATTATGTTTAGATTTATTTCATGACGCTGCAGATTCTGAATATACCGTATTTTCCGCACTATTAGGTGCACTTAAAAACTTCAAATTTACTCAAAAAAAACACAGAGCACCTTATAATGCAGAGCGCCACATATATGGATCAATTGATTAATTATTTGATCCACACTGGTTGTAAACAGCGCTCTGCCAAACTGTTTCAGTACGTTTTAGAACGACGAGTAAATTACAAGGTTGCATCGCTTCCCAGCATTACAGCAACCTATAGGCTAGAATCCATCCCATCACTTGATTGACATACAGGTAAGCCCATCACAGTGACACCCCCCCCCCCCCCCCCCCACAGCACATAACGCAAGCCCATCATCAAAGCTAAGAAGCTAATCAACGCATTACACATCACCACACGCACTTGCTTCTTTCTTTTAAACTAAATTAAGTTTATGACCAGCTAAAATGAATGGGGTTGCTGTACCAAGTAAGAAGCCAGGGGTTCGGCAGAGCTGGTATGTCATTACCCCCACCCCCACGCGGATGGCCGAACACACCTGAATGTCGTGTAAATTCGCGATAACGCATATCTGAACTGGTCTTGCAAAGGCAACAGCAGAAGTCACTGATTTGCTGGTATGTCACCCCCCCTCCCCCGTAAAGAGGGGTTCGGTGAATGCGCATATGAAACTGATGGGGTTCGGTACCTCCAAAAAGGTTAAGAACCACTGACATAACGCAAGCCCGTCATCAAAGCTAATCAACGCATTACGCATCAACGCACGCGCTCGTTTTTTGTCTTTTATATTAAAGAATGTTTATGACCATAAAAAATGGGTGGGGTTGCTGGATCAAGTAAGAAGCCAAACTGTATCACTTTCATACAGAAAGGAAGAAATTTACCTCATTGACTGTGTTGACATTCCTTTTAGGACAGCACTATCTAGTGGATGCATACCGCAACCCGAGTCAACCTCAGTTTGATCCAGTAGTACTATTTTATGCGCCTTTTAATCCGGTGCCTCCTATATATGAAATAATTTCTAAAATAAAAATTCAATGAAGGTGCGCCTTATAATCCAGTGCGCCTTATAGTTCAGAAAATACTGTAAATGTACTATACGTGTTTTATCATTAAGAAATGAGAGCAACGGCTGCTATTGCCCTGACTTGCTAAAGTTAACTGTGAACTGGGCTTCCAGAACGCTGATATACAGCAGGTCCCACAGTATGTGTCCAAATCACATCATGGACAGTCTGTGAGGTCTCTTAGGAAAACAAGTTAAGCCATCTGGAGGAAAAAGAGGAGCAAGAGCGAGGTACAGAATGAAAACCAAATGACAGATGTGGCTTTATTATACTTTTTATGGCCGTCTGGTACACCACTCTCTGAGAAAGTCTGAAGAACAAATCCACAAGCTTATTACGTGTGCAAGATTAGATTTTAATTTGTTTCATTGAAGGTAGACTTATGCACATAATTTTTTTGTCCAGCGTCATCTTCAAATTCTTTGACGATACTGAACCAACTGCAGTGACAGAGTCGTCTGGTCCGCTTAAACTCACCCGCTGGCTGGAGTTTGGACTGGCATGATGAAATGCAAAGAAAAATCCAACGCACGGCCTTACTGTTTCTGTCACAGTAGGGATAAGAAGATAGCAGAATAAAAAGGAATGACTGATGGATGGGGATTTTGATCGCTGTGAAATTGACAATAAAGCTCATAGGAGATCTGTGAATCTTTTTTTTGCATTAGAAATGTCTTATGGCCCATGACGGAGAGTCTTTTATGTGAAAACCTGTAATAGCTGACTGAGTCCCAATCTAAAAATGTGTTTTTAAGTTATGTTTAAAACATTTCACAGCTTTTATGTTCATTTGGAGGAGTAAGCTTTGAGTAGTGAAGAGACACATTTAAAGCTTTTCTTGGTTCTAATTTCATCTCTGTATGCTTTGTAATTCGCTGTTGATGAAAAACTTAGCAATACTGAGTAAAACCTTGTTAATTATTCAAAAGGGTGACAGCATAGACATTTGAAAAATGTCTAATGCAGTTTGGTCATGGACCCCAATTTTCTTCGCCGTAAATACATTTTCAAGTAGTATTTTAAATGGATACCGTACAAAGCTAAATGACTGGCGAGTAAAACTTTCTATACAACATACTTTCAGGGTTATCTGGGCCCCAAAGTTCACATAAAATCGAGATTTTGCTGCACTAGTAGGGCAAGTGAAACTTGAGTCTAAAACAATGATTTTCATTCCCTTCCTAAATTTATGGTGAAGAAGTTAATCACTGAGAATCCTTCAAATCTAATTTTAAAGGAAAAATCGCCATTAAATCACACCGAGTCGTTTTATTGACTCATTTTGTTGTTGTTTTTTTTTCAACTCTCTTATGTCAAATTAACGTGAACAAAATGTTATTGTATTCATGAAAAGCATACCTTGTTCATATCTTGCACAGTACCCACCTAAAATATCTTATTAAATGTTCAGTTTATGAGTGGAGGAAAGCAATATGGATTCAACCAGATATTTGTTTGCGTTTGTATTCTCTGTTTGTTGCTACTTTCTAAAAAAGACAAGTTACAAGCGTGAGAGTCTTCACACATGTATAGTGAATGTCCTTAAGAACAGATTTACAATCTTGGCTTGGCAGATGTTCAGCAAATGGGTGCTATTTTATGTGTGATAAGTTTTAATTCATTCTATCACTTCATTCTTCAATATAAAATAAAGCCATTTAATTCTTTCATACCTTTAATTGGGTATAACCACATTTCCCATTTCCATCATCTAACGCAGTGGTAGCCTACTGCTTCCCTTGCCTCGCCATGTAACACCAACATGACCAAAATTGAATAAACAGAAGCGTAGAAGACTTAAGTTTTCATCATAACTGTGAAAAACACTCGAGAGGCCCAAATATTTGTACAAGCATATAAAAAGAAACTTCTCCATAATAACATTTCTAGCAATGAATCGAGTAGTATTGTGGAATTAAACAAAGACAGCTGTTAGAATTACAGCAAGGTTGCTGCATCGAAGCAGGAAATTAAAAGTTTGATCATTGAGCTAGAGAGACGTTTCCAATCATATTGTACCGTAATTGTTCATTCATATATTGTATCATATTTATTCATGTCACCTAAAATTAGGTAAAATTAATCTGTTTACAAATCCGTGGTACCCATTTGTAACAAGCTGATCTGGTTCTGCATACCAATGCTCTAACAATTTTGGTAGATAAGTACCTTCATGTATCCCAATTCAGAACATAAGAAATAAATTACATATAACATTTAACCCCCCCAAACTAGTTTTCCTGAATTTTGTGGCGTGATTAAAATGGTGACCAGTGTCTGACTGAAAACCAAAAGAAAAAGATAGATGCAGTTCTATATGTGGAAGTGACGCCAAATTATTATCAGTGGATATAGTAGAGTAGAAATAGCATCTTGTATCAAATTGAGAGCAAACTGGAAATTGCGCGTTGCTGGATTATCAATATGTTACAAACACTTCAGTATTCAAAATAGAATTCTCTATCTGTGTCTGAAGTCAATGTCGCATTTTATTTCAACTTAATCATCTGAAGTGTGTGTGTGTGTCACTGAAGTCTCACACAGCGGAGGAGGGAGAGTCTCATTCATGCCTTTGGAAGCTGAAGGAAGCATAGTCATATAGCAGGGGTGTCAAACTTTTTTTTTCGTGGGCCGCATTGTAGTCATAGTTTCTTTTGGAGGGCCATTATGACTGTCAATCCAAATAAATGTATGAGCACCTCATATTATATCCAGTAAAAGCTACAAAACAAACTGACAAATAACTCGTTTTCAAATCAGACTAGTATAAACTGGTCAAATATTTAAAAAAAAGAGATATTTCTAAAAGTGAAGATAATTTGCAATTCTATTAATGGCACACAAATTTAATGCACAATTTGTCTTCCCGGGCCACATAAAATGATGTATCTGGCTCCCAGGCCTTGAGTTTGACACCCGTGTCAAATAGGCTATCCCGTGTTGCTCAGCCTCCTGAGTGTCTTGTTACTTGTTCGTGTTTAAAAAAAATACTTGGCAAACAGCTTTCATGAGCTTGCTTGTTTGTTTCACAGACAGTATGCAGAATGAACAAATTCTATGTGCTCTAATAATGAGACAAATGACCTTTATGTATAAACAAAATGTCTATTGTAATCTTAATGCCACACAAATTACCCCATATTTCTCCCGCATTGTAACTGTGATTACACAGCATTTTACTCAAGCAGTCATTTTCATAAACAGGTCAGCTGAGAAAATGTCCCTTAATCCAATATATTGGTACATATAATGGAAAAGCTACATTTTTTGCTTTTATATTAATTTTCTTGTGCATTTGGAGTCTCCAAGAGTGTAGAAAAGAAAAAAAAATATTCCTCCAGGTGCTTCAGAGATACTTTTAAGATCTGTTTGGAGGCTATTTTTTATTCCGTTCAGTTTTCTCTGTTTTTTATTACGTATTTTTATCTATTACATCATACCCGACTGAATGAGTAAAACTAAAACAGTCGAATTTATTACTGTGATACGTAAGATTTAAAACTAAATAAGATATTTTGGATTTCGTAAACAAAGGAGAGGGTTCTTAATTATGGTCCAAAAGGGATCTTAAAAAAGCAGTGGAAGCTCATAATGAAGATTTAAGTTGTGTCAAAGTGTTTCTCTATGCTGCAGGGACTGCATGACGCCACTACTGCAATTGAAGGATTTGGCCAGTCTTGGCTTGGGGCTCTTCCAGATGTCATCATGGTAAATTAACTGCATTATAGAGCACCGTTCCACCTTCAAGCTACTGAAGGCCCTTTTTACAATGTAGCCCCATTCACCCGTTCTCCCAATGATGATGGAGGATGCTGCCATGGAAGCAAACGAACCAGATCATTCACACAAGATGACACTTTTGTATGAAGAAAATCCAATTCCTAGCATATTATCGCTTACTTTCTGTGATGCTGACATTAGTTTTAAAGTTAGCTAAATAAGATGTATTATATGAATAAAAATGTGAAGACCATTACAACTTTAGGAAGAGTTTTCCCCTTTGCAAAAACAGTCTCAAATACAGCTGCGGTTTCAACTTCATTGTTCGCGTCATCGCATCTCACAGAATGGCAAAGTTTTGGTTTTCAAGATTCCATAAAAATATCCTGAAATTAACAGGGACTCTTTCAAAAAGGATGAAGGAGATGTGAAATTAACAGGTACTCAACATGTCAACCATTTCAATTGCACTCTCTGTACTACAGCATCATTTCAAAATGCAACACTGCCAAATGTTGTACATGTGTTAAGTTGAACAATGTTGTAAATGTGCCAAAAAGTAACGCTGAAAAGTTGGCACAATCTTTTAAGCATTGTTTGCAGTAAATGTGCTGTTATTTTTAGATTGAGGTGACTTTCTAAGAGCACCTTATAGGCTTGCAGCTCATTTTCATTCTGCTTTGTTCTTGATGCAACTGTAATCCTTTAGCTCTTTCAGTGAAACCGTCAAACTGTCTGTCACGGTTGCTACCTGGCCTCGAAAGAAACAGTTACCACGTTCAATGTGCTGCATCTGCATTTGGCGAGTGTGTGTCTTTAAACACAAATCAGCAATGGAAAAAGCATCCATCTCATATTGCAGCGCTGGCTCTGTATATTTTTCACTTGAATGACGCCACATGGAAGTTCAGTAAAATTGCTTGTTGAGAGATTGTACTATTTAATTATTTGTGTTGGGGGAAAGCCTTTATACCCATGGCTGTGGAACAGTTTAAAATTGCTTAATTGTATATCAAATCTCCTACATGCACACGATGAAGCACTGGTTAGCACATTTGCCTGACAGTTCTCAGGTGCAGGGTTCAATTTTGGCTTCGACCTTCCTGTGTGGAGTTTGCATGTTCTCCCCGTGCCTCAGTAGGTTTCACCGAGAGAGAGAGAGAGAGAGAGAGAGAGAGAGAGAGAGAGAGAGAGAGAGAGAGAGCGAGAGAGAGAGATTCAGTTTTCCAAAAGCATTCATACCGCAATTGGTATATAAAAGACATACTGATGACACAAGAGCAACTCAATAGGCTTGTAGAAAAGGCTGCCAATCACAACGGCACCACAAAAGAAAACCAATAAGTGCGACAAAATACAAGTCATCAGAGGCATAGCAACAAAGCAACAGGGAAAGAATTAACTGCTAGCCAGCTGATGAGAGGTCTAAATAATGTAATTGATGTAAATGTATCTACATTCTATTATAGTGTATGTAGATTATAGGCATTTACAGTAAATTAAATAGTTTTTGCAAGGGCTTTACTATCCCCCATGAAACCCTGCTATTTAATTTAAAAAAAATAATAATGAAAATGATTTTTATGGTTATGCTTTTAATATGAAGCTGCATTCTATGCACATAAAAAATATCATGTATTGATAGCAGGTTACCAGCATATACCTGAATAAGTGAATACAAATTCTTAAAATCAATTTACAGCTCACTATTAAAAGTGTATACATAAAGCTTGGAAATGAATGTTTACATGCGGCTTTTGCATTGGTAAGGTATGACAAACTCAAAGTAAAAATTTCAATAGGTCTGAGGAAATAGTCAAATTATAGTATGAAAAGCACCCCGTCCCCCACCCTCCTCAAAAAGCAACTGTTCTTTGGGTCAGGCCGCAGTTGTAAATAAGAACTTGTTCTTAATTATTTGCCTGGTTAAATAAAGGTTAAAAAAAAAAAAAAAAAACAGAGGACCATTTGGGTACTTAAAAGAAAACATCACACAATGCTATTTGTTCATGGTTGAGAAAACGTCACATTTGGTTAGATGATTGAATTTGGACATTTTAGCACTTATACTATAATGTCTTGCACAGAAAACAACATTTTAAAATGTGAGCTGACATCTGACTGAGGTCTACTTGAGATGACCAACACACTATACACCACACGAAGAAATCTCCACAAAACATTGTGACTCTCATCCGCCAAAGCACAAGTCTTACCTTATATGGTAACAACATTGCTGATGTACCCCTTGCTAATCTCTACTTATATCCAGCAACGGCCTCAGATCACTTCCTTTAAAGACGTAACATTTTCCAGCGCAGAACGGGGAAAAAAAATAATCACTCTGAATTTAATACAAAACTAGTCGAAAATATTTCTCCGAGTATTGGGTCTTGACTGACCGATTAAGTGCCTGAGTGCCAGTGGCAATTTTTGACTAATTATCAACTAATTTTACTACTGGGAGGGCCAAACTGGCGACGGGTTTTTGTCCAATGGGCACTATTTTTTTTGCAAAAACACACACACACACACACACACACACACACACACACACACACACACACACACACACACACACACACACACACACACAGACTATTGACTAAATTGTTTCACTGTAATATTTTAGTAGTTTTTTTTAATGCTTATTAAACTGATAGTGACTTGTCTGTGCAACACTACATCACCACAAATTGTAAAGTTAGCACATGATACAACCATTGCATCAATATTATGTGACAAATTTTAGTATGATACTGCAATGACCATATTAGATGGTGCATAGGAGGAGCCAGGCACCAGGAGAAAAACTGTCGACACCGAAATACTTAAAATACCCATCCAAGCAAAATGTAATGTTTCTGATGAACCTTCAACTTCACTTCTTGAAAGACCCAATCAGCAATGAAAGAACATGCAAACTCCATCTTTAGTGGAACCGTCTGTCAGGCAACATCAGACACAATGAGCACAGCACACACGCTGGTTGGAACATAGCAAATCAGTCACAGTCATTAAACTGTCATTTTCCTTTTGAGAAGAGAACAATTTGCCACTACACAGAAAAGTAATAAATGTGCCGTATGTTTGATGACCCCCACATAAATGGAAGGAAGGACGACTTGCTGTGCATTAGAAACCATTTCTCTCTAGCCAAGTCTTTAATGATGTCTCATCTGCATTTTTCAATTTGAACGTGGCTAAAAACAAATAACTTGCCGAAATTAGTCACATTTATTAAATGCAAAGCAACTCGACAATCATAATCAGCCATTTTCTAGCTTTAACAATATGGTATTTATTTACCACAAAAGTAAAATGAACAAAATGGTAAAGCGTTTGACATTTTTCAAGTATTAACGTAAACTATAATTGTTTTCAATTGTAACTTTTATAATAATAATAATAATAATGCAAATGATTTTTATGGTTATAATGATATCATTAGTTGTATTAATCATATACATACCGTTATTGCTATCTGGAATACCCTTCAGGATAATTGTTTTAAAGATTGCAATTGAAAAAAAAAAACATTTAAGTCTACGTTAAGAGTACTTGAAAAATGTCAGCTGCTTTACAAAGGTTGATTAATTAAACTTACTTTGTGAGTAATAAATAATAATAATAATAATACATTTTGAGAAATTATTATCATTAATGATAACATGTCAATTTAAATCAATTCACTGTATAAAAGAAAACTACACCCATTGGGGATGAAAATACAACTTTGTTAATAAGTCATAAAATACTACTACATTATTGAAAGCACACATTTATCTTGTCCGTGATCTAAGTTTATTCTAAAGGTGTTTCATCAAACACATTCCCTTTAAATGACAACAATGCAGAAGTCCAAACTCTCTGACTATTGCTGACAAGTAACCTCATTTCATGTCTCACCATATGATTTGCATAATAAGTCATGCTATTTGAATATGTCATAAGCAATATGGGGCACACTGTGTGCAGCTCGAGTCACTTTCCCCAAAGGAGTTGCATGTCCTGCTAAAAGCTAAAGCAGAGTCTTAGCCATTCTACACCAGATATCAGCTGAGTCAGCAACATCCCGGATACTCTTTTCATACCCAGACCAGACTATTAACATTTGGATACATTCAGTTGGGAGATTGAAGGGAACAAGATCTTAAGCTTGTGATGAAGTGAGACAGACAATAGCTAAAGATCACTACTGCAGCAGTAAGAATGCCTCGTTTATCACTTTAGAGTGGGCATGCTTCTCTCAACTAGACTTTTGCTGGAAGCTCGCCATAATGTTTCAATTTCTTCACAAATGCAGAGGAGAAAGAGTTGGCTTGGACCATAAATGTCCCTCCTCCCTCTCGGCTTGTGTGTCGCTTTCTATGTGTGTCAGAGTTTGGAGGAATCCAGGTCTTGTTGCTTTGGGTTCTGGACTCATTTGTGACCTTTAAGATTAAAGCCAATGTTATCTTCCACCTTTCGATAATCTTTCTTTCACTGCTACCTTTTTGATTTGAGGGGATCATTGGGTGGGCTGGTGTGCAAATTAAACATATCATGCTGATAGTGAATTCTGAGGAAAAAGGCTTGTTTATCTTTAAAGACATGAGATGAGAGAACAAAATAATCAGACAGACTTCAAGCAGATTTGTAGTTGTTTCTCTTGTCGATTTGCTGAGTAATTACACACATAAAACAACGTCATTTCCAGCAGCTTCTCCCCATCTCCGGCATCAACAAAGCTGTCATCAATGTAACCTCTGCTGTCAACCATTTGCTTTTCACTTTGTTTTGTGAGAGCAACCGCGGTGAAAAACTATTGTTGAGCATCTCGGGTGGTAAAAATAATTGAAGTTGCCTGCCAATCTTCTAGTCCAACATCACTGAACAGCACAAGTGATTCACTACGGTCACCCCTGATGATACAAGCCAAAAATCACAACTGAATATTACTAATAATATTTGTGTCATTTGATCCTATTTGTCATGATTGGTGGAAAGGGGCCATTGTCAAAACTTCTCAGATGAAGGACGGGAACACTTAAATCTTGATTTTAAAAGAACCTGCAAAAGGGTATTTCATCCACCATCAGTTGTCGATTGGAAAGCGCAACTGACTGTAAAAGGTCTGCCGACAGAAAGCCGAGAGTCAACAGAGAGCCCGTCAACAGATCGGTGACTCATAGGCCAACAGCTTCGAGTGGGTGTGATGGGTCAAGAGGCATAAACAAGTTCAAAGTTAAATATAATCATTGGGAAAGAAATAGTAAAATGAAAGACACTATGGAATATTAAACATTTCTGGTGTATGTTATAGAGTTAAAATACATGGGGGTCACTAGAGGTTGACCTAATATTTAAATCCCAAGTGATCTGCTGTTGCCATGGAAATGACTCACTCCTGAATAAACAGTTAAGATCACATTGTGATGTATTTTTGAAATGAAAATTAATAAAAAAGATGGAAATAATTTACTTTCACAATTCCTTTCACCAGTACACAGCAGCAGCAAATGTGTTGTGTCAGGTGTTACACAATGTCAGAAAAGCTAAAATGACAAGATGTTTTCCAACTTGGGGAATAATAATGTTTTCTCTTTCTTGCTCAACCTATCAACCTCTTTTCAAATGTTATGCTGTCAGCTTACCAGCCCCCGCATTGTGGAAGAGAGTCTCGGTGGAGACAAAATAAAGCAACACTCATGATTAATCGTGAAATTGCGCTGCTGAGCTTGTCACTGTGTTAGAGAAAAACAAGTGTGTTACTCTTTAATAAGACAATGATAACGATATATATATATATATATATATATATATATATATATATATATATATATATATATATATATATATATATATATATATATATACACACACACACACACACACACACACACACACACACACACACACACACACACACACACACACACAGTAATCCCTTGCTACATTGTGGTTCGATTATCGTGGCTTCAGTACATCGGGGATTTTTTCCCCCCAAAATATTCACAAACTAAAAATAAACCTTCTAAATTGTGGAATTATAGCACGAAAGTTGCCCACACGCCAGCAGAAGGCAGGGAATGTCCACACAATTGCAGTACGTACACTTGTGCCTTTTTATAAAAAAAAAAAAATTGTTAAAATAAGAGTTCTAAAAACATATTTACAGTATTGGACCTTGTTATAAAAAAATTGTTATCATAATAAGAGTTCTAAAAACATATTTACAGTATGTATACTTTAGCTATATATACATGTCTCACACACACATACACACACACACACGTATCATATTTATATGTATATAGTGTTATTTATACATTATTTTCTGTATGTCATTTATACTACGTATTAATATAGTATTTACATGTTTGAAACTATTATTTAATGTTCTAATAATAAAATATGCATTTATTTGGTTTAATATACACGTATTGATACACAAACAATGTATGGATCTTAAAAAAGGGTGACACGGCTTCGCAGATGTTCACATATCGCGAGTGATCTTGGACCCAATTATCCGCGATAAACAAGGGATTACTGTATAGGCTATAAAATTATATGCATTCTAAAATGTTTACAATGATCTCTCAATAGATTGCCTGAAATTGAGAGGTTTTTTTTATAATGGGATTAGAGGACAGGCTCATTTCGATGCCAAGTAGGAGTTTGCAATTGGGGGAGTGGTCACAATGAGGGTGCCCGTGAGTGCACAACAAATGATTGACAATTGGTAAACCACACGTTCTGTCTCTTCTGACTTTTCCACAGGAGGAGCATCGAAGCATTTTCACTGATCATATTAAGCCATCCATCCATTACCTTAGCCCAGTGGTTTTTAACCTGGGTTCGATCGAACCCTAGGGGTTCGGTGAGTCGGTCTCAGGAGTTTGGCAGAGCCTCCACTGCGGAGGTCCGAACACACCCGATTTATCGTGTAAATTCGTGATAACGCATATCTGAACTGGTCTCGCAAAGGCACACTGATTTACAGGTATGTAATTTGTTGTGAGTTCATGCATTGTGTTGGTTTTGTTCTTTGAACAAGGTGATGATCATGCACGGCTCATTTTGTGCCCCAGTAAAAAACATCTGTGTCTTGAACTCCAATTATTATTATTATATTATATGAATGCGCATATGAAACTGGTGGGGTTCGGTACCTCTAACAAGGTTAAGAACCACTGCCTTAGCCGCTCATCCTCTCGAGGGTAGCGGGCATGCTGGAGCCTAGCCCAGCTGACTTCGGGCACGTTCTAAATATGTATTTGCACACGGAGTTAAAAAAAAGATACTTGGATTTGAAAGTATCACATCAATCTCCAAAGTTGTTTCATAATGGATGGCTGCACAGTGTTGGGACAACGTACATACATTTAATATTCAGAGAAAGATCTGACGGACATTCTCCCTCTGATGAAAGGGATCTAGTTTGCTGATACAATTTGCATTACATGCAATCTAACAACCATAAATGACAACGCACCATTAAAAAAAATAAAAACGAGTAGTACTTCTCACAAAAAAAAAAGGGCTCAACCACTATTGTGGCTTCCATTGCACTGTTAGTAAGGCAAATAAACTACCTTGATCAGACACACATGTTCCGCAGTTTTCTGTGCCAATTCTAGAGAGACATGATGAAAGTTTGCAGGAGAACACTCTCTTCAATTTTAACCATGTATTGCATAACATTGACTACCTGCTCAAGTATAAAATGACCCAAGTGAGTGGGCCTCTTTGAAGTGGGCCGACGATTGGAGCCGTGTCATATATAATGCATATGCCCAACTGTGTGGTTGACCCAGTTTAACTTAAGTACACCCAGGCTTTCCATGAAAAAAATAAGTGACTATTAATTTATGTAGGTGTTGGTTGAAAGCCGAGAGTGCACCAAAGAAACAAAAATTATGGATGGGTAAATGAAGCTTCATGAGCCAGCTGTTGTATTTCATTTTTATTTACTGCTCGAGATGGGACAGTTGGTTCGATTAAAGGGGATTAAGGAATGGTAAGTCACCACTGCTGAAAAGAAAGTGCCATTTAGAGGACTCAAAAGATGCGACAACTGGCTCATGAAATTTGAAGTTTTATTTTTCCATCACTAGCTAGAGCTAACCATATGACACTCAGTAGAGCAGAGAGTACCACCGAGGATATTAGTGAAAGACATATACTTGTGTTTGTTTGTTTGTTTGTTTGTTTGTTTGTTTGTTTATAATTGTTATTAAGCTGACTTTGACTTTGACTTTTATTTAGCAAGATACTTTCTGCTTCACCGAGATCAATATAAAAAATTGAGTATTGTGCCGTTATCCTTTCCTCAGAGTGAAATATTCCATTTACTGTGACTCAAACAGTGAAAAGTGAAAATTAATTGCTCGATGCACATCTTTATCAAGCCGCACATGATAATAAATAAGCCTTTGTTTTTTCCCTGGCTGCTCCTCCATGATTTGAAATGACCCCTGAGGTTTTTACAAATGGGCTTTTGATTTTTGGCAGGTGGAATATATAAACATGGATTATGATTAGATTTTTTTTCTTTAATGGCCTCTGTTGAAGTCTAAGCTGTAAATGTACTTACAAAAACTATGTGCATTGAGCTTTTCTGGCCCAATAGCTGTAATACACAAGACAATAAATGCCCCTATTGAATGGCTTTTGGTCTTAAAAGTTTACAGTTTATTAGGTTTTTTCCCCAACCTATTTGAGCTGGTATTATCTGATTATTATCTGATCTAATAAACCAGCATTGTGTCTGTCAAATGGACTAATTTGCTGTGTAGTTTCATTTGTGCATTGTGGGAAGAATCTATGCAAATTGAATTATTTAGCATGCACAATTAATATCTCACAAGAGGGAATGTACTGTACGTTATCACAAGAGGGTAGATTAAAAAAATCATCTGCAGTGGAGGCAGTCCCTCTTAATGCCTTAAAATGCAAGAGGCACACTGACATGGCTAAAGGAGAAAGTGATTTGCTCATGTCCGGTGGGAGGTCAAGGCGTGAAAAATACATTTATAAGGAACCACAAGCAGACAATGAGCGGATCCACGACCGGATAATATGAAATTGAGATCAAATATCTGATTTGAATTGGGCACTTAGAGCCAGCCATCCTTCCACCATTATTTGTGTCCGTGTGTGACAGCGCTTGTCGGAATGTGCACATACCTGAACATCCAAATCCGAGTGAAATCAAACGCAGCATGACTTTTATGCAGTTGCTGGCTTCCCCAAAATTATCGGTGGGATTGATTTATTTTCTGTAGCTCAGTAATGTGTTTATGTGCTTGTACCAAGACTTCCAATTGCATCATTTCAAACTTTAGTTTGCTCTTGCTGAGGTCTCCCAAATTTTCCAGGGTGAACACTACAGATATAAAAGTGCAGATATCTCTTTTAAATATGGCACTCTCCACTACTATTGCATCTGTTGCCATCATCCTGCGCAATCTGTTAAATACTTAATTTTGCGCCCACTTTTTGAGACCTTACTAATAGATCACAATCTTAGTAAATCACCCACAACACACCCAGCAATAGTGTGCACAGTCTGTTAGAGTTTGCATACAATTTACTGTCAACTAGTTTAGATCGTCATAAATCAGGCCTTGTGTCTTATGTCCCAGTTGTCTTTTGACATTCATTGTGACAGAAAGCACCTGGTTGTTCTCGGGAGAATATCTGTATTAAAAAATAGCACCTGTAAATTTATTCCATCTACTACAAGTTACCAAGCAACATTTAAATAGAAACATAAATCCCCAATGTTTTAATGTATGACCACAAAGGCTAATACAGCTCAGAGACCAGTAATCCTATCACCTGATCATCAGTTATGAGACTGCCTCACAGAAGGTGATGTCAAGTCCTAAATCAGAAACAAGCCAAGGCAAGAAGGGGAAGGTGGTGCAGTACGTACTTTTATCTGCTAAGATAAAGATAACTATAGGTGAGAGGGGAAGTCAGCAAGTTGGAAAGCCTGTTGAGAAGTCGAATCCCCTGTGTATTACACAGTAGGTCAAACTTGTTTGGTAAGGCACCCTGTGATCTTTCCGTAGTATGGCATACGGGTTGTATTTCTCAATTAGCCAGACGGATATTGTGGCTAAGCTTCCAAACTGCTTGTTTGAATAAGAACAGTGCTGAAGATTCATAGCCCAATGGATTAAACAGTTTATGTTCTGGAAGATAGAAAAAAAAAAAAAGAGATGGTTGACAAAATAAGAATTTAAAACATAAAATAAATATATTAATAAGAAAGAAAGAAATAAAGCTTACATGCCTTAGTAATTGAAAGAACAATTTATGCATGTTCTACAACCAAAATAAGCATGGACAAGCACTGAACACATTATTGACTGATATAACAAAAGCATGGAAGAGGACCAGTTTTGTTTCAAAACAGCCACACTGAGCAAAGTGGAACTATGCTGTTTTGAACAATTAGTTGAATCATACTTGGTGCCACCACTGAATGCATGACGTGTATCACACCTAATTTTCTTGCTTTGTGTAGAACTAATTCATTGTCAATCATTCTTTTGCTGTCTGAAAACCAAATTAACAGAATAGAAGATTTGAGAATAAAATGAAGTGACTTAGTGAATTGAGAAAACAATGGAATTTACTAGGTACATTCAAATGTTAGCAACACAGCAAAAAAATCAAATGAGCGTAATATTCAGTTTTACTGAAAATGTTTTGGAAAATTCAGAATGACAGTTACAGTAATTCTTAAACTAAGTCATCAGAAAATTAGTTATAAGGTTGAACTGATGTCGGGTTTTTTTACACAGTTTTTTTTTTAATCTTATCGTTTGTGGTGTGGTTACACAAATTTTGTTTATTTCTATTTAAAGTAACATTTACAAATGTCGAAACAAATTGATGAGTCCTAGTAAAATTGTACACTAAATACCTTCTGTGAAAAATATCGAAGATAAATAGGTAGGTAGGTAGGCAGGTAGGTGGGTAGGTGGGTAGGTAGGTAGCTATGTAGGTACGGAGGTAGGAATATCTATATAAGTATGTACATATACATGTGTATTTAAGTACATTCACTTTGCCATCAATAGAACATTGTTGAACATTATTTTTCAACTCAGTGGCTGGCTAGTGCTATTTCCTTAGTTCTGACACAAGCCTTTTGATACTTTCTATGCCCAATTTATATTAAGGGATGACTCACATGATTCATGATGTGCTAACACTACCATTCCATGGCATTATTCCCTCCAAAATACAATGAACATATAGGTCTGCCCTGAGGTCTACTTATGGTTGGACACAGTATACAGTAATGCCTTCAGTGAAGAAGGAAAAACAGTTCCCCAGAAATCGGCACAAGCAGTGCTGTAACTAAAGCTGGATGACAAAGAAAAAATTACTTGGGAGTTATTCTGCTGCATAACGCTTCGAGGAATATAGTAGCAGTCCTCAAATAAAAGCTGGAATGTGGAGCGATTTGAGCACTATAAGGATCACATCATCACAATGTGATAATAAGTGCTTTGAGGTGACACCATAATATAATTGCAACATCTCTATGCTAGCCCATAGTTAGCCCATGATCTTCCCTTTGACGTTAGTTAAATATTTGAGAACCAATGAGTATTAAGACATCCATTTTAAGGGTCAGTTTCCTGTCTGGCATATGCATGCTTTCCCTGCACTTGCTTCCTCCCACCTTACAAAAACATTAAACGTGATTGGAAAAGTGTAAGATGCGCATAGGTTTGAATGAGTGTGAAAAGCCATTTGTTTATATGTCCCCTTTGATTGGCTAGCAGTCCAGGGTGTATAATGTCTCATTAGAAAAGCCAACTAGGAAAAGCACCAGGTCACCCTTGATCCTAATGAGACAAAACAATGTAGACTATAGGTGGATGCATGTTGGCATTTCATCACCTTGAACATCTAATATCTAAATGAGGCCCCAACCATCTCTGAGTGCAAATTATATTATGTCATTTGATGATAAGAGTTTTACTTCATTCAAGGGCATGTATAATCTTTCAGTGATCAATAATTGAGCTTCAATTCAAACATGACTTCTTGAAACACTTGAGTAAAATTGAAAGACAATTAATTGTCACAGAGGTCAATGGTAAGAGGTCAAGTGATAGTCTGACCTTTACAGTGCCACTTGAACCAATAAAGGAATCAAATATAGGGATTATCAAAAGTGCATCCAAAAACAGGAGCCAGGATTCAAGTCATAATTGGATGAAAATATTGGATTTAGAATACGCTAATATCAGTAATTGATATCTGCGTTATATGAACATGCAGTGTTTACATGCACATATTATATATAAAAAAAAAAATCTAGCTGATATTGGGTTCATCCGGTGCGAGGTTTGATGAATCAAATGGACTCTTTGTGGCGAGCATTATCAATTATGCCCACTTTGTCATAAATTACTGTCAAATCTCTACCCTAGAATATGTGTTTTATCCATGTAAATCAAGACAAGCCATCAAATACTAATATGTGCTGTAATACTCAAATATTGTAATACATATATTAGTGGGGAAAAATTAGATTACGTATTAACGTTGAGGTGTTACCAGTGCTAATTTCATAGCACTGATCAGTATAATAAATGTAATTACTTGGTCATGCAATGTGCAACTAAGACAGAAATACAATCCTGTTGTTAATTAGCAAAGTTCTGTCTTTTATGTATTGATATAATAATAATAATGATGACATTGAAAGTGGTGATGTATATGATACTGCATATTTTAATCAATAATTAATTTCTATGTATTGGGGCAGGTCTCACAGAATTGTTTTAATTAGCATGCGCTCATTAATTGATTGGTTGTTTCGAGGATCATGGGAGATGTGATATGAGAGAGAATGCAATTTCTGGAGAAATTGTGTGTTTAGACTGAGAGGCTGAATAAAAAGATGTGGAATTATTTGAAAAAGAATATTGAATGATGTCAAATAATATTGAATGACATAGTATACAACAACCAAAAACTACTTGAACATATTGAAGTTGGAATGCTTTGTTATTGGGCAAAATAGAGAATCCTTGGTAAACGGGGACTTTTTTTTTTTTTTTTTTTTTTACATCGTAGGGATATGCTGAACAGTTAAAAGTTTGAACTGTTTGAATCAGTGAAAAAATGTAGATAGAGGAGTAAAATAAAATAAAATTCGAAATTTTTAGTTTGTGTTTTGATGGGGAAAATGTAGAATTTTTAGTAAGCTGCAATTTGGGACATGTTGAAAATCTTTCCCAAAGTTAATTGAACGAGCTGCATGTTGTTGTTTTTTTTTTTTTGCTTCATTTGAAACGAAGATATAAAGATATATAAACATGTGAATTTTGGGCAAAACATAATTGTGTAATAACTTTGGTATGAGATGTGGTAGCCCTGCATAACATGAACTTTGTATGTTTAAAGTTTGAATCAGTCAAAAAAATTTAGAAATTAGAGAAGAAAATACAAAAAAAATATTTTAATCGTTTGATATTTTGTGGGTATTGTAAATGTCTCCATTTACATATGTTTGTTGTATATAAGAATTTTTGGGATGGGTAGGCATAAGCCTCAGCTTTCACACATAAAATTGAAGGTGTAGTATAACACAATTACGTATTAAGTTAAAAATCAAAAGCTGGAAATGTCCTGGTGCAGAGGAACTGAGAGCAAGGAAGATGGACATATCTGCTGCTATATCTTGGTGTGTCTTGGAGTGTTAAAAGCTCAATGCAAAGAAACAACTCTGGAGATGAGTAGCTTGCAATTAATTATTGCAAGTTACTGTATTGTTACTGTAGTAACACATTACAAGAATGAATCCTCATATGTATATGTTCAAAACAGTAAACAGCCGTGTGATAAATGTAATGTTACATACAAAAAGCCATTCAAGATTACTCAGACCAACTTTAGAAAGTACTAGAATGCAGTGCATCTATGGCCAAATTCCCACCCAGGAAATATTTGTGTTGTCAGATTGATTTGAGGGATTGCACGAAGACTGTTCCGTATCCGTAATGCAGTTCTTTGGTAAGTGTTTCGGTATGCAGTGGATTCAGACTTGGTATTCATAGCTGGCTGCACTGCAGTGCATGATAACACGGTGGATGTGCATGAGGTACAGATGTGAGGACGAACTCATTCAAGCCCTCGCCCCCTTGGTCAGTCGGCTTACAAGGTCCCAATTTTCACACATATCTGAAGAGAACCAGGAGAGCATTTGAATCACTTTAAGGCCATTTCTTCTTTCTCAGCAATTTTCTAAAGCAGCCTTGCCATTAAGTGTCCCTTTGGCTGCATATCTCTATTGAACAGGCTTCCCCTTTTGAATCTACTATTCTTAACTCGGCTGAAGATGGTAATCTCATTTGATCTGGTCATGGAATACACACTATTTTGTAGTCAACAAAAGGAAAGTCAAGCTCTGAAAAGCACTGAAAGTTAAAGTGACATTACCACCTCACCTTTCATATCACACAAACTAGAAATTTCAACAGTTTGTCGGGGGCGCAAACAAATATTTTACATGTACAAGATAAAACAAATTGTAGCCCGACATGTAAAACTTACCATTTAAAGTTTGTAATCAAGAATTGATTTAGTTAGTTAAATCAAAATGCTCAAATTTGATTTTTAAATGTTGTAATCAACAATTGATTTAGTTAGTTAAACCAAAATTCTCAAAAAATATTTTAAAGGTTAATATGCTAAGACTTTGGGCCCTGCTTTCTTAGACAGGCACCCATGCTCTTGGTGTAACTCTGATTTTTGCCTCAAACACCACATTTGACCCGTCTGTCCATGTTCCGTGTTCAGCGGTGTTAAATTCTTTTGAAGCTGTCTCCTTGAAGTTTTGAGAAGATGTGGTTTGCCAGACTAAGCCATCTGGCTTCCTATATGCTTCTGTGGCTCTGCATTTCTTCAAAGAGGTTCTCCCAAATATTGGTAAAGAAGTCTTGGCCAAGAGCGCCTCACAGTTCAGATGATGCGGGTTTGATTCCACCTCCGGCCCTCCCTGTGTGGAGTTTGCATGTTCTTGCCTGTGTGGGTTTTCTCCGGGCACTTCCTCCGACTTCCCCAAAAAAACATGCATGGTAGGCTGACCCCAAATTGCCCGTAGGTGTGAGTGCGAGTGTGGATGATTGTCTCTGTGTGCCCTGCGATTGGCTGGCAAACGATTCAGGTTGTCCCCTGCCTCTTGCCCGATGACTGCTGGGATAAGCTCCAGCACGCCCGCGACCCCCGTGGGGACAAGCGGTACAGATAATGGATGGATGGTGTCTACGCCATTATCAACAGCATTCTGCCAATTTAAACTAGCTCAAGAAATCTGGCCTAGATTAGGATGTAATGTCAAATTTTAGACCCATTTCCAAGCTGCCTATATTTAAAAGAATCTGGAAGTGCAGTTAAAGTCTTTCTTGGATGAATATGACATCAAGGAGGTCTTCAGTTAAGTTTCAAAATGATGCATATCAAAGACTCAGTCCTGTTACGAGTTTTTAATGACATCCTCCTGGCAAATGACCCTGGTGATTTTGTGCAACTTGGTCTGTTGGAATTACCTGCAACGTTGATACGGTGGATCACAGTATTCTGTTGGATCGTTTGAAGCACCAGGTGGGCATTAGTGGTCGCGCCTTTGATTGGTTGACATCCTACTTGGCTGAAGACCTGCATGACACTGTTTTAAATTTATGTAAAAAAATAAACAGAAGTAAGGGTACTCCCATTGGCCCTTGCACATTCTATCCTCTTGACTTTGGGCTCCCTGGCACCTTATCTAGGGCCAACAGTCTTGAACTTGGGGGTTAAACTGGACAGTGAATTAAAATTGGATCAGTAAATTAATGCTGTTGTCAAATCCAGCTTTGTTTTGATTTCAGGCAATTTCCAGCAGTCGTTAGGGTCCAAGTGCCCAGCCACAGCGGTCAACTTTACGTCATCCGGAAGTAGAGAACTTGCAGTTTGTTTTGAATGTAAATGCACTTTATGCATTCCTATCAACTGCACAAACTGTGAGTCCGTTATAGCAACTGAAAGGGAATAAGAAAAGCCGCTTCGATTGACAGAGAGCCGGCTGTGTTCATATCCACAACTCCACATAGTACAACAAATGCTGTTTTCTGTCTGCGCTAGTCAAGAAAGAGAACTGCACTCATATGTGCACAGCTAGACTGCATTTTGCGCTAGACTTGCATTGGGCGTGAAAATAGGGCCCTTTTTGTCCTTTTATAGAGGCATGGCCTTGAGGTGTTATGTATAAGTTATCAGTATTATTTATACAGCACTCCTCTCATATAAATATGCAACTGAAAGTGCTTCAGATAATTATAACTAATAATAATAACTTTATGTGTGTTAACTTGATATAACTGTATTCACCCAACACAAGAATAAGCCTTTATAAGGACCTTTTTTTTGTGAAAATAGGTAGAAAAGATCATTTTAATGCTTTGAAATTGCTCAAAAAAAAAAAAGAAAACAGGGAGGGGATGCATATTGTGTGTTGGGCACCATGTAATTAATAATAGGTGGATATTAGGTGATTTTACTGTAGACTTATCAAGGAACTAGACGCAAGGATCTTTTTCCACGGTAATTTGCTTGAGAATAGTCTGTAAAAGTCCTCGATGACTTAATTACCGTAATTTCCGGACTATAAGCCGCGACTTTTTTTCCAAAATGTTGACCCCTGCGGCTTATAGTCAGGTGCGGCTTATACAAGATTTTTTTCGTGATTTTTGTGATGACTTGATCACTTTTATACACTCGTAAAAAGGCTGTGGACCACTGTTGTGCGGTATCTTGAAGAATAAAACAACAACAAAAATACTATTTTGAAACACTACTATGGCTGCTGCTTAATCTGGCTGTGTTGCTTGTGACCATTATGAGCTTTAGTAGGAATGCACGCTAGGTGACCTGCGTCAAAGGGCTCTAAAACCTTTCTCTTACTCTGCCATGTGACTCAGAGATTACACAAAGCAGTGGTGCTGTTTGGACCATCTGCATTGTATTAAAACCCAATCAATCAGCATTTAAATTCAATTCTTCTGACATTTTGCTCACCAAAAACAAGTTGTAATGAATGTTAACTTTTAATGCATTTTATTCAGGTTACTTTGAACCCTGAGGCTTAAATGGCGGCGGCCATAAAGGCTTATGGATTTTTACGGCTTTCTGTGTCTTTCTTTGTAAAAAAAACTCATGTGCACGTGCATCTTATAGTCCGGTGCGGCTTATGTAAGAAAAAAACTAAAATATCCCTGAATTTTAGCTGATGCGGTTTATAGTCCGGTGCGGCTTATAGTCCGGAAATTACGGTAGTGTGGGATTCTATCCAGTTTTAGAATGGCATATTCATTTTCCAGAATAGAGCCATGTAATTGTGCATAGATCAATTTTGAAGAACATTCTATTTTCCAGCAATTATTTTCTGTCTTTTATCATCACCACAGGGTGCATCATATACAATCCGTAATGTTCGTCTTGTTGAAATTTACTTAATTAGTGGTCGCAAAGGAGAAGGCGCCTCAGTCAATCTAATGGTGTCCTAGTCTTGTGTTTACAAATCTCGACTGTGTAATCTGTCACATATTATGTTCACACACAGTTCACAAGGCTAGCATGCGTTTTCTTATAAGCATATCAAGGACTAGAACTAATTGTCTGCCATCTTACATAGTATTTATTATTAAAATGTTTAGCTTTTGTGATAGAGTTTGCATAGAAAGTGTCTGGTTGGGTTGCATTTCCATCACTGAGAATTATAGCCCAAAGGTCTGCCACCCTTGGCATTACAAGCATTTAACATGGTTGTCAATTGCAGTGTACAAATATTGATCAAATATAGATTGATGTATTTCATTCTGTGATATTTGTTCAGATTTGGGCCACACTGCAGATTTTTTTTTCCCTTTTTGGTGAAATCCGAGAGGAAGAATCAGCACACATTGTTTTCACAAAATGTAGTGATTACAGGCAGGGGGAAACTATGATGGATTTTCTTGATTTGTATTTGCTTGACTATCCTCAGCAGTCGTTGGGGGACACGTCAGGCCAGATTGCTCTCACACCATCATTTGTCTCCACAATGCAGGCTTGTGTTCAAGCTATGCGTCAATCCCAAGAGTGTCTCAAGGGAGGTTTGGGTGAGCACAGGGTGGAGTATAATTAACCCAGTTTTCCAATTAAGACCAGATAATCCACTGATTATTCATACTTGAGCAGAGGATATGTGCTGAAGCTCCAGTGTCATGAGAGGACAACTAAAGATTAAAGAATGGAGGAAACATTGATGTAACGTAAACGAGTTTTGGCCACAAATTACAAGTGGCTCTTTTCTTACTTGGTATTTTCTTTTACAAAGCCTGTTTCTTTTATTGATCTACATACTATTCATGCATCATTGGGCTTGCGTTTATTTTGTTTTTTTCAGTCAGTGTTGTCCCTGTGCACCAATTGAACAGATGTGAGCTAATAAAATGAAACTCAAAAGATGCCCCACTAAAAAGGAAGAATCCTATTGAGAATCGTTTGGCTCAGTTACACTTAATATGCTTTGTATGGACCACAGCATGAGACGGCTGCTATTGAGAACACTGTTTATTTCCCTATAATACCTTTATCGTATACCGTTCTTACAAATTGTTTTTCAAATTTAAAAACTAAAATACAAGCTACATACACAAGGCTCAATAAAAACACAACACCAATAAAATAAATGCACCTTTGACGGTCATGCTGCAATGGTTGTTTTAGGGTAACTACAGAACCCCCCGTTTCGAACGAACCGAACAAAACGCCTGACTCCGAACAGGTTTCCGAGCTGGGTCGAGGCGAGCCGACGGTGTCTCTGCGTCCTCGAAATAACATTCGGTTCGGCTCGACAAGGTAAAGTGCGTCTTGAGAGCGTAACGCTACAGAGAAGACATGACCCGGGACAAAAATACTAAAAAGGGTGACACAACAAGATGTCATCAACAATAGCCCATTGTCCTCTAGTGGCTGGAAGAAACCTCGACAGTACATGCAGCAGCTCTATTTCCTTCGTTAAGAGCCAAATAAACTGCCTTTAACTTAAAAGCGGCATCATATGCATTTCTTTCGTCCCCCATAATGAGGGGTTGTATATAAAAGATTATACAATAATCCAGTAATTGTGGGCCACTATTTGCCTGGCGGACGGACATACGATCAACACACCACTCCTCTCCCCAGTGGCCGTGTGTCTGGTCTCATATCCCTCCGCCCAGCAAAGCACAACAGCGGTCCACGACCTTTTTACTAACGAGTGAATAGGTGTATCAGACATCACAAAAATCACTAATTATTATACAAAAGTGTCCATTGTTGCTACATCATAATGGATTAATCCATTTTCCATTATTTGTTATGGAAAAATTTGAATCGGACTCCGACCAAATCGGGGTCCGACCAATTTTCTGGAACAAATTATAGTCGAAGTCAGGGGTTCTACGGTAGTACACTGCTGTGTTTCCATTTTCTGAGGTACTTATGTCCTCATTAGAGTCCCAGGTAAACCAAAGTCCAAGAAAGGGTCAGTCAATTGTGGGGCACACATAGACAAAGCATTTACACCTCTTGACAAGTTAAAATCGTCAGTCAACCTAATATGCATGTTTTTGGAATCTGATAGAGAGCAGATTGACCGTCTGGAAAAAAAAAAAATCCCTGGAGAACATGCAAACTCCACACAGAAACAGTAGCTGAGATTCTAACCCCCAAACTCATAACTGAGGCACATATGCTCACCACTTATCCAGTATACCCCATACAATATGAGTGAAAGCTATAACTATTGCTATAACCAATCCACAAGAGTACAAAGCAAATCCTCACAATGTCACTTTCTGAATAATTTTGTCATAATGTAATTCCAACTATTGGCACCAAACTAATCAAATAGATCTCATGGCTTTCAGCTGCAATCAGTAGAGCTATTTAAAGTTGCACGGTTTACAGCAAGGGAAGGAAACTGTCCCCATTTCTCACATACATAATCAGGCTTTATTATCAAGGGGTTCTTCAGAGTAAAATGAACATACAGGAATTTGGATTTTATCCCCAAACCTGAAAAATGCATCATTTGAAATACTAGTTGGTCGGTTAATGTGTAATAATCTTTCAACTAAATTGGCGCTAATTGCTGGAAACTAATGTGGAGGGGCCCTTGAGCAAGGTACCATGCTCCCTCCCACACTCACCTCAGGAGGGCAGGACCACTTGCATGCCCATCACTCTGATATCACTCCATGCAAGCCTATGTGTGCGTGAGCTGGTTCTAATAAGATGTGCAAAAAATAGTGTCAATTAAATTTCTCCTTGAGGATAACGATTACACCATCCATCCATCCATCCATCCATCCATCCATCCATCCATCCATCCATCCATCCATCCATCCATCCATCCATCCATCCATCCATCCATCCATCCATCCCTTATCTGAACTGCTAATCCTCACCACATTTAATCATAGTAATTTACAAATAGAATTTTATAAAATTCACATCCAAACAAATCTATTTACAACCGTCAATAGAAGACTTGGAGGTTCAGGTCTGATAGATTCATGTTTGGACTCCTATACAGGACAGTAAAAACTATTTGACAATGACAGTATAATTATAGATTATATTGAAAATGTCTCAAGGCTTCTTTAGATGTCCCGAGTCTTTTCCAATAACAATGCAATCATGTTTTGCATCTTGCAACAGACCCTAGAAATTTATGCTATTCAACTTACCCACCAATATCCAGATTCTTCTTTCCATTTCACAAGGAGGGCTTTGTTTTCATAGACAGGCGTGCATGCGCTCAGCATAAAAAGGGCCGCATATTCATTTTGGTCATTATTTTCATCACACACCAACACACAATACAGTGACAGTTGTTCTGAAGTGCCCAATTCACAGCAGCCAACTTTACATAACTCACAAGTGGAGATCTTACAGTTCCTTTGAAATGTCCTTTGCACAAGCTGATCTCATGCATGGACTCCAGTGAATTTTAAGCATTTTAATCCAAATAAAGGCATTTTTAAAGTAAATATCATATCATATTCCTTGAGAAAAATATATCTATAGAGTATATTCAATCACAAAATATCAGTCAGTAATGTTAGGAAGCATTAGTCCAGTAATTGTCAAAGCGTGAGAGATGTACCACTGGTGATGCAGGACTCTCTTGGGTGCTGTGATTGTGAAGTAATCAATGAATATTGTTGAAAGCCCACAGTTGCAACGAGCAAAGGTGTTGGCTAGAGTAAGGTTTGTAATTTGCAGCTAGGTGACAGACTATTTAAATGTTTCTATTTTTGTACATTGATTGTATAAGTTTAATGACATTTCAACATTATTTAAGCACAGATTTATCACATAGGAAAAGTTTGAGCGCTATTATCTTAGTGGTATGCAAATTGCATGATAATGGTGTGTATTACTCAAAACAATAATGATATTAATGAATCCAATGTTCCTCTTCATTACACATGTGCCTACTACTATACTATATTTTAATGTTGGCGATGAGAGTGGTACTTGGAAAGCTAGATTTTATCTTCAGTGGAAGTCTATTTGATATTCTCATGCGTGCCCTTCATTCAACCAAGAGCTTTTTGAAGCACCATGACCAAATACCACAGTAATTATAAACATTTATAATAGATTCAAGGGTAGTCTCAAATTATTGAAGGGTTCTTTCACACTGATAAAGTCAAGAATCTGTATTTCATGTCCTGACTCCCATCAAAAACCCAATATCAAAGTTAAAACGTCTCCATCAGATATATACCCATATCGCTACTTCATAATTTCTCAGAGAGTAATCTGTTAGAATACTGTAATAAATGAAATATTCCCTGAAACATTCTTTTGAAGTTCCGCAGTATGGAAAGAACCATTTGACATTCAAACCTCATTATGAGAAGGCAATCGATTGCAGGTGTCTTTAAATCATTACATGTGGTGACAGAGGTCAATTTTATAAACTCATTTCAAGTCAAGGCCATTTTTTTTTTTATTATTATTATTATTAATGGATGAACGCAATGACACAGGGAGGTAAAAAGCTTCAAAGGGGCCATTATTCACAATCCGTGTGAATCTCTATTAGCTTCCATTTCATTTTTTTTAAGATAACTGTCTTCCGCCACATAAGAATCCATAGGGGTTACTTCAATCAATAGTAAGAATCAAGGATCAACTGTCAATTTAGAAGTGAAGAATAAAGGAAGTGAATTAAGAGGACTGGCTTGAAATGCAAAATTCAGTTTTAAAGACATGGATGTGAAAGTTTTTAAATATTTATCCAAAAACAACCAATGCATGCAATTGAAACACTTGAAAATCCCAGATGGAAAACTCTTAGTACTGTCATACATGGAATAGAAGGCATTCCTTGGAAGACACACAGTCCGAGGACCATATGTGCTTGCTGAGACAACATGGAAGGAATGAGCACACCCCCTGTAGGTAAATACTCATCAGAGCACAGTGTTGGCAACTGTGCCTCTACCTTCCTCCATCCATTTACTGGCAGCATCACCACACTGGCCTGCAAGCTCTGATTTCTATGTTTCCACAAGCCGTTTTTCAACATCTTTCATTTACTCCTTACAGTAATGTGAGGGTTGCCTGCTAATTAGCACAAGACGGTTATTAGCAACGAGACTCAGGGAAAAATGCTTCTCGCCTATACTGATGAACAGGATGGCAATGCTGGAGACGAAAAGGCACTGCTTCAAAGTGTTTGTCGAGGAAAATGGACAATTGACAAATGAGACCACGTTCTTGATGTCTCAAAACATTGGACGCAATCCATCCATTTTCTGAACCACTTCTCATACAAGGGTCACGAGCACGCTAGACCTTATACCACCTGACTTCGGGCAGTAGGCAGGGAGTACCCTAAACTGGTTGCCAGCCAATCGCAGAGCACACATAGACGAACAACCATCCACACTTACATCCACGCCCACGGGCAATTTGGAGTGCTCAATCGACCTACCATGCATGTTTTTGGAATGTGTGCCCGCAAGCGCAGGAGAAAATGTAAACTCCGCACAGAAAGGTTGGACCCGCCATCAAATCCACAACCTCTGTACTATGAGGCGGACGTGACAACCAGTCGACCACCGTGCCGTCCACATTGGACACAATCATGTTGATAATTAGCTATCCATCCACCAGCCTACCCTGGAATTTGCCGAGATCAAAGTCAAACAAGGTCACATCAACACCAAAAAGACAGCGTTGGACTTTGGCATTGGCAAGACAAAGGAAATAATCTTTGAGCCACCAAAAGGAAAACACAGGTTATAAACTAAAACAATTAACTTGCTTTATTCTCACTCGACCAGCAAGCTTTGGCGGCTCTCAGCACCAGCAGAAGGTGTGATAATGAACCTTTGCAGCACATGAGATCAGCCACCGGGCAACGGACACTGATAATATGTGACTGTTGCATGGTTTAACCGTAGTAACACATCACTGCAGCAGAAAGAACACAAGGGTTCTGTGCTTTGTGAATGTCTTGTCCGATATTTCTGGGAAAGACGAGAAGCCTGCTGCTGAGCATCCAAATCCATTATTATTCACACAGGAGTATTTGGTGTAACTTAATTTGATGTAACTTAATTTAAAGCAACAATCAGAGATAATAAATCAAAACTTTCTTGATTAACCTTTACAAAAAATGCAATCTCTGAATGCTGAGATATTTTCAGTGGAACTCTGCCAACCATCTGGTCAGTTGATAGGCCCTTCAGCTTGTCACTGTCGAGATGGCTGAGGTGTGTGCTTTTCACTCAGTGAAATATATTGACATTGTGTCAATTTTCTGGAAATATCAACATCTCTTCAAGCAAGGTGGGGTTCGCCTTAACAAGCAAGGAATTAAATTACCGACTGCTAACATTTTCTACAGTGTGCGTCACTCAGCTCATTTGAAACGTTCTAGCTTGGGTTCGGACTAAAACCAGAAGCTCTCAGAACATATTACTCCAGTCCCAAAGGCTTTACCCTGGTCGAGCTGGCTCTCAGTCAGCTGTTGATAGATTTTAAAATTCTGATACTAGCCTATAAATCACTGAATGATTTTGATCCTGAATACATAAGAAATGCTGATTAAATATAAACCCAGTAGAGCTCTGAGTTCTGCAAACTTGGGTCAATTAGTGGAGCCCAGAGTTCAAAGCAAACACGGTGAAGCTGCATTTAGCCGTTATGCTGCACGAAAATGGAATAAGCTACCAACATAAGTGAAGTCAGCCCAAAGTGAAAGGTTAGTGCTAAAGGTTAAAAAATTGGCCGCCAATACCTTTGATAAAAGTTCTTTCAACATTTTACAAACTTGTATCTTCACAACGACTTTTTTTAAAATGGTTTTGTCTTCTGTTAATATGCTAAAATGTCAATGTAAATTAGTTTTTCTTTTCTTGGCTGCTACAGAATGTCCCTTGTGCATTAAATGTGCTGTATACGGTAAATGAAGCTGCCTTGCCTTGCCTCAAGAGACATTCAAGGTATTGCTAATAAAAAGTAAAGAGAGTAGTATAAAATTATTATGGTGCATTTTATATCTTGCCCCACACACCTTTCTTTGTTCCCTCAAAGTTTCTATATCTTGTATTAACAATGTGACCGAATAGAGTGCTTTGGAAAAACTAAAAAATCTTCCTCAAATTTATCTCGAGGACAGATTTATGCATGAGTCATTCTTAAGAGATACATTCACATGTTTTACTTAAATCTCAGATTATATGAAATGGAGGTACTATTTTTTTGAATATTGTGAAACATTGGCACAGGGCCCTCATAAAAATTCAATTAGAAGGGATTTCATAGTCTCATACAGTACATATCACATTGGATTTGTTCTGTGAATTTCAATGCACCCATTACACATACAATGTGTTTTAATGTTTTGAAGAGGATTTAATTTCCTGAAAAGTGCTGAATTTATAGGTGTACATTAATTCCGTACACATTGAGCATTTCCGAGGTCAATATTAGGTAGGGCACTCGTTTCTGCTTACTATCCGTTTCAAGCTACTGGGATGCCATCTAAAAGAAAAAGAGTCTCATTCATCGAATGTGTGATGAAGTGGGGTTGTATAATAAGTGGATCCTCTATTTAATGGACTAAGACGGGAGGGGTCATCCATTAAAGAAGAAAGGATATCTTCTCCAACTAACACATTGTTGGTGCTTATTATGTAGGAATTCAATTCGACTTTTTGTTCCAACACATTTAACAGTGATGTATTATGATGAAGGAAATGAGAAGACAAGATTTGTATTTCTGGTGGCTTATGTGCCAGACGCAGCAGATACAAGTGCTTCATGCACTTAAATGACCACCATTTCTTAGAAGTCGCATGAGCAGCTGTCATGTTTCTTTCAATGGAGGTCTTCCAATATGTGTTTATATGACTAAAGAATCAGGTAAAATGAAGGAATAACCCAGGGGTTGTATTTGTATTGTTAATGCAATTTTAAGCGTATTTGGGTTTTTACATGATTATAGAAGCTTTTTGCTCATATTCTGGCTTTGAAAGTTTTTTTTTTTGCAGCAGGTAAACAGCCACACACAGCAGTTGTTTGGATCTACAGAAGTCAATGAGGCTGGTCATGCCAGCAAAGCTGATCGAATATTCAATGAGTCATTGAAAAGTAAATTGAATTAAACAGCTCCATGTAGGTAATGTGGACAAATTAATTGGTAACCTCAATAATGTGGAGTGAGAAGAGAGAGACGTCTGCCCATTTGGATCAAACTTTAGTTGCATTTTAATACATTATGTGGCATAAAGTCAAGTCAGGGCCCTAAGCTGAGCTATTATGACCTCTCTCTTTAACTTAGTAGATATTTTGATTTCATTATTATTTTAGCAAAACATAGCATTCTTTACTTTCTGCTCACAATTTCTGCTCATTGCTTATCTGGAACACTATTCAGGATTCGGGAATTACCGATCCAGGTGGATGACGATCGACAGACTGATGGAAGCAATGACAGAACCCCTTTTTGGATTTATGTATTTTCAGCCCTTTGTTACAGCAGTGGTGTTTTTGCGCTCTACACAACAAAGTGGAATTTTGTGTGTAAGAATTGAGTGTCTCAAAGATGATGCTGTACAAGTCTTAGTACACACAGACTACTATGTTCCGTGAAATTGTGAATGGCTCAATAAATCAGACGTGGATGCTTTGATCGCTTTGTGGATACTTGGATAACTGGATCAATTAGAAAGATAATACATCATTGACCCTGTCATTGTTATACAATACAAGCTATAACATATTAAAAGAGAAAATTAAAAGAGAAGGAAAAAAAGGTATTATCACAATTGTGATAGGTGTTAGCATATCGAGGTATCACAGGTGATGAAGAGGTGCATGCATGGAGTCCATTGAATTGTTGTGTAAAATAGTAAACAGTTGAAATGAATTAGTTCCTTAAGAACTAAACGTGATAAATGTAACATTATATTGATGGGTAAGTAACAAAAACAATTTTTTCTAAGTCATATACTCCACATGGGTAGCTGATCATTTTAAAAGTCAAATTGCAGAATTAATACCGAAATAAATCCACCTATAATATGTTTACACAAGAGGTACTTGCCTGCAAGTCTACTGTTATTGTCATGGGAACAAGACAACTGTCAGAGATTCCATCTCTGTAATGGGAAATGCCAATTAGTGGAAATGTGCCAGGAAATGAGAGTGTAGCAACATGGCATCTGAGACATAAGGTGCCTCAGGGAGAAGTACATCCTATGTTGAGTGTTGAGTGACAATAAGTCTGCATGTCATTTTTAGACAGTTTTATAGACCCTGCTGGATATCCTTTTACTTATTTAAACTCTTTGTCTTGGTTTAGTTGCATTAAGGTTCAAACGCTCACAAAGGAATGAGTTTTTTTCTGAAACATCATAAATTTTGGGGACATTCCTGTGAAACATCTTCTCTATTTTATTATTTAGTTGGGCCCTCTCGTAACACCATTTTTTTAATTAAATAATCTGACAATGGTATCTTTTTAACCATTTGTGAAGGTAGAAATTATGACGGATTACCGTTTTCTCACCATTGTGTTCTTTCATCCAGCATAGTCTTTGTACTATTTCAAGCGTACAATCTTTAGAAGAATTGTACAGTCCCTTCTCAACCATTTATTTCAGGAAGTCTGCTTTGTTTGAACGTACCAAATAAAACTGTCTTCTTATCCTTGTTAAATGACTACTACTCCCAGTAGCTATTGTTTGCAGTGGCGCATTCATTCTAAACACAATTAATTTGCTTTAAATTAATTAGATCGCTTTGCCTATGTATTCAACCCAAAGTTAAATTAAATTAAAATGAACTAAAAATGAAAACACAAAACAGTTCCAAGAGTGGAAACCATTTGATCCAGACCACCTTTCATTAATTCTACAGTGTTCTCGTGCCATTGCACACACGCTGCCATATAACGCAATGTGGACGACCAATACTTGACGGAACGCCGACACACAGGTATACCAAGCAGACCTCAGTACATGCATTACAGCGGTAACAGTACTGAAAGATCTGTGAGTTAAATTATTTTTCTAACATGATTGACACTAGGCGGCACAGTTGCGCACTGGTTAGCACGTCAGCTTCACAGTTCAGAAGGTGTAGGTTCGACTCCACCTCTGGCTCTCCCCGTGTGTGTGTGGAGTTTGCAAATTGCATATTGTCCCCGTGTTGATTTTCTCTGGGCACTCTGGTTTCCTCCCACATCACAAAAATATGCACCATAGGCTAATTGAGCACTCCAAATTGCCCGTAGGTGTGAGTGCGAGTGTGGATGTTTGTTCAACTCTGTGTGTCCTGCGACTGGCTGGCTGCCGGTTCAGGGTGTCTCCCGCCTACTGCCTGATGACTGCTAGGATAGGCTCCAGCATGCCCACAACCCTCATGGGGACAAGCGGTAGAGAAAATGGATGGATAGATGGACGGATGGATGGATGATTGACACTACAAATCACATGTATAAATAAACCAAAGAAGCAATTACATCACACATTTTTGTTGGAACCGAACATGGCGAATGTAATGTGTGGCCAAGATTAGTAGGAAGATGTGTCAAGAATGAATTTCACATTATGTATTTTAATTTGGTTATGTAAAATAAAAATTGCTGTGACTAAAACAACAGTAATTTAGGACTTCAAAAAGCCGAATTACTGTTGAGGTGCTGTTTATCAAGACACACATTTGCACACAATATTGAAGAAAAAAACAAGTTCAAGGTTGACAAAGATAGATATCTTTGGTGCAGCTCAAACACAGTCTGAATTGACTTATCCGGCCATTTGTTTTGACTTCACATTTTGTTTTATGTTCAAAGAACTTTTTTATGCTTTTTGTAGCTGAATGCTTCAGACATAATGAATTTATGAAGCCTGTATTTCTGGAGCTGTAGATGAAAATGTACCCAAAATGTAAAATCCTAGCAGTAGCGAAGAAAAAAAATCTGAAATTAGAACTAGGTTACAACTTGGCAGTCGAGTGATCGTTTAGTTTTACACGAATGCCCTCGCATTTTATAGATCTTTCCAAATATTGTCCACTGGTGGAAGCTTGATAGCATGAAGTCGCAGCCAAGTCACAAATATTGTCAGTGGGTCATAACTTGGAATTTAATGATGACTTTACTAGACTAGATTTATTTGTCTTGGTTGCCTATTCAGTTACTCTTTCATTCCAATGTAACTTTTCAATTAAGTCTTCTAATTAATTGTGTTCGCCAATCCTGAGTAATTCCTGGCTGTGTTAACTTGTTTGTCTGGGACATTAATTCAGCTATACAATGAGATGCCGCATTCTCCTTCTTTGCACCAACATCCTACCTAGTATGTTAGTATTCCATCTCCATTCTAATAACACAAATTGGCAACAGAGAGATCAACTTGCTTAAAAGCTTGTATATAAAGGGTATTTATATGGAAAGGGAATTCAACACATTTTCAAGAGAATAAAATCACTGGTAATCCGGTTAGGTTGAAAGTCATTATGCGTTATTAGTCCTATGCATTTAAGTAAAAGGATTCTGCTCGTTACACAGCCGAGTGCTATATTCGGAAGAACCTGTTGTTAACTCAAGCTTGGAGGTGTTGGATAAATTAGTTGTGTAACATATTACGTAAGCTTTGACAGACTCATGGGATGTAAAGTTGGAGGTAGAGAACCACAAAATGAGTGGATTTGTCGCTGCAGAATGTTCACTGGTGGGATTTATTTCAGCGGTTACAAAAATGATATGCAATAATTGAAACCAGAATGATGGATGGATTTTCAATAACAAAAAAAAAACCTACATCTGAGTACAGTTTGGGTTTTGAAGGACATTCCTTAATATCTGGTAGCGTTAGAAGAAAAATAGTGAGAGGGGATTCTGATCATTTTTGGTCAATCCCCAGAGCGGACGACTCCGCAGACCTTTTGTGTGGAATGGAAAAGGTGAGGGAGAGACAAAACCGTATGCACAAAGAGGATCATTCATGTTTTTTTAAACAAGTCCATTCTATATTCTGAATTTCACTTAGAATAAAGCACATACCATGACCTTTGTTACTGTCTATTCTAAATTAAAGTGAACTACAACAAAGAAGAAAAGAGCAAACCAACACTGTATGACTCATTGTTAAAGTTCTACTACAATGTTTAATTTAATCCATCCATCCATTTTCTGTACCGCTTGTCCCCACAGGGGTCGCAGGCATCGGGCAGTAGGCGGGGGACACCCTGAACACCCTGAACCGGTTGTCAGCCAATCTCAGGGCACACCGAGACGAATAACCATCCACACTTGCACTCACACCTACGGGCAATTTGGAGTGCTCAATCAGCCTACCATGCATATTTTTGTGATGTGGGAGGAAACTGGAGTGCCCGGGGATAGTAACCAACGCAGGCATGGGGACAATATGTAAATTCCACACACAGAAAGGCCCAGAGGTGGAATCGAACACGCACCCTCTACACTCTGAGGCGGACAGCTAAACAGTGCCCCACCGTGCAGCCCTGTTTAATTTATTTTGTCATTGAATATATTTTAAATGAAGACATAGAATTTATTTTCCGACATCACGTCCGAGTCCGGGTTTCCATGTTTACGCAGTGTTAACTGATTTGTAATCGTAAAAATGCCTTGAAAACAAATATGTAAACACTCCGATGGTACATTGACTTAATTGTGACAAGATAACATCAGGTCAGTTACCTTCATGGTCTACTGTATAATGGTCATGGACCCGCCAGAACACTGCTGATGGTGAGTTATAATAGTTTCTGTTTCTGTTCACTGCCTGTACAAATATCCGCACTAGACTTTTGTTTTTGGTTACTTTTCGATCTTGAATGTGGTTTGATATATTCAAAATATGTGTCGGCTACTAAGTAAATAATGAATAAAACACACGTGCTAAATAAAATTTACATGTGTCAATGTGTCATATTATCAAGAAAATGCACAGAATGCATGGCTTGTTTTTCTAAAAAGGTTTCAGTGAGCATGCAAATATTGAATTGCTGTTCGAATTGGATTCCTCAAAAGCAATACGAAAATATAAGTAATGGCAAAAAAAAGTTTGTTACCCTGAAAATCTGTTTTCTGCTCAGTGGTCACAACATTGACTGAATTGGGAAAGACTGTCTTCTTAAATTGTTTACCCCAGTTTTGCATGGAATTATTATGACGACTCCCAAGATTCTTTCCATTTTGGACTCAGCAGTTATGTCTATTTGCATCGGTACAATAGATCTGTTCTTGTCTTCCTGCTCGTCAATAAAATCAAAATTCCCTCGTGTATAAGGCTGTGCACACATTTTAATAGATTTAGAACAGAAATGCTCCGTCTTAACAATATTATGGAAGTCAGTAATCCCCAAACCCCAAATTCATCCTCTAGGGAATTTCTTAACGCTCATTAAATCAGGGTTAATCCAGACTTTTGTCATCAAATGCTAATTTGAAAAAATATACAACCGGGGATGTTTTCTATAACTTAACACTTGCGATAAGATGCAGATGTTTGATGTGAGTCAGTAATATATTGGTATTTTTAACAAAAACTCCCCAGGCATCCTCCAATTTAACCAGCATAAAAAGGGTCCAGTGTGAGGACAAATTGTAAGATTGGAGAAATATTTGAATGCTTCCCAGCAGTGGCATTGTAATTGCAAGAAAATTGATGACAAGTCCAAGGGCCCGTGACTGACTAACATTTGCAGCATTCGAGTGGTGAAATACTTCCCTGGCGGCAGCCCTACTACCCAAATGCAAACAATCTTCAACAGAAGGACTGTAAGCAGGTTGAAGCGAAGCTCTAGAAGCACAAAAAAACATGACAGACATGCAAGCTCTCCACACTGTTAGTAGATCGAGAGGTAGCCAAGGAGCATCTTGAAGTTTAATTGTTTGTATAATTTGCAGTCGGGATGTAATTTCACCCTTGGTGGGAGAATATCTCATGTGCATAAGACCTCAGACTGTATGATGACTAGCACGCATGTGACCCTCGAAGCTTTGTGCAAGTGAAAATTGTTTCATATATCATTTGTAGTGCTTGTTTTTCTACTGCTTTCTTGTTCTTATTTTCTGTGGGTGTGGGGTAGGTGCACAAGCATTTGCGGGGAAACAATGTTTTGGTGCGACATTAATATTCACTGTAGACTGCTCCTTTCCTGTCATTTTGTCAACACCATCACTGTGTAGAACTCAGCCAAGCAAGACATCTGACAGACAGGCAAACCAGAATGGTGAACTTTGATAACGTAACACTCTCGAGTGATCCCTTTTGAATCCAACATTGAGGTTCATTGCACATACGGTACATGCACACCCAAACAAAGCAGGGTTGCATTCTGTATGTTACACAGTTTTATCTTGGCACTCTAGTCATCGCTGGAATACAGAATTAAAAGCTGAAGACACAGAGATTGATGAGAGAGATGCAATGAGCAAGAAGGTGAACTGCTTGAGTGGGTTTCCATTTGGTACCACACGGCACTAGCGATTGATTGGCAAGTGACAAAACAGCCTTAATCCCAAAAGCATTATTCCCAGAGCACTATCTCCAGGTCAGTATAATCTCCCTGGAATGGTACTTTTACTGTTTTATTTTATATGTTGGAGATTCGCCAATCTATAAAAACGGCAGCATGTTCAAAATGTGATGCAATAAATGTCCAATGAAAACAAATTTCAACATGAGTGTTGCCATTCATTCTATAAGTGCCTCTAAGCAGTGTACTATATATTTGCTCCTTTGAGTAAAGTCCTTGAGATAAGTATCAGTTCAGAAGTGGCACTGAATGCTAAAAATTACAACCAAAACATTTGAGCAGTATAGAACGTTGTTCTAAACGCAAAGGACCCAATGGAAATTGTTCTCCTTGTACATACTCTAGTGTACACCAAGTAACGGACACATCCATCAGGTGACTTGGTAAAACACTGAATGAACAGGATGATAAGGGACATCTGGGACTTGGGGTTGTCCTCGAAAATGGATCTTGACACCAGAATATGCTCAGGAAATTATATGATAAAAAAATAACGGAAAACCACCAGACACCTTTGAGGAGGTGTGTTCGCGACTGATAAAGGATTCATGTTTACATAGCCTTGATGATAAGAAAGCTATACTTTGCTTTCTGAAAAATTGAACAAGAGAGCAATCTCTGGTTACCGAACAAAAATGGGCCCAGTTTGGTTTGATTATTTTCAGAAAACATTCTTAAACTTGATAGGCTTTGTCTAAATATTGATTGTATTCTTATTACCTTTGTGTCACCTACCTCACAGCCAGTATCTGGTTTATGTGTGGAACAAAGTGTTAATTAAACAGGTGACCAACTCTCCTTTTGTTGACTTACCTTCCTAGACTCAGGCAATCATTTAATTGCTGCTCTCAACAAACATTAAGCCTCAGTTTCTCAGTTTGCTTAATTTAGTGCAATGCACTAAATGATTTATCTAATTAACATAACAGCCACCCCCCAAACAAAAAAGATGTATCAGAGATTTGAAACATGTTCCTGACGAGTTGTCGAATGCAGAACAAAGTTTCTCATGCCAAGTCTCAACACAATAGTTTTCTTTACCTTAGCTGGTCATTCTAAAGTGATGAAAGCATGCAATAATTTAGCAAATGTAGAATAATTACTCTCAGTTGACATTCATTTCAATTCTGAATTTTGATTTGTCGTAGAGCTAACCTGGTGATCCTGAAAGGGGGCTCCTTCCATCTGTGGTCCCTTCTCAAGGTTTCTCATTTTCCCCTGGCAGGGTTTTTTTGAGTTTTTCCTTGCCCTTTTGGGAGCAGGGGATGCTTTGAGAATAATTGTCAATTTTTGTCTATGTGAAGCCCTTTGAGACTGTTTGTGATATAGGGCTATACTAATAAACTTGACTTGACTTGACTTAACTGTGTGGCACTCATCTGGGGATTTCTGTCTTTGAAATACGAAGATATACATCAACTCAGTATTAAAGTAGATAATTGGAAAAATGAATACAACAGCAGTGTGAAGAAGCAGGGAAGAGACAAATGCTTTGGCAAAATAAATAATGAAAGGGATGAACAACAGAGGTATAGCGTTGTCTTCCATGATCATAGCGTTTTATGTATACCTGTATAATTTATAAGCCTTTTTTGTGCATGCCAAAAATAAACATCTTCATCTTCTGGGTTCTCAGTCAGTTTGTAGAAAATTTGGCTGAGCAAGGTTCCGACGATAGTCAACGAATTGTGGGTTTAGAGATGGTAGAAAAGAACAAAACTGGTGAATGGACACAGCCAATGGCAACATCATGATCACATAAGTGGAAGTCAAATCTCAAAAGATGAAAATTGCGAAAAAATCTAATATTTACAGCGCAATTACTTGAGTCTTGAGCTATGTACAATGTTGCAGAGCAGATCTTCAATAGAAGAGAACATGAACCCTGAGCAGCAATGAATGTCGAACATGCTGCGAGTGAAAAAAATTGTCTGTTCACACTGTTCACTTGATGAAAAGGTGAGAATCGTTGCTGCTGGAAGGCAAGGGAAAAAGAGAATACAAGGAAATATTGTATGCTATCAGTGTGATGGATATTTCAACACTGTGTAGTGCAGTGATTCCTAACCAGGTTGCCGTGTGGCACCCTTGAGTGCCAAGAGAGATCATGCTTCTACTTGGGAAATCCTTGCAGAGGTCATAGATAGACAACCCATAGAAAATTAACTTTAAATTCACATCCCTGTTCATAATTTCATTACTACCTTGAATTTGAAATGTTTTCAAGGTCTCATGCATTTACGGAGATGTAAACCAATTAGACGGTACTTATCTTGGGGGTGCAGGGCTTATCGCTAAAATAAATGTTGAACGCTAAAAATAAAAAAACAGCTCCTGGTTGAGCTGTATTGAATGATCAGTGGATGTCTGTGTCAGATGCTGAGGAATCATATAGAGCGTGCAATACGATGACACTGCCTCAAATCTTATGCCACGACCAACATCCACACTGAAGAACCTTTGAAAGGCCCTGAGCGTCACATTTATACCCATTGATCAGATGTGACAAGATCCAAACACCACTCAAGCGTGCTGCTTTAGCTTCAAAACAAATTGACCCCAAGCCGCAGTGCAACAATACGCAGAAAACAACCAAGTCAGTTCATATTTGCTGCCATTATGACAAGGAATGGTGCAAGCTTTTGTTTATTGTAGTTATACGTCTTGCACTACAGTGTAAAACAAAGAGCCAGGCCCTCCAGTAATGACTCATTTCTGAGAACACAAGCATCAGTGTTTAGAGGGACAGAGCAATTAAGTCTCTGCCAATTACAACAGCAATTTTGACAGCACAACACTATGTGTAGTGACAGCACCAAAGCAGTACAATCAAGCGCCGGTTGAAGCTGCAATAAAGATCCACATCAAAGTTCCTTAGATGGGCTTTAAAAAATTGTAGGGAGGAAGAAGCACAATGAACAGGAACATTGTGTGTGGGATAAGATGGAAATGGAAATGATTTAAATGAAAAAACTGCATATGTTTATTTTTCCTTTTCAAAATAGCTTGTATATCTATTTTGTAGTAACCATTTGAGAATGGCAGGGCAGATGGCAACTTTGCTGGAGGATGGGGAACCCATGGTTTTAGAAAGGACCTTTTCCCTCTTACCAAATGATGAATTGTATTTGACAATGTGTGTGAAAGGCTCTTTCATTTTCTGCTTCCTATGCTACATAAGAAAGTAGCATATGAGTCAGTCCAGATTTTAGAATTGGTGTTTATCAGAACCAAATAACAATGATCTTCAGTCCATTTGGCGAGTAACATTTACTCAAAAGCTACCTTTGTAAAAGTTGCTTTCAATTCATGGATTTTCTTTTTCTTTAAGTAAATGTCACTCCAATTTTGAAAAATCACCTTGAATACATTACTCTTTTCAAAGTCAAAGTCAAAGTCAAAGTCAGCTTTATTGTCAATTTCTCCACATGCCAAAGACACACAAAGAAACCGAAATTTCGTTCCCCGCTATCCCACGGTGACAAGACACGGCTCACAATAGACAATCAAGTAACGAGTAAACAACAGCGTGCTGAATAAATAATGAATAAATAACACAACAAATAAATAAATAAGAGGAGCAAAAAAGGAGCAAGTGAGCGTACAGCAGACATTCCAGAAAATAGCGCAACAGTGCCGCATGCTACGCAGAAGGGGGTAGCGAGTTCAGGGTCCTAACAGCCTGGAGAAAGAAGCTGTTGGCGAGTCTGGTGGTGCGGGAGCGCAGGCTCCTGTACCTCTTCCCAGAGGGCAGAAGGTCAAACAATTCTTATCGTTATTATGTCTTTATTATTTATTTATGTTGTCTTCCGAGTGGGCTCAAATAGACTTGTTTTGCAGTACTCTACATAAATTACAGTTTAAGATGTGAGAAGTATGGCAAAGCATCTAACCAGAATCAAATCTCTCTTTAAAAACAACAATTGATCATTAGAAAGTGAAAAAGGAATATTAAAATATTTCCATGTTATGAGATGGAAACAAGTAAGCCTTTGTTGGGTATAAAACCTGCATGATATCTGGTAATTTTAAGTGCCTCATTAGAAGGAGCCTTGAGACTGTCAGAGCCCATCACATTGCTCCCATTGGGCCCATGCAATGATTAGATTTTTTTTCATTTACACTGCCATTTGAACTTAGACGTAGCCATCTCCAAACATGAAGAGAGAAAAGTGCCCATGAATACAAGGCTGTCCAATGTCAAGGTTTGCCTCTTACAAGGTAGGAGAAGAGCAAACAGGAAAGCTCAATTACATTTATGTCGTGATGACACAACAAAACAAAAAGGTCACAACCATCAACTCAGACGTGTCATTTTGTTGATTGGGTGCAGAAAAAACTTTTTTTATGAATAACTTCACATAATATTCCCTCAATAAAGCCTCAGGAATGACATAACATTTGTTCTTGAGGTGTGTATACACTTACTTTTGCTTTCTAACCATCAGTCAGTGACCTTTGGAAATTTCACCTCTACGAACAACAACTTAATGAATGGTCTGACCAAGATTCACTGGCCAATTAACTGTCACTGATAACCTTTTACCTTATGGAGAATGCTTGATTTAAGGAAACAGCAAAAACAAGATCAAGTGAGATTTGTGACCCACGATATCAAGGTTGAAATAATAATAATATTAATAATCCGTCCATTCATTTTCTGTACCGCTTTTCCTCATGAGGCTTGCGGGGGTGCTGGAGCCCAACCCAGCTGACTTTGGTCAGTAGGCGGGAGACACCCTGAACTGGTTGCCAGCCACTGACAGGGCACACACAGACAAACGACCATTCACAGTCACACCAAAGAGCAATTTGGAGTACACCATGCATGAGGAAACCAGGGGACAGGAGGAAACCCATGCAGGCACGGGAAGAACATGCAAACTGCACACAGGAAACCTGGAACATAGAACAATGAAAAGGTAAAAAAGGGCATCTTTGTTTGCTCCTTTTCTGAACCCTTGGTGGAATAAATAGTGCTATAAATATTTAGATGAGTAACCAAGTAACCTCGTAACTTTGACCTTTGTTTTTTTGAAAGAGGCATGTTTAGATATTCCAAGTTTCCAGTGTCTTTGTAGCTAAAAATGTTTATGATATTGGTTTTACTAAGTGTGTAATTATTCCGAAAATGTGCGTCCCAGCTAAGCCTCTGTCAAATGAGCAAAACTTCTGTGAGCTCTGGCTGAGATATGTGCAAAGCAGTCCATCACACAAAGGTTCAATAATGCTTAAGGGTGCAAGGCTATTTACCTTCACTCACCAAACACCCTGATTATGTTTGTGAACATGTTGCAGTAACTCGTTGTATATGTAGATTGTTATTTTTCTTTGGTTAGTGCTTAGGTCTGAATTGAGCTTGACTATACTCAATCAAATCAAGGACCAATTTTGACAGATTTGCATCTTTTACAACAATGTTACTTTAACAACCATCTTTTTTAAAAGTACAAAATGAAACAAGATGTCGATTAACTATTAATGTTTAAAAATGATGTTGCTTGCATGTTGTTGCACTACATCTCCCCTAAATACAATAATACAAATACAAAATGCAAAATACAATTCAGTTTCATACAGACATTTATTGCTACAGATCGATAAATTCATTATTCTGACAAAGATTAACATACATTTGAAACTCATAACAGCGAAAAGCAACGTGGTGTGTCCTGACTTCTGCCTACAACCCATATATAGATTTAGGTTGTTGTTCTTTACAGAGGAAATGGAATATCGTATATCAATCAATCAATCAATTGATCAATCATCCATCCATCCATCCATCCATCCATCCATCCATCCATCCATCCATCCATCCATCCATCCATCCATCCATCCATCTTCTGAACTGCTTCATCCACAAGAACATCAAATCGTCCGTAGGTGTTATTTGAGGGCGGATTGTTGTTTATCTATGTGTGCCCTGCGATTGGCTGGCGACCAGCTCAGGGTGTCCCCTGCCTACTCCCCAAAGTCAGCTGGGATAGGCTCCAGCGTGTCTGCGACCCTTGTGAGGGGAAGCAGTTCTGACAGTGGATGGATGGATAGATGTGAATTTGTTTTACCACATCATTTTTTTGTAGTAAATTGGATGTGAAAGTCAGTTAGAGAGACCAATCATTTTCTTGTTAAACATCTTGTTCAAGTGGTTGGCACTCCACCAGTTTTATTTGATGTAAAAAAAGACCACTTGATATAACAGTTAGATGTCTGTACTCAATCAGAAATCCGAGACTCTCACTTGCCCTTCCATGTGACATGTAAAACAATCTAACATTTTGGATATTGTGGAGTGCCAGCAAAGAGCAGCCTCTTCTTAGAGGAGCCTGCTGATGCAAGAGAAGTCAAAGATGATGTCAAGGAAGTGTGTCAAAATGTTTAAAGAGAAACCCTGAAAGATGATTCTTGAAAGTGTAAAAAGGTGTGACTGTTTGATCTGTGCAGTTTGAAAAAAAAATAGTCTAATACATACAGAAGTACTTTCTTCACCTCACAACCCTGACCTGGAGATAGACAGTCATATCTCACAGGGCTGGTGTCAATGCAGCCTAGTGTCCTGCTTAAGTACCAATTGATTTCTGCAATGGCACACACCTTGCACTATCATTCTGCGGCTGGAGTTTCCCACTCAATTCATTAAAGTCACACCCTTTTGATCACACTCTCATTAGAACTGGCATCGCTGGTCAGATGCAGACAAAAGCTGGCAGGTATACATTTTTCATTACCATCCATACTATTTTGATTATGATAACTACTATGGACATCATTATAGATTACTGTTCAATCCAGAGAACTAATGCATTCATTATACAAGGCCATTATATCAGGGCGGACATACCTTGTTGGACGTTGCACTCAACATACATAAGGGATTCATTCACAGACCACTGATGTGATGATTGTGAGTCTAACAAAGCGAGGCAGATTCTACCTAGCCTCGGCAGCACAGGTCACAATTCATTTTGCTCTTGTCCGCCTTACATTCAGTAATGTTCGATGTTACAGTACTATGCCGCAGTGGAGCAGAATATCAGTGCCATCCGACGAAAATGAAATCCCACTTTAATATGTTTTGGTTGGATTTGAACAATATAAAAAAAATACAGTTCGTGATAAATTGCAATTGTGTCACATCATGAAAATCTGCAGTTAATTCATTTACGCTTCTAAGAACTAATTAACATATTAGATTGTGTGAGCATAAACTGTCACCAATAGCAGCAGGGGGGCGATAATAGAGCATAATAAAAATGAACGTGTTTTGAATTAACTACACAGCAGTTCAGTGGTCAATATTTGTCTGATAAAACCACAACAGTAATAAATGACACCAAGTACTCCTTGGGGCTTTTCTTCTAGATACAATAGTTAGCCTCAATACATGTCACAAAGAAGCTATTCAAACACGTCACGTAGACAAATGCTCGTTCAAATTACATGGCCACGTGGTCACATACACTACGCCAAAACACGTGTCTAATTCACAAATGACTTAAGCCTCTGTCATTAACACATCCTAAAAAACTTGTTCAGATAGAGTCACAATTTGTCGATGAACTTTTCTTTTTTCATGACTGGCATCTATTTATTACTGTACTAATGGTTGTTTAGGTCACTGATGAGATACCACTTTCATCTTGAAACTTCATCTTTGAGTTTTTTGTTGTTTCTTTCTCACCATGGTATATATGTATATGCCCATTATATGTTGTCAAAGTAGAAGATAAGTTTGAATATATTTAAAGAGGTAGCTTGCAATGTCTGCTTACTCCTATTCACAACCAAAGTCTCAAGTATATTTTTTAAAAAGAAGCTATGTATGTCCTCAAAAATACATCTGAATGAAATAATAGTGAGCGAAAGATATCATTAAATTAGAAACAACCAATTGTTTCCAACAAGATCATATTAACAGGATTACAAAGATGTGTCATGTGTTGCAAACAATCCTATTTAGCTAGGGTAAACATTACCATTACATTAGAAATAGACTTATTACAAGCAATAAGAGGACACATTTGTTTATTGCTCTATTGCTATACAATAATACAGCCTGGAGTAATAGAAGCCATGCATCATTAGTTCATCTCTGTGATGTTAATGTTGGAAATGGATATTAGGATTTGCTAAAGGGTCAAAATAGTTTGGCATATTATCAATAACCCCCCCCCCTCAAAAAAAAATATTTCTGTCATTTACATTGTTCCCAAAGAAAATATGAAAACAGAATTAAGCCATTTTAGTCACTCGTGAGCAGGAATGGCAAGTTGTATTATTTAATATTTTTACGTAAATATAATGCATGTGTTTCTGTATCCGAATCTCCAGGGTATCATCAAAGCCTTGAATTTCCCCTCACGACTCTTGTTAAGACAGTACAGGCGCTGAAATGATGATCTTTCAAGGATTTCATGTATCGTCAGAACTCTGCAAATCCTACATCTCTCTCGGCCATTCTTCTTTCTTATGACCTGTCTTCCTTCTAAATGCAAAGACATCACATCAAACACACACACACGCACGTACACACACACACGTACACACACACACACGCGCAACACATGCGCTTTGCAGCACGGTGGCTTCAACCTCTCTTTTCACCTGATTTCAACTTGCTCGCTCTTAAACCAGCATGCAGCAAAAGTCCCAAAAAGCACCGTGATCACCCCCACCACCACCCCGGCAGGCATACAGAGAATTGCACACACAATGGGACAACTGTCTCCGTGCCGACCTAGAACTGAGGAAGATAATAGCTCAGATTATCTCTTTTTTTCCCTCGCTTAAGTCCTTGAGTTTCTTGAATCAACATGCCAAATACTGTACAGTCACAGTGAGTCCCTGCCAGGACAAGGTTTAAAATCTTGTATGAAAGAGGGCAGGACAGAGGCTTAGATTACTAATCTAATGTTGTACATCCCTCCTTTGGTTTGTTTCAGAGTGTCTGTAGCTGGTTGGATAAAAACAACATCCAGTGCCTACCTGGTGTTGAGACTCAAAGCTGGACAGAGAAGCAGCATGCAAAAAGCCTGGATGGATTTCATAGCTGAACCACACTCCTGTTCTTTCCGCCGTCTCAGATGCTTTTAGCCTTTCCCCTGCGTCTCTCTCCTCACTCTCTTCCCACTGGCTGCTTGGGATTTTAGTGCACCCTCGCACACACACGCGCACCCCCTCGCGCACACACTCACGCATGCGGAGAGGCAGACAGATGCAACACAGTGGCTGTGCGAGGGGGGGATATTGGGTTTTAAATAACACAGAGACACGGACGGACTTGCTGATGAAAAGGAGCGGGTGTGGCTTGATATCAAGAGAGCAAGATGTGGAGGAGATATATGATGTCAGTACCCGCGCAGCTTCTGCGACTGGTGTGAGGCATCTTTGCCAATGTGTGGCTGCTAGTTGCTCCTCCAGTACTATGGTACCCCATTCAGTCCACACTGTCTGTTTACTACCTGCAATGTGTGAGACGTAGAACGCAGCATACTGAGAGTGCTGACAGTAGCCATCGGATTCTGGCTACATTTGAATTGACAGTCCTGAGAACTGATGTGAACAGATTTAAACAGAATGTAATCGTCTATGGCAATGCAAGGTTTTGCATTTCATAAAAGTGAAAATATGATGATGCAAAGCAAAGTGATGCTACCCTGTATGCCAAAGTAATAAAAAGTCCAAGTAATTAAAACAAGAGCACTCAGAGAGCAGATCTCTGCCAAAGCTCAATCATTGCATCTTAAAACTCTTGAAATAGTATTTACAAATGTTTCCTTTTCTGCAAAACAAATCGATTCTGGTTAAAAACTAAACGGGGAGGGGGATATTGTTACAATGACTTGTAACAATTCATTAAAACCTCTTCTGCAAATATTTCAGCATGTAAATGAGATTTTTCCATACTATAAAATACCTTGAATGACATTTGGTTTTAAATCACAGCATCCGACTTGACAAACTGAATGTGATTCGTATTGGACGAGATAAAAATGTTGTGTCATAGTTTTATTCCTTTTCCATTTTAGATTGACACAAGAGGGAAACATCACAGTCTTTTAGATAGCTAATTAATTGGTGTACCTAACGTTTGTCAAAAGTTAATATTTGTACCCGACCAATATGGATTTTGTGGCTGGTGGGAAAGACAGCAGAGCAAGCATGCAGCAGGGCAGAGCGTAGCGGAGACGAGCGGGCGTTCAGGACAGGTAAGACGTGGTCAGTAACGGACAGGTGGTCAGGACGGGCGGCAAACAAGACGTAGTCAGTAACGCGCAGATGGACTGGACTATAAGGTGTGTTAATATTTGATTTTCATATTTAAGAGAATAGGCACACAAATCATACACTATCATAAAAATCATGAAAAATCCAATGAGAAGTCACACAGGATTCAGAGCTTGTGCAAAAAGTAGCGGCTTACAGTCCGAAAAATACGGTACATATTACCAGCGTTACTTGTGTACAACTGCTATAAAATGCGTAAAGGTAAAAATAATGGGCAAATATTTTGATAATTTTGGCTGATGTTTTAGAGGAAATAATCGGCCAGCCGATTAATCAGTTGGGGCCCCCATCACTGGTCATAGTGAAAGCTTTAGTGAGGAATATTTTCTTTCCAAAACAAATCAGCTTTGACAAAATGTGTAGCGAGTATTCTACCCAACCTCTAACCTCAATTGCCTCTGGAGTGTATTTCAAATTAAATATTGCATTCATGAGAATTGGCCTGGACAAAAACACAACATGGTGAGAGTTGATTCAAGCAAGCAGGACCAAAAACCATGAAATACATGCAGAATACGAAAGAGCCCATACAAAAGGTGAAAGTCACAGACCGTACACCATGGGCATGATAAATCATTTCCATTAGAGATTTAATAGAATTTCCAGTCTGTTGTGCCCTCGTAGGAGGCTACTGTTCATAATGAAAGATTTCCACCAATTTATCTGGTTTAATTAGAAGTTCATGCATGGAAACCCATGGTGACCGGCTATAATGAGTAGGCCGGACCACAGTGTGCCTCAGATTACAGTGGAGAGGGTCCTTAACAGACCGCCCGAATCTCCTCAATAATATATTGCGTAAGATGCACGCTTGCAGTTGCCAATGTGCTAGCTAATCCAACCTCATGAGTATCGTAAAGAATAATTATTGGGGATGAGTATGAATTGCTGATATCAAGTGTGATTACATTTAGTCAAATCCCCAAAGCTAAGCCGGCGTGTCGCATCAATTGGTTTGTATATTTTGTACACGACTTCATTTGAATTCATATCATGACTGTGCAATATTTTTCTCAGGCATTACCATCAGTATGTATTATGTATTTTATAAGTTTGCTTGGACAAACACTTCAAACTTTTCAGTTTCTTCTGCTTCTCCTGTTCAGGGTCATGGGTGCATTGAAGACAAGTCATCACACGAATAAAAAGTCATATTTACCCGTACGGGCAAATTAATGTGCTGACTTAAACTAACATGCATGTTTTTAAAAAGTGAGACAAATTCCGAGTATTAAGGGTAAACACGAGGAAACTCAGGTCAGAAATTGGATTCGAACCTGAGTCATGAGCATAGTCAAGGAACAAATTAAACTCATATCTCAAGACACCGCTGTATTTAGGAAATGTTGTGAGATAAACTACAAGCGATCGATCCATCCATTTTCTGTAATCTTCTTATCCTCACAAGGGTTGTGGGTATGCTGGAACCTATTCCAGGTAACTGTGGGCGTGAGGTGCAGTACAAGCTGAACCGTTTGCCAGCCAACCGCAGGGCAAGCTCCAAGTTACTCTGTATTAAAAGCATTTTAAATCCACTGAAGTTACCCACTAGAGAAAAGTAGCTCGCCAAGCTACAATAAAATGACAGAAGTAGTTTAAATAAGTGCACCGACGCAGCTTCAGCTTTGTGGATACATTTGAAATTAAACTATTACTACCATTGCAACGTGTTGGACTAATGCAGTGACACTACATTATTAACATAACTCAAAGGTGTGAAGTAAACAAACATATTATACTGTAGTTGGAAATGTGTTCATTGTTCTCCACCATTAAATTTTGCTTTTTGAAGTTATTAAATTAATTATGTAAATAGACCGTAGCGATTTGGTTTTGTCGGGAAAAAAGAAAACTAACACAATTAAGATGTGCAAAGTAAAGTCATTACTTTTCATAGTTATTTATCTTCTTGTTTTTCCTACCTACCACACACACACACACACACACACACACACACACACACACACACACACACACACACACACACACGCAGTCAAGTCAACGAAACCAAAGTCAGATATATTAATTGACAGTTGCCTGTGTAAGTCAAAATTTATTTTCCCCAAGAACGAGACAAAATATTGGCTGTGTTGACAATTCCAGTGAGTACAGTTTGTCGTGGAGATATAATTCATTCCTCTTCTATGTTTCTGACCATGAATATGTAAGAAGGAGATAAGATAGCAAGCAATGAAATTTCCAGAGCCTATTATGCACGATATGTTTACAGAGGGGTTGTACATGAAGGGACAATAGCCGCCACTCCATTGCATATTTTCCCATGTGTCATTCAAAACATGAACGAGGAAATAAACATGAGCACACAGGAAAGAGAAGTCTTGGCTGTATCGCGCAAGTTTTAGGCAGTTCATTATGCACAAATTAATGTGATTATGGCATATTGGCACGCTGCTTGAGCATTTTCACCAGTAGACTTTGTTGCAGGCTTCATAGTTCATAGTTACACTTGTTTAGTACTCTTATCCTAAGTGCAAAAAATAAAAGGCACAGCTTGTGCTCATTTGTTCCATTTACCTTCGTATTCATGCTGAGATTCTTATCGTCAGATGGAAAAAAATGGGGGGAAAAAAACTCGATCAATTTTGTGGCATATTGTGTGCAAATTTTTCAAACTGAAATGCTGTCTGCTGGATTGAATCCATAAATAATTGTAAATTTAAAAAGAACCAAGTCTGAGATTAAGGACTATGTCAATAAACTTCACATGACTTGAAAAAAAAAAAATCAAGGTCCCCTCTTTATTTGGATCAAACGTTGACATGACCAAGAAGTAAGATGATAGTAGCAGCTCAAACCAATGCAGGAAATACAGTTGCAGTAGATACCAAGGAGATCATGTGTCAACCCACACCACATACAAGACACCCACAGTGAGAAACAAGGTGCCAAGACACCCACATTTATAACGCAGTGAACTGGCAAGACACCCACGCTACCAATCAGACCACAGCAAGCAGGGCATGCTTCCATAATGGAATACAAGCTAAGATTTTGCGTTGTTGAAGGAAAAAAACAGCCTTGTGAAAATTACTACGGCAGACACGTTTCAGGCCTCTACTGACAAAACGGGACGGCAGTTCAAGAACGCAGGGGGAAATAGGACGGGCAAACGTGACAGTCTATGATTGCCATCAATGCCTGATGAGATGTTTAGGGGAAAAAAAAGAAAAAAACATTAGTATCCAGCATAATTGTGCCCCACTGAATCTCACCCCATTCAGGAGGTCAGCTGCATAAATGCTCCAAAGATGCCCAGCATCCAGGAATCATTTACAAAAAGTCATGACAGAATGGGAAAATGTGAGGAGGCCCAACAAAATGTGACAGGCGAAGAGGGAACGTTCCAGCATCTGTGGTAAACCGCCGGCCAAAATGTAGTGAGCCTTTGAGCCTCTAGGACTCGACAGCCTCTAACCCAGCTGCCAATCACGGTTACTATGATAGACCCTAAAAAAAGTAAGTCAGAATTCAGACAAAAAAATGGCCAAATTCCACTGCGCACACACTATGTTTTGGGAAAACAGGGAGGCCATGGCCACCAGGAACATCGCCTAATAATTGTCATCCAGCTTTGTTCACTTGATTGTGATGCAGGCTACCAGCCAGGCACCACAAAGAACATCCATATTAGGCCTGAACCTTGTTTTCTGTGTAGACAAGAATTTGTGGGGGAATGTTTGCTTTCTCTCTGTAATCTGAATGGGCCAACACAGCTTGCCCCAACCTGTCATTATTATTGCAAGAGGTAATTTAATTCATACTTGGTTTTGTCAACAATGCAACATCTGACTGGACTGATGGAAAATGAGTGGCTCGGGAACAATTTACAGGTACAAGTGCACCTTATAAATACAATTCAATACAATACAACTGTATTTGTGCATTTTGCACACAAAGATACCAAGGGGGGAAAAAAAGTCAGTCAAAAGTCAAAGAATAAAAATGAGTCTTCATATGAGTATGAAAACTAGACTGGAGTGGTGCTTGCCTTACATTTAAGGGGAGGTCATTCCAGAGGGAAGGATCAGCAACAGAAAAGGCTCGATCCCCTCTGAGGCTCTGCTTGATTCTCGGCACTTCTAGTAGTCTGTCCTGCAGAACGGGAGCACCGTGCAGGAGCGTGCGGCTGGAGAGCTCAGAGAAGTAAGCTGGGGCGAGGCCATTTAACAATTTGAAAACAAATAGACATACCTTGAAATAACTCTAAGCTCTCTTGAGGGCTCATGAAGGGAGGTCAGAATTGGAGTTATCTGCTCTGACAAGGTCCAGTTAGGAGGCCAGTGGCAAAATTTTAGGGTGTATTCAGACCTGACTTGTTTGGTCCACTTTAAACGGACCAAGGTTCGATTGTAATGCTGGTCCGGACCTTTTGTGCAGATGTGAATACACGCAAACGAATCCTGGTGCGGATTAAAGAAACGGACTGAGACCCACTTTTTAAAGTGGTCTCTGTTCGCTTCCAAACGAACTCTGGTGCGGTTCGCTTCAGGTGGAAAAAAAGGAAAGGAAGGGCTTTACCTTTGCGACCTAAGCTCCCCAAGATGCAAGAACATAGAGGATATCATCATCCTTTTAGCCCTACCTACCTGGAGCAAGCAATGCTGTTTTTCATTAAAGTTACTGTGCAGTCCATTTCCAACATCTTGCACAGTCTAAAGGATTGACAAACAAAATGAGCAGATTCCATACTGAATTCTCCCCTTATGTCCTTTCTGTGACACTTTGTTTGTTCTTCCATAGGCTGTATGGGTTATTTCCATAAAAGTAGCTCCCACCACAGTCCATAAACTGTAGTTTATTGAAGACTCTAATTGTCCATGGATTGAGTGTATGAATGGGGGTGTGACTATTTCTTAATGTACTCTCCCTATGATTGAATGCTGTTGAGGACACACCCTACCTCACCCTGAAAGATTATTTTATATACATTATATGGGATAGAAGTATTTTCTTTGGCCGTTACTGCACGAGTGTCTTCAAGCCAAAACATACTAACTTTTCAAAATGAGTGTCAAAGTCAAAGGTGTTAAAAAGTCTGTGAAAACAGAGGGAGTGTTTTAAGTGTTCAGTCAGGGTCTGCACAAATACATTATGATCAAACCAGTAATATTGCTGTTGTAGCATCTGTGTTTATAATGCCTCTCCAGCATTGTGCATTTACTGGACCACTACTGCTTTCACTAGAGTCGTATTGCTGACGAAATATCCCACTATAATGGCTCATATACGCTGACGAAGATTATTAAAAAGACAAAGGGATGCTACCTATATATGCATATTACAACAATTTCTGCTAGTTTTGCTGATCAATGCAAAACAAATAGTTTCAGAACAATTTCCATGTAGTGGTGTATGACTATGGGAGGATTTGTGGGATTTGTTGTTCTGTGTCCGTCTTGTGTGTTGTCTTATGTAAAGGTCAGATTCAAACTTCTCAACCTCAGGCGGAACATGTGTTGACTACTCATCCACCATGCGCTCAGTAAATAAATGATGAATAACAATAAAAAATATCAAATATGACATACCATTTAGTTGGCCTGGAATGGCTCAAGTCAAGTCAAGTTTATTTATATAGCCCTAAATCACAAGCAAGTCTCAAAGTTCTTCACATGTCCAAAAATTGACAATGATTCGCAAACATCCCCTGATCTTAAACTCCCAACACAGGGATGAGTGAGGTTAGATTTAAATAAACAAAAGGAGAAGTTAGCTATTAAGGAGAGACGACATGTAAGCAGGAGATGGGCTTAAGAAAAGCAAGGACGGCAATGGGGAGTGAGCAAGAGATGATGATAACAGATGAGAGATGAATGAGAGACAAAGAAAATTAATGGAGAGTAAATTGTATTTTTTTGTTCCGTTTACCAGAAACAGAAAATAAGTCGTGTCAAGCTTGCAGCAATTCCTCAACTGAATCGGATGCTCATTATAAACGTCAACAGTAGGCTACTATATAATGTTCGTAGTCAAAGGAGACATTTGTATGATTTCTCAATTTAAAACAATTGCCAGATCTCTTAAAACATGTCTTCTCCAAAATCAACAATCCAATGCAGCATTTCAGAAGCTAACGTTGTCATCTAGTGCTTATCTGTAAATCAAACATCACTTATTGCAGCACAGATTACCTTACATAAAGCCAGTGCTGCGCCCACACACACACACAATGAAAATGAGTGAATGTCACATTTTATCACCAAACCAAACCATGTAGCTATTTGGCCCATGACAGCAAAGACAAGCGTCCACCACCATGGCGATTATCACAATATTTTTTATCAGACACTATCACAGTCCAATGCACACGTAAAAAGGTTCTTTTCCTCCGGAACTTCGATACTTTCATTGACACTCAGCGTGGGGATGATTATTATGTAAATTAGGCCTGCTGAATGTTAACAGTGGGATGGAAGTCCGGAAAGCCTGGCTCACAAATACAATTTCAGAATGAGAGCAGCGAGTGGCTGTAAAGGACCCTCGGAGGCCCAGGCATGTTGGGGTACTGGCACAGTAGGAACTACCACATTGGAATCTGACTTTTGGGAAAAGAAAGTATATTAGATTAAATACTAACTTGATAAAATATGACCTCTACAAAAAGCCCAAAATGAGGCACAATTTGAAAAGAAATTAAACATGGACGACTTTGTATTAGCAGATTTGGGCCGTTTCCTTTGGCAGATAGTGGGGGAATGTTCAACTGGAGTTATTCGCTAAAATACCATAGTCAGCGCAACAAAACCAGCACAATGAACAAGGAATATTAATTTGGCATGTATGATATGTGTGCAGTTTCATGCCTTCACATATGTTAAAACCATCAGCCTAATTTTTCTTGAGTTACGTTGGGAAACACTGCATCGCTACGGCAACAGCATTCCACAAAATCAAAAGCTTGTCTTTTCCTCTTCATCTTGAACATTTTCGACGAAGCACCTATGGTTTTAAATTATCGGCTAAAATCTCTAGGAGGAATGGTATAAACTGTGACCTTTAAATAAGGCCATCAATGGAATCAAGGTCTTGGAGGTCTTGGGCTTTCCGTATGCCTCCAACTTTTCGTAGATCTTGGTGAAACGACCAATTGGGGCTACTTAATTAGAAATTGGTTAATGACACATTTAAATACAAGTCTCACAAAAAACAAATATGATATTGATTATTTTGGGATTATTTTAATTTGGCGACTCTGCAATTCATATTGTATTATATGATTCAAATCAGCTATGACCCACACTGTGCCCTGTCATAATACTCTTTAATGGGAAAGAGTACAATTGTAGAAGTCATATTGTATTGGACAAATGATTTTTAACATATTCAAAAGGTAACATGGTTTGTATGCAGGTCAGGAAAGAACTGCTTTTTTTTCCAGCTTCAAGTGATGTTGCGATGGATGAAATGATGTATTGAATGGCACGGCAATAGGTCCAACGGTCCCAAGACAACATCTCGGTGTATTCCTACTGCATCAATAATATGGGCGTGTGTTTGTTTTCTGTAGCTCATTGCTCATTACCATAAATCTACAAGCCGTGTGGGCCTCTTCTTACATTATCATGAGCACACAGCCAGCCAAGCCAATGATATCAATGATATATAATATTCCATTCAGACAAGTGAGGTCAAGATCCTTCTATCAATGACAATGGCTCAGCTGAACTGCCTTGAAACCTTTTGGTTCTTTTTGTTGTTGTTTTTCCAGCTTTTCCTCACCTGAATTTTTGACTGTTTCAGGTGATCCAAGCTTGAAAGCAGAGTAAGATATACCACAAAACTGTTAGCAGAGAATGTTGGTAGTTAAATCAACATTGACTTGACAGTTCCTGTAATTCGCATCATGATAACGTATTCCTAAACGTGTTTTTAAATAGCAGCTTCACATGTCATGTGACAGGTGGATGATTTTCTTTTAAGATAATGTGAAATGTTAATTTATATGGACGTACACAAATGTATTAACTAAATTGCAGAAATACAGTAGTTTTTTTTAATTTGTGGTTTTTTTTTTGTTGGTCAACTCAGAGCAACGCAAATGGATTTCTGAGTTAATATTGATACATTGATTCATCTACATCTAGTTGTAACCTTAATTTTTGTGTAAATTATATTTCTGTTTTACATGTGGATTGATGTCCAAAATGTCAAGAAAATTTAAGAATAAAATGTGACAAAAATAAAAACTAACGCATCCACTTTGAAGAAAATGCCAATGAAAGTGGCATTCTGTAGTGGAGGTTTACCACCATCTTCTGGTTGGCTTTTAAACTACATTGGCTCTTGACTTACAAACACTGCATGACATTTTAGTTAGCGCTGTTTTTTCTTTTGTTTTTTTGTTTTTAATAAATCTCAAAATATTTGTATCCATCCATTTTCTGTACCGCTTTGGAAAAAACAAATTAATGTGTGATATAGTGATACTTATAACTGTTTAAAATATTATTTAAAATGTGAACAGTGACTTTGATGGAACAGAAAGCCATTTATCTTTGACAGTGAAAGAACCTCATGCAAACTGTTGCAGAAATCTAAACTTGGAAATAAAAAAAATGGGTGGGGGGGTCTATCACTCCATAATCTTCACAGCCAAATTAACACTTTCAAAATTTAAACATTTGGCAGTCCTTTTACTGCCTCGCAGTGAAATTAACACTTTCAAAATTTAAACATTTGGCAGTCCTTTTACTCCCAAAACTAACTAAACCTCAAGCTTTAACACCACACCAATCATGGCATCAGTTCAAGGAATTGCACAAACATTCTGGTCAGCTAGCCAACACGCTTGACGAATAGATGAAGATGGACAAAGTGCTACTGAACCACTTGGAGTAAACTAATGGGAACTGACGGATGCAACCAGGCCTGAGGCAATACGCTTTAGTAACTATAATTAGGGTTTGGTATTTTTAGATTAAAATCAGCGGTCTCAAACCCGCGCCCCGCAATAGTTTCGCCTTAATATTAAAGTTTAATGTTAGTGTGGCCCGCGATTTACTGAGGGTCTTAACTGCTTCCTCCCTCACGACAAATTGGGCTCAGCTATGCAAGAGGAAGCGCTGCCAGGTGTCTAGCAGGAAGAAGTAGGCAGAAGCCATGTATAGAACAATGTTAAAGTTGTGGTTTAATTTTGAGAACAGGGGTGTATAAGTTTTTATCCAAGCCTATTGTTGAAATAATTACATGGTCAGCCTGACCCATATTTACTAAATATTATTACCGTATTTTCCGCACTATAAGGCGCACCTAAAAACCTCTAATTTTCTCAAAAGCCGACAGTGCGCCCTATAATCAGGTCGGCCTTATATATGGACCAATATTGAGCCACTACAGCAGGCGTGGCCAAAGTCCGGCCCCCGGACCAAATGTATATATCTTATATATGGACAAAGTTTTAAAATGGGCCATTCATTGAAGATGCGCCTTGTAATCCGGTGCACGTTATAGTGCAGGAAATACGGTATTGTTTGAACCTTAGCAAGAAAGTCTAGTTGCATTGTTCTACAGGAAAACGGCACTCAACACGGTTCAAAATATGTAATCAAGGACGAGTCAGCCAACCGGCTGCCAACCGGCTGAGGAGTAACAGGACAGACTCTGCACTGCTGGAGTCACGAATGGGCCAAGGCCTCTCATCATATAACATTCGTTAGCTAATCAGCGTTGCGACAGCTCTAAACTCCCCTCCCTTTAGTGTGGCAACGCCTTTGTAACCAGGGCAACCAAAACATTAAAAAGAGGAGAACGCAGAGTAAGAACTCAGAATTCACAGTTTGTTATTGAAACTCTCTGCCATTCTCCTCGCGAGTAAAACGAATACTCGTCTTCTCCTCTTTGTTTTCAGTGTGTGAATTAATGTCTGATGGTACTAAGACCTAAAAAAAAAACAATGCGGCCCAGCCTCACCCCAGACTCTACCTCCAGTAGCCCCCAGATAAATTGAGTTTAAGACCCCTGGTTAGCAGCAGAGAGAGGAAACCTTGGGTTTGGCACTTTCTTCTGCCATAAAGGTACTAATACAATTTTCAGCCAAAGTTGACATTTTCTCAAATGTCAGTCCATTTGATTGTCTGTCCATATGTCTGTCTGTCTGTCTGTTTGCCCATCTGTCTGTCTGTCTGTTGTTGACATACAATTGATTAATTGCATCGATTAATCAGAAAGTTACTGGTCGTAAGATGTCACATAGAACAGCAGCCATTTATTTCTAAATCATCTCAAATGAATATCATGCAGAATAGCATATCCTATAAAATACTTGCTGATAAATGAAAGATGAAAACTACTACTTCTAACAATGGATTAATTAATGAGAATTTTGTACCATCCAAGTAAACCTATACATCTACAAAATAAATATTTTGTCAAACCTAGCTTAGATATTAGCCACAGTTGGATCTGAAATGATATCTGATGAATTACAATAAACACACCCGTATACCTGCAAACACTTTTTCTATCAAAATGAAGGTTGTAAAACCACCAAGCTGGCAGTCCGGCAAAACCTATGACCAAAGTATCAACTATATCATCTTGCCAGCCTCTTATAACAGGAAGCAAAAGTTTCTCACCCTTTCCAACAACCTGTCATACCCACAAGGGGAAAAGTCCAATTCCTTATTAAGAAGATATAGAGGACAATGCAATATGACCCTGACTGCTGTGACAGTCTGACACTGTCATAGTATATATACGAGTTTGGCCCTCTCGGGACCGACATTAGGGAGGTATTCTGAATTCACATCGCTCTCTTGAGAAGTCCCTGGCACATTTGCTGCTGTGAGAAGAAAAAGTCAGCAAGTAGAGTTAAGCAAATGTCATGCAATGTTGCTGCTGTACACCATCACTGTTGTAGAACCACACCGTTTAACGAGAGTGATGGGACCTTACATAAGCTCTTTGTTTCAGCAAAGCAAAGACTAAATTGGAAGTCAGCAGCCCTGTCAACCCAATCACATCACAAAGCTTCCAGACCATCTGTAAACACTTTGTGAAGCTTATGAGGGTCTTGCGCAGTATCAATTGCTGTTTTTCTTTTTTCTGACTTGCTTACTTTCCTCCACCACCATTTGAATTCATCATATGGGGTTTGAGTGAACCGGTGTGAAATTGAAAAAGTACACATGATCTATATCAAGTTAATACACTAGATTCAAGGTAAGCAGATGAAAAATGTCTTTTTCCAAGTCATCCTTTATTATTTGAGCAAAAAGAAGTGAAAACGTTTGAGGCATAAAGTATAATTATTTAGAACAAGGAAATTTCAGTCAAGGGAGGTAGGTATGATTTTCTTTAACCTAATCAGAATAGGGATTTTAATTTTTCACACTGCTGAATTTCACTGGCATATTTCTTTTTGAAATACATGGGTGAGACGGAAGAAGTCAGTGTCACCACAGATTGCCCAATTGCTCACAAAAGCAGAATTTGCACAGAACAACAGCATCATCTATTGGTAAAAGTAGGGTGCTACTACAGACAAGGATTTTGTCAAGTGCTTGTTCTGTCTCTTCACACATGTTTTCAGACACTTCTAATATGCGTTCTAAATTTTCCAAATTTCAATTTCTAAATTTTTTTCATCTGCACAGACTCTTACAGTAGCTCCTCATAAACATACTGTATAATAAAGTCATGGATGTCTCAGTTATCTTTTGACAAACAATTCAGGATTAAATTCAGACTGTACCGGAAGCGTCAAAGTGTTTGTGGAAAGGAAAAAAAACATGAATAAAATATGGCACAACAGTGACACGATCAAGACATGGAAAATGGATGAAAAGATGAGAAGAAAAACAGTCAGCAAAGCTGCAGCTGATAGCAACATTGAAAAAGCTGCAAGAATTTTGGGCAAGTTGTCACATGACCTTCCCTCTCTTATCAACAATTACCCTGCGAGGAAAAACTTATATTGCAACTAGATGGCCGGAGAAAAATAGAAATGGATGACGCAAAATGTGCCACATACAGTCCGATTCGTACTGAGAACACAGATGCATTGCAGTTGGTAGTTCTAATTTGGTCAAGTCTTTGACATAAAAAGATCAACGTGGTGTGTGGTACACACCTTGGTCGCACACAATAATTTTGGAACAAATATGTACCGTAAATTTCGGACTATAAACCGCGACTTTTTTCTCAAATTTTGAACCCTGCGGTTTATAGTCCGGTGTGGCTTCTATAGGATTTTTTTTTATTTTTGTGATGACTTGGTCACTTTTATACACTCGTAAAAAGGCTGTAGACCGCTGTTGTGCGGCGCCGCTTTGCTGGGCGGAGGGACATGTGACACGGTCACTGGGGAGAAAAGTGGTGTGTTGATCGCATGTCCATCCGCCAGGCAAATAGTGCCGTATAATTCACACAAAGAAGAGACAGAACGAGATCAAGACAGACATTACTGAAAGGAAGCTTTAATACACAAACCGTCATTATGGGGGACAAAAGAAATGCATATTATACCGCTTTTCAGTTAAAGGTAGTTGACTTCCGTGTTGCTGCGGTACTACTGCTGCGTCACAGGCAGCGTTTAGAAAGACATGTTAAAGTATGTTATTAAAACTTTAAAAAGCCTTTCTGTGCACTGTCTTTCTTTGTAAATGACTCATGTGAACGTGCGGCTTATAGTCCGGTGCGGCTGATATAAGAAAAAAACTAAAATGTCCCCGAATTTAAGCTGGTGTGGTTTATAGTCCGAAAATTACGGTATCTTATTTAAAAAAAAAAAAGTCAAAAGGTGAATGTGCCAGGTTTAATTTAAATGTAAAGGTTGACACACTACTGCCTCTGAGCTGTTGTTGGTGATAACTCGACACATCACATTCTTCCACAACCGCACTGACTCACAGAGGTGAGAGTCATCACTTCTGCTAGGAATGTGGAAAATCCTTCTTTGTGTGTTCGCTAAGAGATAAAAGCTTCACCCACACTACTCACTACAGTCAGCCTTGCTGATAGAAGAACAATAAAACTGGACCTAGTAGAGTGACATTTGCAGGTCACGCTGCATTGAAGCCTGTAAGCACTGCCTGCTATTCAGCAAGACAAGCTGTGGATGTGGGATATACTCTGTTTTAGCTCCTCAAGCTTTTGATATATCTGCCTTCGTCCCTATTAGACCGGTTTTTTTTCTATGTTACTAATGTTAATAATTTATATAGAGAATCATGCAAAAAACGAAAAGGCAGATGCTAAACAAAGTTGCAGGTGAAGTTTGAATTAAAAGGCACACGGAACAGCTCAGTAAAACGCATTTTGCTATACCAGGTCTTAGAATAAATCACATGACTGATAAAAGTAGCTATATATATTGTTTATATTTTTAAAGTAAGATTTATTTTTGTTTTCATCATTTACCTATAATATACTATTGTTGATTTAAATAGGCCTTTATATTGTGTGCAGAAAACAAGACCGAAAGTTAAACACATTTATTATGAATGCTGCTTGAGATAAGCCCCCAGTTAGAACTCATTAAAAACATGCATGAAATAATCTTATTACAGTCAAAGGGAGATAACTGATAAGAAAACAAGTAAAAACAAGGTCACAGGAAATGGCTCGTGAAGGCTGCAAATGATTCATCACTTAAAACAATCAGATACAATCACCTCTGTGTTCATTGGCATTTTCTGTCATTACTCAGACAGGTGATGCTGCAGCAAAATAAAACGATTTCAGCATATTGTGTATGTTGTGCTCGAGTAAGTCTCACACACACTGTCGACTTCTTTGACACGGCCCTTGTGAAGTCAGCATCATGCTGGGGGAAGCTGTCTACTTTGGCTCTTCTGGGGGTTGTTCACTGAATATATCAGTGCCTTACCCTGTAAACACTCTACAACTGAATGTTGCAGCATCGGCCAGGCGTAAAATAATTTTGTGTAGGAGAGCAGCTGAATTTGTTAAATAATAGTATGAGTGACTGAATTGTTCTTTTTGTAAATGTACAGTGTAAGGAGTTTACACATGACAGTGATAACAAAAATGATGACTGTTGATGTAACAATGCATTTTGAAGTGTGCTGTATTATAAAGTGTGTTTGTATATTTCTTCCCTTTAGAATAAAGCTGCTGTTTCTGTGCTTCTCCACAAGATGGCTCTCTTTTACTTTCTTTAAAACTACGTTAGTCTAAAATTAAATTTGCTGGGAAATAGTGTAAAATTTTCATTAGGATAGACGTTCTATTCTGGTCACCTGAGATCATTCTGAACCTCAATAAGATGAACTTTATGATATTGTTAGAGGTTCCACTTCATCAAACCTCAAGTAATATTATGTCCTGTGGATACCAATCATCTATCAACTACCCACACTGCACACATACTTGAAACCCTACCCCTAGCTTGAAATTCGACTATTTGAAATGTCAATTTGAAACCCTAGTGTGAAACCATAAGTTGCTCCCAACCTTACCCAACGTAGTTTGAAACCCTATTCCTAGTTTTAAACGTTAATATGAAGCTCTTCCATCGTTCAAACCCTACTTTGAAATCATAACCCTAATTTGAAACCTAACTTTAACAATTTTACCCTAATTTGAAACCCTAATCTTATTTTAAAACCATAATTTGAAGCTATTTGCTTTAATGTCAATACCAAAACAACTTCAAGATCAAGATCTGATCCATATTGTGCATGTGGCACCTAATTTAAAAGTAACATAAAACCCCTTAAATATATTCAGATAGTTATATCACTGTCAGAGCTCATCAGAATGAAGCTGTAATTTCTGGTGTCGAGGCTTGACGAGGTATTCAGAGATGTCATTATGACACGAGGGTGGCTAAATCCAAAGTAATTAACTCAGACTTCTTTAATTAGATAAGACATGCACTGTATTTACCTTTGAAATCAGCATGCCTGTAATATCGGTGCAGTAAATCATCCTCACGAGACCTTTTCGGCGCCATCTCATTTTGCTCTTCTGCTCACACCTTGACAGACTAGCCCTTTCCCCAGCATTATTTAAACATGACATATACAAATCAAAATGGCTTTTAAAGCCCTTTATGCTTTCACTTGGAGTAGTGAGTACAACGCGTGGCAGCCTGCTGTGCTAAGTGCCAGTCATTTAATTCTTACATCTCGCTGCTGTCGCAGCGATAAAATTATGTCTTTCTGTGTTTTGTGTGTGGGGACATGTTGGTAGTTACAACAGAGGCATTTTATTTCGAAGATAGCATAACTGAAAACCAAAATAGTCTCATGTCGACGTTTTACATCTTGAGTGCTGTATTTATTTGAAACGCCTATTTTATCGTTTTTAATATGAGGTTAAAAAGGTAATTGAAAGGGCATTTGATTTAATTTAGCAAACATTTCAATCCATTCCTAAATTAAATGTCAACATTACAGTTGAATTGTCAGGGTTATTCAGTTTGCTTGTTTAATGTCACGGACTAATTGAGGGGTAGGATTCTTGTATTAGTCAACTCTCCAATGGATTGTAGACCTAATCTTGTTTACTGTGGTGCACTTAGACGAGATATTTTTTTATGTATACCAGGGTCTGGTAGTATGCGTTCACCTCTGTTAAATTGTTAACATTTGTCAATTACTTTGTTTAAAGAATTTAGAGTGCACACTGCTAGAACACATTGTGTTCAGTGACTCGCTTATTGACTATTGATTCACATTGGATTAACTAACCTGTTTTTAATTGTCAGTGTCCTAGTTTTCTAACAAACTTGTTAATTGGTAAAGCCTACATTACCTATGAGATGTGGACCAGAGCAAGGTATTTTCACAAAAAAAGATACAAGCTAAAAGTACAAAAAGGTTGTTTTGCGCCGTTGTGGGCGTGAACACAGGTGACTTGATTCACCACCAATCAAAGCAGTTACTCTCATTCTCTTTATTTCCCAACACATGCAAAGGGCGCTGATAGTCCTTGATGTGTTTACATGTATATCTTTTGGATCATCTTAGTTCATTACCACTCAAATTTACAATAAGGAATGCAAATGACAACATTCTGCTTTCTGTTAATATTGTCACATGACTTATTATTATTTAGAAGCATGGAGCTCCTCATGACCACTTCACTAAATCCTCTGGCCCATAAAAACTCTCAGATGGAGCTTCCTTGGCATTGGCAGCTTTTTGTGCTCCTGCAACAGCAATTAGTAGTGTTAAGCTTCTGCATCTGACACCTTACACTGCAAATGTGGTTTGCACTGATGATGATCACTTTAATTGGAACGCATCTATAAGTGGGACAACGAACTAATCATTTGCTCAGCCTTATCGACACTGTACTAGCTTGCCATCAAGTAACGTGCCATTAATTGGGTTTAACTGGTTGTTTGTATTCCAATGACAAAATGTCCTCTTGGCTGGCATAATCTGTCACCTTCTTATCTCCATCTCGTATTGTATACTTGCGCCTCTCACCCTACTACCAATGTGACTTTCTTGCTCCGAAGAAACAAACTGCATTCCCATTTACGATCGAAAAATCCCTAAACGAAAAGGAAGACCACCTGTGATGTTGCTGCCAGGGCAATGAGAGGACAGCTCTCTCTGTTTCTTTTCAACTCCCTTCATGTGTCCTCTCATTCTTCCAGGGCACTGCAGCTCCTCCTTCCACCTCTCTCACCCCCCCCCCCCCCCCCCCCTTTCCTCCTCTTGGTCTCTGCTAGGTGCAGCATGCATGTGAGCGTGTGAGGCAGCAGAGCCGCCTGTGTGTTTACATATCAGCCTATCAGTGCTGCTGGATTTAGCGCATCTGTAGAGGACGAAGGCATTTTGCGGATGCCCCAATTGACAAGGGAATTTCATTGCTACATACGTCCACTATTAGCTTTGAAATCTGCGCCCGTCTTGTTTGCTGCATCTCTGTCTCCATGCTTTTGGAGGCATTTTGAATTTCCTTGGCAACATGGAGCTGCTTGAATTAGAATTCTCTGCATGACAGTCCTGGTAAGTACTCTGTCTCTATGGTGGGCTTTAAGCTCTGAGGTATTGGATCAGATTTATTATGGTGCAGTGGTGGTGCCATGTGAGCAAATTGATCTCAGGAATAAAATTAGTAGGTAGCGGCAGAAATGGAAGGAGGGAGGAGGATGGTCCACAGAGGAGGGTTACATGTCTCATTTGTGCTTTGTCATCCAAATGGATTTCATTTGTTTTGTACTGTATGCAACATGCAGAACGCACACTTGTGTGGTCTGAGAGTCGTTATTAAAATAATGGTTTTAATTACTATAATTAAAGTATGTATATACAACAATACGTAAAGTAGCAGCCTGCATTTTTGTCTGGTTTATTTTAATACTCACAATGAAGGTGTAAAGCTGAGCACTGCCTGTTTTTTCCCCTTCACTGACTTGTACAAGGAAGGTTGTTGATGCCTACTAAGCTGCCATCTCCTTAAAATTCGTGTTCCTTCAAATGCCAGTAAACTCTGCTAGAATCACACCGAATTTATTCAGTGCTACCTTTAGCTATTGGCTGATTTGCTCCAGGTTATATCAATGAGTGGCGGTGCAGGTAGGGAGCTTTGGTTTATGGGAAAGGGGAAAGACTTTGATGATTTATATAGGCCAAACGAATGATCTCTTCAATTTTAAATCCTACTGCACATCATATTTGCATAAGTATTACCGTGGCTGCAACACTTCAGCAAAGAGGCAGCTACTCTCATTTTTTAACATTGCATAATCAGCCCATGCAGACCTGACAGTCTTGGAGTCAAGCATCTGCTTTCCTCGTGTCAAAGTTAAGTTTTGCCTTGGCGTTAATTGTGATGACTGGTTTGAATATTTCTTCTCCAGTGTGTATACACGCCTGCTGCTCATTATGAGCTCAGTGATTGGTTATGAGCAAAATCGGTTTTGCCTGTCAATCAATCAATCAATCAATCAATCAATCAATCAATCAATCAATCAATCAATCACTTTGAGCCCTGAATGCAAATGGTTGGCATGAGACTGAGGCTTGCAATATCATTGCATATTTGACAAAACAACTCTGTAATAAAACATGGTGAAATCAAATGCTCTAGATATGAGATATGACAAATAAATGCTAATGAATCACATTCCTTTGTAAATAATGTTTAAAGTGGTCAAATGAAATGTATCACATTTGATACTTTTCTTTATGAGTGGATTCACTTTTGAAACTTGATGCTCCTTGATGTTAATCTCTTTTCTTGAGCAAGGAAGTGCAAACATAATTTATTCATTCATTCTCCAAAACAAAATAGAGAATTGGGGGGAAAAAAGGAAAACCAAACGCAACAATTGTGTGCGCGTGTGTGTGTTTTCTTTAACTTGTTAGTCTTCTTTTGCTTGTTCAACGCAAATGCAGTCTAATGCAGTCCAGAAGACGCTGAACAATAGTTTGGTTTCTTTTAGTAGGATCAAAAATATATATAATATAATTATAAATAGCAGTTCTTCAGATTCTCCGGGGCCATTAGTGAAAACTACAAACAGAGATAGTAAGTTACATTTCCATGCATTTTAAATTATTTTTCAAAGAAATTGGAGTTGCAGAATCGCCTACACCTGCACAAACAGATTTATTATCATTTTCTGACTGCTTTGAATGATCGTACTTGAATACTTTGTATGCATCTTATTCATTGCTACTCGGAAGGCATAGAGCCAGTATAGAGAAATGCTGCAGATGGAAGCCCCCCTAGGAACACATGTATTATTGAATGCAATCACCCATTAATTTATGCCCTAATACGTTTTGAGGATCCCACTTAGCCTCCTCATATCACCCTTGGCTCCATAAAGGAGAACACCCTGGATTGCATCCTAAGATTATGTTAACTTTAGACATCCTGAAAGGAGAACGTGTCTGAAGAAGTGACTGCAAGGCACACTAGCCCTTATTTTGGTGCCCAGTGCATGAGGAGCTCAAAGTTTTCTTTCTTGTATTTTTTGCAGACGGAGGTTTGCGCTGTTGTGGGAGTGAACACATGTTTTTTGGTAATTAAAGTGGCTAGGCTCATTCCCTTTAAATTCACATGCCAGTAGAGCACAGAATCTCTATGACTGTGGTATCCGCCACCTCAATCAAATTCACCAAACTTATTTTACAGTACATGTGTCACAACTCAGAGCTGCGCAGGTGTAAAGTGGAGTCTACTTTCCATCACCAAATTGTCAGATCCGCCAGGAAAATATCTTTGGTCTGCCAGAACGTACAGTGCAAGCACAACCTGCCAAATTCCAAATCTTGGTAAAATAGACTTGCGCCGGCGTGAAAATGAAGATGTGTCAGTTTTTACGCCTAACATGTGCTATCGACCAAAACAGAGCCCGCTGTGTGTGCTGTGTTGAAATGGTGAGGTGACCATGAAGGGAAATTGCCACAGGCTACTCAAATGTGTATTTAATGAAAGTAATAATGAATGAAAATGAAACTACTGCCGCTGCTCTGTGCCATCCTTCTATTCACAATATATGAATGTAAAAAGTCAGTACAAGGAAAGGTTTCACTATGTGGCACTGACCTGCCACATTTCCTGTTATTTTCTGTCTACGTCCACACGTGTGATTGTTACATACTGTGATTCTGAATATCTGGCACTACTGCCCTAGTTTCCATCAGTGGAATGATTAATAATTACTGTGTTGCATTTCTATATTCCCAAATCTAGACTGGGCCAACAAGTAATTACAGCTGGACTCTTGATACCATGATTCTTAACACCAAATCTGATATACAGTATTGTTTCTCAAAATCCACTATTTTGTACATTCTCTTCATAAGACAAATAAATCAAAGGGCAACCACTATGTCCTTGTGCTTTCTGTAAAGGTGAGTAAGGTTATCTGAGGAATAACTTACAAAAGAATTACTGTACATGCTTTGACAATGAACTAAAAATAGAGCTGAGAGAGGACTGCTCTACAATATAGACCAAGCTTTAAAGTATATGAACATTTTGTGACGCATCTGTTAATTTCAAACTATTTGATACGGAACGAAGACAAGGGTGTAGCCCTTATCTCCAATTCCGATCTTAGATTTAGGCCTCGTTCGATTAATGGATTTAAACTTTTGAAGTTCTCGTTGTCCGATCCACAGCTTTGCCGTCATTTTATGTTGCTGCTGTTTACCGTCCACCTGGGGCTTACTCTGGTTTTCTGAATGAATTTTCAGAATTTGTGGCTGACCTAGTGACAAATCCGGATAATATACTAATTATGGGGGATTTCAATATCCACATAAATTTACTGTCAGAGCCACTTAGTCTGGCGTTTCAGACAATGATTGATATGTAATGTAATGTATGGTCCTTTATACACCCATGTAGCTATCGCATTAAATAAGAAGATGTTTGCTGCTACAATAGTCATTCACCACATTATCAATGTATTAAGTGTATTCCTGATTAGCTTAATGTTATCATTGAAAAAAAGTTGTGATTTTATGTGAAAAATAAGGACATTTCTAAGTAACTCCAAATTTTTGAACGGTAGTGTAGATATGAACATACATATACGACAAACAACAATCCATACATAAATGGACAATTTAGAGTCTTTGATTGATTTTGACACGCATGTTTTTTACATGCAATGTAGGATTAACGGCAGCACACCCTGATAAAACCCACAATGGATGAAAGGCCCAGGCTGAGACACAAACCCAGTTCCAAATGAAAGGGAGAGAAGCTCACTCGCCCATCATCCTGCCTAGTAGTACTGTATTGTATGTCAAATAAAACTTTGCATTGTAAAAGTGAAAATATTGTTGTTGATTATAACTGTGAAGTGTTTACAGCCGCATGTACAGGTTTCAATCTCTTATTTCAGTCAGGTTGAAGCCCTTCTAGCTCACTGACCTCCACCATATTCAACCATGGGCAGCACAAAAGCTTCTGGCATGGAGCAATCCGCTCTTTGGTTGTCCACAGTGAAGGAAAATCGTAGTCAGAATTTTATTGGATTTGGTTATATGAACAATTATCCGCATCCTGAAAAGAAACTCCATTCTAGAGCACTTTTAAAAGAAGTGTGTTGTGTTTTTATATGCATTTGGTTTCACAATTTACCATGTGCAGACATCCTAATAACCTGCGGTAAATATGTTATATCACACTCTTCCATTCTCCCTGTCACTTCTCATTTTGCCTGCACTCCCTCATCATGGTTACACACAACAGTGACATTTGCATTAGCTTTTCAGACGTAGGGCCAATTCACACATTCGCACATGCACCCAGTGTAAAAATGGGTACATCTTCTATTTCATGCTGAGGCAAGTCTGGTTCACCATGTTTGCGAATTTGGTAGACCATGTTGGCTAACAACGGCTAACTTAGTGAAGATTTTCTTCCAGTTCCTTTTAAATGTACTTTTGAAGCGTCAGTTTTGTGGATAGACACCAGCAAGTCCTTCCACCATGTAGACCCTGCTTTCTCTCTTGCGCTGAATTTAAAGGAAATAAGGGGAGTCGCTTCCATTGGATGGCAAACAAACCATCTCGGTTCCCTCCTACAACAGGGCACATTGTCTACCTAAAATAACAAAGAAAACTCCCTCCATGTGCGAGACTGAATGAAAGTTGGGCCAATGGTATTTAAAATTAATCTCACATTTGATAAAACATCTTACGCAGGCTAAATGAATCTCTTTGCATGTACCCCCTAGAATTTGCTAAATGAACTGCATGGAAGTTTAGAAATTTATTTGGCAGACACAATCATGGGGGCTCCTGGTTAAGTAGGGCAGCTTGAAATTTTTGCATGAGCAGTCAATTTTGCGCATATAAAGCTTAAGTACGTCGGGAATGGATTCACTGAAGATGTTAATTTTTCCATGACAGTGAATTTGAGCGACCAGTCTAGGGGTACCCTAATAAGGCCAAGCACTAACATTAACATCTTTCGGTGCAAGAGCTAATAAAATTGAATTTAATTTGTGGAGGTTTGAGGCTCGAAACTGTAGTAAGGATGGGTCACACTTGGGCTGGACAACAGTCACTTATTTGAGTTGAGTAGCAGTAATTAAACATCAGAAGATTTCTTTGATTCCGCATCTAGCTTTGTTACCATGGATGTGGTGAATAATCATGACACTCAGTCCAAGTGCTCTGCTGATATGAGTTACAGTTGCAGAACAGGAGGATTTGGGGTGAGAATAAGCGATGATACAATAGATTTACAAATATAGATATTACGTATTCTCCTATCTGATATTTCATTTTATTTTCTTGATATGCGCGTCAAACTGTTTTTTTTTTTTTAAGTATTACTTAAACACAAAACTGCAGTGAAACATATCACAGTAAATAGTCAGCAAAATTCCTGAAAAAATAAGTATTGTAATGCTGGCTTCATACTGGTTTAGAATGCATTGCAAAGTTTGCATAAATCTTAGACCATTGAGAGAAAAGGCCAGAGTTTTGGCAATGTGATTGTACAGTAGATGTGAACTAAGAAGCCAATGACAGAAACTAATGCAAACAGTCACAGCATGAAAAAGTTCTGCTATTGTTCTTCCCTGTACACCCATTTCAAAGGAAGAGAAATACGAATATATTGAGGCAAATAATGACAGCAAACATCGATTTTCTCTCTCACTAAGTAGACAAAAATATTGGTTTATGAAGAACTCAGTCATATTTGTGAGGGTTTATTTGTCGATTGCCTTTTTCTGAGGTGTGGCTCAAGGTCAAAACAAAATGCTGTTATTGTGAGGTATGTGCTGTGAGGCCAGATTACACAGATAGCTCTTCCTTCCTTATGACAGTCTGCATCATAAATCATGCATGTGCACTGGTAAGAAAATCACCACAGCATTTGCATTCATTTGCTTTAGATTAGCAAAGACAGGAGGGATTGTCATACGCATTCATATTTTGGTCTTGACAGAAAAATTATAACGTGTCAACGAGATAAACATGTCACCTACTGTATGCACACATTGGCTCAGTGCTATTATTTCTAATTATCTAAGGCCTTATTTATTTAAATTGGACCTCACTGTGTTTAGTGAAATTATGGCCTTTTGTTGCCATTACCATTTGTCAGTTAATTTAAAAGAGATGTTAAACTGGCATTTAAAAAACGTGTTTGGTTGTATTTTTTCATTCTTTAAACAGTGTCCCATACACACTAAATGTTAATGTCGTGCATATACAAAACCAAAAGTCAAAGGCAGGTTGAGCAAATGGCAGGCCCTATGTCTCTTGCACATATGATCATTTTTGGTATAAAAATATCAATTTAACTTGTTTCATTTTCCAGATACAATTTGCTTCACCAAGTGCTTTTCTATTCCTAATGTGATGCCTTGAAATAGTGTGCCGCACAGATGTAACAGCGACTAAAAAAACAGACTGAGCATGAAGTAGCTCTTGTGAAGCGAACTGAGATACCTCTCAGTGAAAATGAAATTCTTAATCCACTGTACTCATTATTTTAGCTGCTGGCAGAACTATATATTATAGAAGAGAACATTATATTCCTCCCTGTTCAGAATTCTTTTCAAAGCAGTTCCTAGGTGGCTTAATAAAATGCCTCTGACATGCTTTTGTCAAAAATACACAAAGGATCAAAATTAAAAGAACACTCAACATTTAATTTTAACTCTGCTAATCACTTTGATGCAAATAAAATTATGATTTAAATAATGAATGGAGTAATCAATAGAATAATCGAGTCTAAAAATATTTCATATTGACAATCCTAGTACTATGCATGTATGACGCATGTGACTCAGTGCACGTGCAATATTTCTTCTGAGTATATTTCTATTCACTTCCACCACTCAACTCTCTTTTTCTATATCTCCATAGGTTCACAATAGGATGGTCTCTGCTGAGGCAGGGGGGCACAGCTACTTGGTGGCGTGCTGGCAGCCCATCCTAGTCCTGATGCTGGGAACCGTCCTGTCTGGTTCAACCACGGGCTGCCCTTCCCGATGTGACTGCAATGCCCAAGAGCGATCGGTCGTATGCCATCGCAGACGATTGGCTACTTTCCCCGAAGGCATCCCCACTGAAACAAAACTCCTGGACCTGAGCAAGAATCGGCTAAAACTTCTCGGGCCAGAGGAATTCATCAACTACCCACAACTGGAGGAGCTCCAGCTGAATGAAAACATTATTTCGTCCATCGACCCTGGAGCTTTTAGCAACCTCATGAATCTACGGAATCTCGGTTTGCGAAACAACCAGTTGAAGCTCATTCAGCTTGGTGTGTTCACAGGCCTTAGCAACCTAACCCAGCTGGATATTAGTGAAAACAAAATTGTCATTCTGTTGGACTACATGTTTCAGGAGCTCTACAACTTGAGGGTACTGGAAGTGGGTGACAATGACCTCGTTTTTATCTCACCACGATCGTTTCATGGCCTCAGCAATCTTGAAACCCTCAACATTGAGGGTTACAAGCTGTCCTCGGTGCCCACTGATGCCCTGAGCCATCTGCACAACCTGCTGTCACTTCGATTACGGTATCTGAACGTTACTGCCATTAGAGATTACTCGTTTAAGCGGCTGTATAGGCTGCGGGTACTAGAAATATCACAGATGCCTTCCCTGGATACCATGACCCCGAAATGCTTGTTTGGAATCAACCTAACATCTTTGGCAATCACAAATTGTAATCTTACTGCCATCCCTTACCAAGCTATCAGTCACTTAAGATATTTACGCTTTCTAAACCTGTCTTTCAATCCCATTGTTACTGTGGAAGGGAACCAACTTCACAATCTACAAAAGCTCCAGGCTTTTCATTTAGCCGGTGGCAGATTAATTGTCATTGAGCCTTACTCTTTCAGAGGACTAAATTATCTGCACATTCTCAATGTTTCTAGTAATAGATTAAGCACCTTGGAGGAATCCGTCTTCCACTCAGTGGGTAATTTGGAAACCCTGGCTTTGCATGACAACCCTTTAGCCTGCGATTGTCGCTTGCTCTGGGTTTTCCGCCGACGGTGGAGGTTAAACTTTAATAGACAGCAGCCCATCTGTGCGTCACCTGGTGTGGTGCAGGGAAAGGAGTTTAAGGACTTCCCAGATATTCTACCTTCTGATTATTTCATCTGCCAGAAATCTAAGATTGTGGATAACAAGATTCAAGAGAGTCATGTGGATGAAGGAACTACGGTCAGTTTTACTTGCCAAGCTGAGGGTGAGCCAGTTCCGGTCATCATGTGGCTTTCTCCGAAGAAAGAATACATCACCACCAAAACTTTGGGGTCAAGACTTTCTGTGTCTGATGATGGCAGACTTGAGGTTCGGTATGCCCAGATCCAAGACAACGGGACCTACTTGTGCATTGCAAGCAATGCAGCAGGCAATGACACCAGAGTTGCTCATCTTTTTGTTCATAGCTACTCTCCTAATTGGCCTCATCAACCAAACAAGACATTTGCCTTTATTTTCAACCAACCCAGCGATGAAGGTGCGAATGTGACCCGGACCACAGTTCCATTTCCATTTGATGTAAAGACACTCATCATTGCGACCACAATGGGGTTCATCTCGTTCCTTGGCGTTGTACTTTTTTGTCTTGTAATACTATTTCTCTGGAGCCGAGGGAAAGACAACACCAAACCAAGTATAGAGGTTGAGTATGTGCCACGCAAAGAAGATACAGAGGAGGCTAGTCCACCTGAGACACCCATACAATTCAATATGAAAATCATGTGAACCATAAAAATACCATAGACTTATGAACTCCAGTTGCGATACACACTATCTTTGCTTCAAATGTGTACTTGAGTAATAGCATTTACACAGTTGCAAAAGCATCTTGACCATATGTACTTTTCGCCCCTTTTTTACAAAAAGCCTTTCAGAGAAAACATTGTATAAATGTAAACATTGTACTGGCAAGACTCTAGTCTGTTAACATGCACACATACCGACCGGTAAATTGAATGACTGCTTCCGAGCAAATTACGGAAGTTGGCAATAAGAAACACAAGTGATACAAGTCTCCACACAAATTAAAGAAATTAATACGGTCAGATTACATCCAGACAAAATGCCATTGGTGATATAGAATGCTCTTTTTAGTAGCACAAACTTAGCGAAGACTCGTTCAGATTTATAAAGCACAAAGTACCTACTAAACTCCATTGTTGTATGCTTAGATATTCCTCCTATCCCATGACAAGTAGCAATGACTGCAACACCATAGATTTATTATTTCATTAAGCCAGTATATTACATTTATAAATTCTTAATTTGAGTTTAAGGCCATGGCATTTTAAAGATTGGATTTAATATTTCAAATATGTCATTTTATGTCAGATTGAAGAAATACACATCTTTTCATACTTTTGTTGACAGGGCCATACGTATCACTCAGCTTTGGCAGTCCAACAACCAAGTGTTTTTGTTTACTAATAACTTTTGAACAGGTAACTGAAGATAAATCTGGAGACAAGCTAAATGTTTGACTGTTACTCAGTATTGATAGGTGTGACATTTAGTCTGTTTTCATGGTAAAGGGAGATAAGGAGACATACAATTGTCATTTTTCTTAATCTGGTTACATTACACCATAATAAAAAGTGTGCATGTTAACACACTAAAAAGAACAAAAAGTTATTATGTGATCTTTTCTGACAACAAAAAATAGATATTTTGACATGTTCTGAATGTTGAATGTTTTTTGCCCCCCCCTAAATATTTTTTTCTTATTTGCATTGCTTTTCATGGATGGGATTTAAGCAAATCATATAACTTCAAGAGAAAATTATGTATTCAAGAAATACATTTGCTGTACCCTTTTCAAAAGAGAAAGCAAGTATATTGTTTATTGAGTATGTAAGAGTTGTTCAAAATGCCGCAATTGAGTAGTGATATATATATATATATAACCCATTTGAAAGAATTATAATTTTGTAATATAGTTATATTGGAAATAATAGCTGTGTTTTTCAAAAAGTGAGTAAATCTTGAATCCTTACAGTTGCAATTATTTTGAAATGCAAAAACATTGAGAAAACTACACATAACATGAAAAAATGTATAAAATGTGTTATTTCTTTGCAGTACACTGTGTTTCAAGTTATTACAGAGTACACAGTAGATACACATCGAGAGGGATCCTTGCAGCTTCAAAATCATGATTTTTGAGCCCCCCCCCCCTAAAAAAAAACAGGTTATCATTATAAATGAAAAATGGTTCCCAAAGAGTTGAATAATCAAAATTGAGGAGTGACAAATGTTATCCAGGTTTCGATGCAACAGTAAGGGTATGACACATGTTAAACAAAAGGAAAAAAAATGGGGATGTTTCTGCATACGTTGAATTAATTAAAAGTACAGAAATGTTCAGTGACGTGCAAAAGGAATGAAAACACTGACCATCTAAAAAAACATCCATGTACTGTACACTTCAGAGGACAAACACATTTGTTTCGATAAAGGCATAGGTTGGAAAGTTTCTGTTAGGCAAATGTATCTTATTAAGAGAGCAGCTGTTTAAAAAAAAAAAAAAAACACTTGCAAGCAAAAAGCAGGAGTTCGAAGTAGCTGGTGTCTCTGGAGTGCCCCAAACTTTACATTGCAAGATCCTCCAAAATCTTTTAGTCATCCATATTTAATCATGCGTATTTCGTCCACTCCTACCCAATCTAATACGATGAAAGGTTTACAATAGGTTCAGAAATACATAACACTAAAATTATATTTCAAATGCTTTTATTCACTGATGAATGCCATTTTATGGTACTTCAGATTGTCCAGATGGATGGAACATTGGCAAGGAGGCGGTGCAGTGAGGTTGCGAGTTGCTGGAATAATGGGCCCTATAGGGTGCCTAAAAGGGTCAAAATGACCTCAGCAAAATGTGCGACATTTCAAACTGACTATTTTCTGTACAGAAAAAAAACATACCAGGGAGGAAAAATATGCCATCAGAGGTGGTAGTTACTGTTATTAAGGGAGGAAAACTAATGGTGTGGAAATCTTTATACTCTGACCTAAATGCTTTTGAGGTCAGAGGATAAATACTCTGGCACTCTCGCTCTCCCTCCCTCTCCCCCTCCTTAGCCAGGGTCCAGCAAAATGATATGACACATTTGTAAGTTTAATAAAATGCAAATAATTTAAAGAAACAAAAAAGTTTGTTTTTTTATTTTCGAAAAGTATATATAATGCTATTTTGTTTTGTTTCGTTTCATTTTCATTTTTGGTCTTACCGCTGCCACATTTTCTGGAGTTCTGGCGGTACGAGGTCGGTCGGTTGATTTTCATTTCAATGCTGATCCACGAGCTCTGAAGTTAGTAACCCATAACAAGATCCTGTTTCGAGCAGGTACGGGATCATGTCTACCAATTAAGTCTGAAGCGCATACGGAACGCTCGTTGTGTTGCAGTTAAAGATTCATTCTTGATAAACGTTTCCATAATGAAAGCGCGATGCTCACGGATTCAATTCATGTTAGCAACTGAAACGAAACAAAATAACATTATTCTAAAACAAAACGAAAATGAAATGAAACGAAACAAAACGGCATTATATGTACTTTTGGAAAATAAACGTTTTTGTTTCTTTAATTTATTTGCATTTTATTAAACGTACAAATGTGTCAGATCATTTTGCCGGACCCTGTATATACTACCATCTTTTACAGTCCATATGTATATGAATGTTCACACCCATCAGTGACATTTTCAACACTGCAGTTAGCCAAAAGCATCATTTCTCCATGGTCTGCTCGGTATAATTGGCCTCATTAGAGTTACACTCTCCCTTCCCGTTTGGAATTGTGGTCACACAAGGTGAAATAATATAGCGTGTGTATGAGTCAATAACTGAAAAAAGAAAAAAAAAAAACCTGTATATCTTATGATGTATAAAATGCAGACAATGGTTTTAGTTTTTCTCTAAACGGAGTGCTGTGTCTTTTCCCAAGCTGACCGTATAAAGTCTGGGCAACAGAGAAACAACACGGTTTTATTGGGCAATCAGGGACCGCGAGTCAGCACAAACACGATATTGAACGTTAAATGTAGTTCCATGTGCTAATTCAATACTCTTGTCGCAACGCAATGGATTATTAAACTGCCAACAGAATGGTACATAAATTGGTAGATTGGGCGACAAGGCGAGCCACCGTGTACAATGTTCCTGCCTCGTGGCTACAAAATACTTTCTGTTACTATACCCTATACCCAATACCCAGCCAGGGCTCCAATACCCAGGTCCCAATAATTAAGTCAGGAAGGGCAGACTGTACCAATTAAATCATGTGGGGGGGGTTGGTAATCGTTGATGAGCCAAGCCAAAATATTGCAACAACCACAACCCAGCTATTTCACTGCTGGTAATAAGAAAAATCACGAATGGAAGTAACATTTATCTTGCAGTGCTCATTTAAAAGTGTTCAAAATTTGATTATTGAAGCAAAGCTATATAAAGAGCAATGCATTGTCTGAATTTTTGAAGCTGACAGTAAAAGTCATTCACGATGACTTACGAGTTTTTTACCGCTCCAATACTCCATCGCAGCTCCACCAAGTGAACAGCAACTGTCAAAGGTCGCAGTGATAACAGTGATGTTTAGAGTGTTGAAAGGATATATAATCATATTTATACCCCGAGTGCCAACAAGAGCAGTGAGCCGGACACACTTTAGGACTACAGTGGCACTCACACTTAAAGCTATCGGAGCGTGATGCACCAAGTTACCCAGAAAATGAAAAAGCATTGATTCAAAAGAACAAAAAAAAAAACCCTGAAATTCTATGAAAACACTCCAGTATATAAACTAAAAAGAGTTATGACCTTGTGCTGGCATCAGTACAAAATGTGCTCCCCTATTTCCAAAAAGCATCACACATTTATACACACCTTGGTGAAGATTAGTAACATTGCTAGGAAATAACCTCAGAACCTTTGGTATGAATAATGTGGCAGGAAAAACACATACATACATCTGGAGGACGTGAGGTGAGTTGGGGTTCGTTTCTATGGGAGTAGCCAGACACCAGAAAAACATTCCGTTTAAAATCCATTTGAAAGAAATTTGTACGAATAGGACCCAAATTATTAAGAGTATTCCTAATCATGTTTTTAATCCATAAAATCTTTCAAGGCCATCTTACATTTGTCACTTCCTGTGTCTCAATTCCAGATAAAATCTACTTATGACGGAGGACACATTGGGAATTAGCCCGATAAGAAATCCAATTTCCACCTTTCATGCTTGATGTATCTGGCTGTAATGTGCTATTGTTCAGACAAATCACCTTAAAATGTAGAAGACAAAAGAGGATCATTGGTCGTCTAATTCCCTATTTCTTTGTAATTTCTCAGCTCCTCAATGATAAATGAGGAACCACTAAATGGTCGATTTCTTCTAAATGGTTATTCTAACGCTGGTAAAACAACTGTCATCTGCACTTGTGTTTGGTGAACTGAAATATAGACCAAAAAAAATGTATATTTAAAAAAATATATGAATTTGTTGATCTTGTGTTGTCCAACATTTAGCTCAAAAAACTTGCTATCATGACGCTTATAGCCCATAAGGTTTTGTACAAATAACAATTGTGATTTCTAAGCCTTCTCATGCTGTTTAATCACATTAAATAGCCATATTGAGACTCACATTGAGGTCCACTACAAGGACCAAAAATAAGCTCTGAAAGAAGCAATGTTTGAAAATGCTTATTTGTGGTGGGTTTGGATCATTACGTCAACTCATTTGTTTTTACATACTTGTTGCTTTTAATTGAAACATTTATTTGTTAACAATAAGTTATTTCAAGTTGTATAGTGCGACTACACAAGTAGAGCAGAGTAGAATAGAGCTATTTGTTTGCTAAAAAAAAGCATATATCCCTAACAACTTCCCCCATCAAGTCAGTGCAGTGGTTGGCATAGGTTTATGGAAAGGGATTAGTTAGGTATGGGGGATTTGCAAAAATCATGAATATTCTATTCACAGACTAAATTCAGGGTTTAACTATCCTTAAACAAACATTGCTTTTTGCATATTTTAAGAAAATACCATATATGCATGCCTTTGCGCAACCAAATTGAATGCAATGAGCAAATAGGGGCAGCCCTGACTAAATGGTTTAAGAATGCAGCCCACAGCCAAATGAAAGGACCAAGGTTAGATTACTACACTTGGGGATGTGGGTAATTGGAAAAATAGTAAGTAATAAACAAAGGTATGTTTGGGTGACTTAGAAGTTTCAGAAGACAATAAATGCTGGCATTTGTCTCATCCACACACCCCCTCATCATTCTTCATTGTTTACTAGCTTGAAAGCCACAGGCACACGTCAGGTAGCTTTGTGATGGTGAATGCAGACAACTGTGGTACGAGACTGGACTACCTACATATATTTGTAAAAATCCTCTCTTCGTTATGCAGAAAACTAAAATTATTCGTGACTTACGCCTTTTTAATTGCAACCAGATGTCGTGGATTGATAATGATTTGTATTTCTTCCACAAATGTATGGTTAAGAATAACCATTTTGATGTAATATGAGAAGGTGTATCATTGGCCACCAAATTGACATTCCGCCTGGCAAATCTTCAAGGACAAATCCTCTTTACACCAGTATTTCCAGCCTGGAGCAGAGCCTTACACTTGGAAGAAAATCAGGACATAAAAGCATTTTCACGTGCACCATCTATGAAAATTGAGTCAACATAATAAACGTTCAAAGCAGTACTGTCACCATGACAACAAAAACACAGTGTTCACGTTTTCACTACAGTGCACTAAATTCATGTGAAATTACGATTGCATCTTAGACATAGGAGTATAACTCCATCACTTCACAGTGATATGGAGTGGAAATCACAAGTACTGTAACACGTGAAGAAAAAGATGCTAATATATTTCATTTTTCTACATAGCATTAAAAGAACCACAACATGGTGAAATTCTGAGCATACACTCTGAAAGCTGTCCAACAACGTGGAAGCATTGCTTTTTTTTTATCATAATATAGCAGTATATCATAATTTGTCAGCGGGAGTTGAGCTGCAGCATAAGCGGTTCCACTTGACTGTGCAACATCCTGTTGGGTTTTATAAGTCTTACAACAGAGGAGAGTGGAAGAGAGTGGCATGAGATTAAGAATGAAACAGAGAGAGTAATGTCCAAACCCATGCTCAAGGTTGGTGTCAGAAAAAAACTTGCAACCTAGCAAAATTTGCATAACGCTGTAGGTCCACTTTAAATGTACATTTCAATATTTTCTCATGTGTCTATGAGCTAATTTTCCCAAGAACAAATTTCAGTGAATTAATCTTGATGCCTTATCTTACAGTGACTAGCAAAGACTGACTATTTAAACAAGTACCCTACATATGGCAAATAAAATATTCAGACAGTCAACAATTAATCAGGCAGCTAACCTTTATTAACCAATATCATGTTGCACCACCTGCGCCGCAACTTAGACCTGCTTTTGTCTAGTCCACTGTCTGTCACTAAATTGTCAGTTGTGCCTGGCGTGTGTCAGAGATCAACACTGGTTTGCCAGAAAGCCCAGAAAGGCACAGTCTGCCAAAATTTCAAAACAAGATAAACTAGACTTGCCCCAGTACAAAAAAGATGTACCAGGTTTTACGCCAAGCACACGTGCAACTGTATACCGTTACAGAGTTTAGGGACTAAAAGACCTGATAAAACACAATTTATGTGAAATGAATCCAAAACTAATTCCATTGGGAATATACTGCAATCATTTGCAGAAGAAAGAAAACAGAAGATCAAACCGAATAGATGCATCTATAGCCAATATGTCAAGAACTTTTTTTCAGCATGAAGAATTCAAATACTGTGCTAGAATGATCTCTTCTTTTGAAAATGAGTTTTGACTATTACATGAGTTTTCAAAGAAAGTATACTTCTAAAAGAATGTTTGATGCAGTTATTATGCCCATTGTCAGAATGTGACCCACTGTTGTCTTCAATCCACTTCATACACTCCTTATGACTCCTTGTTTAGTCTACAAGTATTAGATACATGAGTGCTGATGAAACCAGAACTTCCAACCAGCCACGTGAAACTTTCCCATGATTCAAGATTTGGTTATTGTAATTACTTAATGCATTTGTGAAAGCCACAATAACAAGTGAAGGATATGAGCATAAAGTAGATTTACTGTACATATTTGACACAGAAGTCGTGCTGCTTGTGTCCTTCAGTGTACACAGTTTTAATTTGCCATTAAAAGCAAATTATGTAATTCTTTCTTTCTGTCAAGATGATGTGTCCATGTATAAAAATTCATATTCACAGTCTAGCTTCTCTTACATGCAAGACAGAAATTTTTATATAGAGGCAGGTCTTCTATAGCGGCAGGCTAGATTTAAATGCAACGCATTTGTTCTAGTTTATTTGTTCATTTTTACGGCTGTTTTGAAGCCTCTACTCAGCAGGAGCACAGTGCTAATTACATAAACTGTCTGGTTAAATGTTGAGAGAGCCTGGAGAAACGATTGGAGGAGCATCCTGTTTCTTAAAAAAAAGAAAAAATTAAAGATGAAAAGTACTTTGTACATAGGCCTACTGCTAATAATGATAACAAGTACTTAATTAATATCGGGGAATTTCTTGAATAAAGGCTACAATGCATATACTGTAGTGATTCTAATATCACATTAATACATTTATTGCACCTTGTATCCCAAAAGAAAGGTTTGTCTGAACAGAGGGGGGTCCCTTTCTATTGTCCCGTATTTTCCGGACTATAAGTCGCTCTAGAGTACAAGTCGCACCGGCCATAAAATGCATAATAAAGAAGAAAAAGACATATTTAAGTCACACTGGAGTATAAGTATAAGTAATTTATATGATAAAGTCTCACACCAAGAACAGACATCTCGTCTTGAAAGGCAATTTAAAATAAAAATAGAATAGCGGCAACAACAGGCTGAATAATTATGTGGTATGCTAACGTTACATGACACATAAATAACGAACTGAGAACGTGCCTGACGTAACATATTAACAGTTATTCAGATAACTATAGCATAAATAACTTGCTAATGAGTTTACCAAACCATCCGTGTCACTCCAAATCACTAAATACAAGGAAATCTTCATCCTCTGTGTCACTTTTAAACAACCCCGCTAACTTCGGAGATGGAAGATGCAGCGCTTCCTCTTCTACAAGGCTTACGTCAGACTCATCGTCAGTTGCGGTTCCAATTATCCCACAGGCCCAGAGCGCCCTTTTGTGGTTTTGTGTGAAAATAACACGTCACACCCCCGGCCAAAGTATGAAAAAAACTGACTTATAGTCTGGAAAAACATCAAAACATAATTTGACAGACACTGCGTCCAATCGCAAGCTAGTAAGGAATATTGTCAATTTCCAGTTACCAGGGTTGTCACAATGATAATGATGATTTGCCCTTGGCTAAAACAAGTGTGAGAGACTTGCAGAGATTTGACAACAGGAGCTCAGGTGTATTGAACATGTTGTGAATCCTCCATAAGGCTTTTTGTTTGCGTTCCAATGTTTATCTAATGCTTCTGCAAATATGTGATGAAGAATGTTGTTCAGTCAACTTTGAGTTTCTCAGGGTGTCAATATTTGACAGACATTACGATGGGACTGCACAGTTGGTTTCCAAATACTATGTTAATGTCCCTCGTGCTAATTGTGTCTTGCTGAAAGAATCTGATAGCAAACGCTACGAACAAAACAAACAACACTCAGGGAAATTTGACGATAAATGAACCAAGCAATTATTTCAAAATTGCACAGAATGTATTTGTTAAATCTTGCAAGAGACAGTTTGAAAATAAAAGAACATAAAATTAATCACATTTTGTCATATTTGTTAAACCTGTCAGTATGCCCTGACAGTAATGTGTGAGGAAATGAAAATGCCATCTGAAATTAGCTGCATTTCTGTTTGACAGTGAGTTCATCACTTATTTTATTTATTTATTTATTTATTTACGATAATACATGATGATAATGATTAGAATAAAAATCTGAAAAATAAATGATCGCCAGTTTTAAAAAAAAAAAAAAAAATGCATATTTGAGAGAATCAAATCCTAAAACTCCAAACTAAAATAAATAATGGACCACCCTGTAAAAAATGACACAGCTGCAGTAACTGTAAAGTCTTAAATCCTCATATTGTCATGCATGGTAAGTGACTAAAATATTTGACAGAGTCACTGTGCAGTCATAATGGTGTATCTTTGGTCCTGATTTTCTATGAATGGGAAACATGTTATGCAAAAAGATTCGCTCCATCATTCTTACCAGTCCAAGACTCCAAAATAAAATCTTGCATTATTTACGTTATGCAACGTACTACGTCTTTGTCTAGCCATGGCTACAGTCATAGCTGGTAGGCCAGCAGCTGGATTGACAGGACTGTCTGCTATCCAGCGGGATGAAATAGAATATTGATTACTCAGAATTTCATTTTGTGGCAAGTGTGCCGCACACTGCCAAGACCTTTTGTCACACTCATATGGTGCTCCTCACCTGAAGGAAGAGTATGTAAAGAAAAGAAAAACACTGTTTAAGATGGTGAAAGGCCCGGCCCCTCAAATTGCACTGCCAATTTGTGATCATAAAACACCAGTTGATTTACTTTTTAAGTGGTCTCAACTGTCTTCATCGTAAAAGGCTCGGTGTCATCGTCAACCTCAAGAACACTCTTGAAGGATTTGTGCATCTTAAAGACTCACAGCAGTGACATCTCATCTTGATCTTCTGGAAAGATTTTAAAAAACTCAGTTGTGGAAATTTGAATAAATTCTTTGTTCCAGGTTCTTACCACCTCCGCTTACGTGACAAGCCTTGACAGCAGCGTGCTCCCGAATAACTTGAAAAAGGGAGCAGTGAACAAGATTGTTTCTCACAATGGGCCCTATTTTTGTTGCAGGTACATGTCTAGCACAAAGCACAGTCTAATTGTGCGCATGGGTGGAATTATCTTTTTTGGGTAATTTGCTGGACATAACGATCAAGTTTGTGCCATTGTGGGCTGGGAGTGGACTTTTCCCAGCCAATCCACGCAGTGTCCCTCATTTGCATCAAAATCAGAGCGGGTGAAGCGCAAACCCGAAGTAGGCCTCCTCTATCCCAGCAAAATGCACATTCAACATGTATAATAATCTATTATTGAGCTGCCCATCAACATTGACTGGGTGAATTAGGGATGGGGGGCTTGGGAGCGATCTACACAGACTATTTTCTGTCCCCTAATTAGCAGGAGCTTCGGGGGAGAGGCTATTTCATGTGCTGGCATACCCAGATGATAAATATATTGTTCATTTTTCTTTGTGACAAATGGCATTGAAATTTGAAAAAGACAGAATGAAATTTATTTACAAATGGTAAATTGTCTCAAATATTATATTTGTACAATACAAACAGCAGATCTATCCCCACCTGACATGCTCTGTAGTTTATATCAATAATTAAAATGATCTAAAACCAAAGCTGCACCAGAAAGAGCATTCTTGTATTTTTCTTCAATTTTTTTTTAATTGTTGGCTTTGTCATAACTAATTTGTGCCGTGAGGAATACATCATTAATGCACTGCACAATGTGGATTCACTCAGGATGTAAAATATTCAATACAGTTAAATCTGTACCAAGGTTTGGTCTATAATTTACTTGTGTTTGATCCGATTTGTTGAACAGGCTAGAATAAAGCAGTTTCAAACAAAACACCCGAGTCATGTTGCCCTTTTGCGGTTCTTTTTTGAGACATTCTCACCTCAAAGTCTTCTGCTATGTTCATTTCTTCACTGCTGCTCCTCTTTGACTCTCATTTTCTGTGTCCTCATAAGCATCCCCGCTCATCTCCCACCCTTGAGGCCTTGGCGTGTGATCTCAGAAGGCACAGGAAGGGACGGCTTCTGCTTCATGGCACAAGACAAGACAAGACAACATGATGCACATCTCAAAGTGTTGCACATGTGGACAGATTTAATGAGCCAAGGCTGACAGTCGAATTTATTCCACAACAATTGTTATATTACAAAAATAAAATCCAAAACTAAATCCCAGCTGTAGTGCCAACATGTTCTCACAATACACAACACGTCCGTAGGATTTGCAACAGCAAACAATGCTCGAATTTGTAGTCAACAAAGCGCATCCTGAAAATTGCATCCGTCAAAACACGAGAGTAAGACTATTGCAGCCCAACTTTTTTTTATAATCATAGCTTTTGAAAATATTAATAATCCCAAAGTCCCTTCTCAGAATTGCTTTGAAATCATGGAATAAAATAAGAATGAAGAAAGCGTTTTACAGTGCAGACTTGACATAAGTTATTCATATTTTTAAATATTGAATTAAAAGGTCAAATGTAGTGTAATGTGTAATATATATATATATATATATATATAGTATATACACACATATATAGTATATACATACATATATATCAGGGCTGTGGACTCGGTCGGATTTTTGCACCGAGTCCCCGAGTCCCCGAGTCCGAGTCCACAGCCCTGATATATATATATATATATATATATATATTATTAATTGGGAAATAATCAATTAATGAATGTGCCTGATCTGCAGACCATAAGAATGTAATGGCATTTCATAGGGTCAGGGTGTTAATCCTGTCAGTAAGTAGTTCCTTTCTTAAAGTTTAATTAGAGGCTAGGTCATGTTATACAATCATAGTACAGTACTTTAAATTTTATAAACTCACGCTTGATTACCTATTGAGCAGCACAGTGGAAGAAATTTTGTCCCTGCAAGACACAGATGAATTCTATAATATCATCTTGATTAGATTAATCTTGACTGCACTTGGTAAATTGTTAATGAATTTCTGGTATTATTGGAAATAACTGCATGATGATTTGAGATTTGATTGCAGTATCTCAAAAAACACTTGTAATGCTGAGCCAATTTGGCGGCAGAGATATGCACATTCCTCTCAGTTGAGCACATGCTCGTCTGCACAGTCTCAAATCCCCACACAGTGTTCTTTTAATTGAAGATGAGTCATTTCACAGTACAATAGCCACCATTATATGTATGTATCCGTCGTAATTATACTCAATAGAAAGTAAAATACAATATCTTTTTGTTTGAATGAATGCCGTTACAGTGGAAGAAAATTTGATCTAAACCCTTTGGAATTCCTTAAATTTCTGGTCAGAAAATGTGGGCTGATTTTCATCAAAATCTCAAGAATAAACACATAATCTGCTAATAGAGAATCGCTCTAAAACACTCAACACAATAGAATGTAAAATGAAAAACTTAAAATAAAGAAATAATGAAAAAAGCACTCCGATAACTTTTCTATATAGTCTTTGTGCCATCTTGTATTGAATTTGTTGAATGCAACGACCAACATTTTGAAGCACACACAGTACAGTGCCTTAGAGAGACCACACCTCGCTGTTGTCATGTTAATAAATTAAATACAATGACATCCACCACACACAACCAGGGTACTCAGAATCCGTCTGCCTTCGTTACAATGAAATCCACCGGAACCGTTATGCCACCTGTGCCACAACTTAGACCTGCTTTTAGCTGGTCTAAATTCAACCAATAATGTTCTTTTTGAATTAGAGATTTTGATCCATATCTAATCTAGCTGTGAAATGTTAACTTGTGATACTCATCTCCCTTCCTTCTCTATGTGCTACCACCCCTCCAACTCCTGCACATCACGATGACGCCAAATATCGACCAACATGTAGGGGATCTTTGAAGTGCACGACAAGAGCGGCACCAAATCTCTTCAATCACTTCAAAAAGCCAGCAGTTCACAACCAACGCATCACTAGGCACTCACTCTACGATACATTTTACTCCAGTAGGCCTTGAATGTCTTGAAATGTAATTGTATGCTGCTCATGTTCAAGATACCCTCTGTTGAATACTTGATAGTTGTGCTGCCGATGTACTTTATCGCAGCAGGAGATGTTTGCACGAGTCTTGTCTACATTGTCTACTTTCATTCTAAATCTTCCACATTCCAACAGTGGACTTGTAGCGCTATCCCTCTCATGATGTGCTGTGAAAGCTCACATTGGCAATATAGAACTATGATTCATATTTTCAGCACAGAAATCAAGGTATCTCATCCAAAGCCTTAATGAACAAAACAGAAAATTTATTGGGCGGGTGACCAGTTTTATACAAAATAATAGTAATGGAGTAAATTAAAAAACTGTCTATGACACAGGTGTCAAACTCAAGGCCCGGGGGCCAGATACGGCCCGCCACATCATTTTATGTGAAGACAAATTGTGCATCAAATCCGTGTGTCATTACTAGAATTGCAAATTGTCTTCAATTTTAATAATATATATCTATATTTTTTTGAATATTTGACCAGTTTTTACTCGTCTGATTTGAAAACGAGTTATTTGTCAGTTTGTTTTGTAGCTTTTACTGTATATGAGGTGCTCATACATATTTTTGGGTTGACAGTCATAATGGCCCTCTGAAAGAACCTATGACTACAATGCGGCCCGCGAAAAAAATGAGTTTGACACCCCTGGTCTAAGAGAAGCATTCAGAAGGACCTATTACAGTATTCCAAATTGCAATGAGTATATACGAATTGAGGTCAACAAAAATAAGTTTCACACTGTATTATGAACTCATGGTAAAAGAGAAATACTGTTTATGTTAAACAGAGTTGGGGAAAATAACTTAATATAAATACGACAGAGACTGAATGGTCACGTCAGATAACAATTGCGTTAGGCCAGGATATTGTTAAAAGAACATAGTCAACCCCGAAATTATTCACATCCCTTATCCTTGTACCACACAGTTTTACATACCATTGCTGATTTTGCATAGCGAGCTTTTGATTAATTCTCAATCTAAGCCCGACAATCACAATCGAGTTTTTATTGACTAGGGACAACGCTAGAGTGGAGTCCACCGTTTTACCTCAATCACCTGGTAGAGATTGCAGCTCATCTGCAACCCTTCACATGTTTTTATTATTATTTATTATATATAATTGTTGATAATGGATGGAAGAAATTGATCAAGCATTAAGTGTAAATATTTCCTTTACTCATCAACAATTTGCATGTTTTAATTTTTCCCACTGATCGTACAAATCACATAGTATCAACCAATCAAGTATCAGACACACTAACCATTTAACACTCACAATTTATTCTCATCATTTTCATTCTTGTCCAAGCTTTTTTGTGATGCCATTCAAAATGGGACTGTTTACAATCACATAACCCCCCCACCACAAGATCAGCAAGGTGCCCCTGAATAACATCCATATGTGTGAGTCCTCTGATTGTAAGAACAAACACATTTCAGCCAACTTCAACTAGCAAAACACATCTGTAGCACTCAGCACAAATGACTACGTTTCATAATCAGCATCTTTTATGAGTAAGATGTTTTTGTAATGAGATAAAGAGCAACTCTAAATGTGCTCCAGTTGCATAATCTTTTATTTTTGTTGCTTTTATAACTGCAATTTCACCGTGGTGATATTATGAGGTGGATTAAGTTGGGTAAGTACCCACAGAAGACCCATACACTAAATGCAATGACCCCCAAACAGCCCCCACTGATGGACAGCATACTGAACATTATTTTGTAACTGGACACAAGGGTGTCAATTGCTCACTGGGTCAAAACTCAAAGCACAAACCAGGTAAGATTAAAGATATAAAAAATTATTATTGGGCACACAAAGTAAATGTTAATATTAATAAAGAAAGACAGAATCAAATATTGTTCCGAAATAAATACATTTAAACTGTAGTTATAATATTTATTTATATTTGTAATTCAAAATTACACAAACAAACTATGAATATTGTGGGGATAAAAAGAAAAACATACTGGTTAAATTCTTGCTATATTCAGAGGCAGTGAATGTGGCAGCTTCGTGAAATAAATGAGATGCTAGCCGCTTGCTCCTCGGACTAGTATTTGCATATTTGTGACAATGAAAGATTAAGTTTTCATGAAAACAGCAAAGTCGGCCTTAATTTTATGTGTTATCTAACATTTTTTTTATTTGCCTCAGTAATTGCACGGCAGTTCAAATGAGACCTATGAATGGAAGTTTGTTGCATTTCTTACAAAGCCTAAATATTGAATTTATTATTTTTTTCAAGCTACCCAAATATTATCAACATGTAATCCACATAAAAGAGTTCAAATAAAACATTGATCTTTACAGTAACTATGCACTCTCGTAATATGTGGCTTTAATTCCTACACTTCAATACATAGGATGGTATTAAATAACGAAAAAAATTTCATTTTAGCAACAGAACCTGTCATCACATGAATGTTCTTCATCTTATTAAAACCTCCTGCAGTGGACTTGTTTTGGTAAATCTCTCAAAAATAGAAATGTGTAGAGTGACCTTGTCAAAAAAATCTACAAGTCTGCCCTGAGCCTCCATTGTAACATTTTTGTTGCTCAGGCCATTAAGTGAAAAAAAAAATACAAGAATTACCTATGATTATGCCCTGTCAGACTCAGTTTGAAGCAAATGTCCAAGAATAGGTGGCAACAGATTGTTAGGACGACACAAGAAAGCATGTCCAGAACCAGAACCTCTCAATGCCAAATGAATAAAATGAGAAATAATAATTCTGATGCTGAAACTACAATTCACCTTTTCTACAACTGCCCTATTACTTCTAAAATTTGGAATGATATTAAAAACTTTATACTATCTAAAAGTAATGTATGTATAGACATTAGAAAGAAAAGAAAGAAAAAGAAAAAGCCAGAATCCTGTCACCCCCCCCTTTTTTTTCTTTTCTTCCGTAAGTATCTGTATGCTATGCAATTGTTAAATAGCATTTGCACATGCAAAAAAACCTTGAAATGTTGCAATACGGAAATAGACGGTCAGTGCTAATATAAAAAACAGGTACAATGGAATAATGTGATAAAAACGTAGGTAGCCTACGTGAATAAAACAGAAAGCTAATACGATGCGAGACGTGTGATAATTGAAGTTAGATTCAAAATTATAAAAGCATAAAATCACAAATCCATGATTATATTTCTGCAAGCATCAAAATCACAAATGCATGATTATATTTCTGCAAGTATTTCAACAGTTCTGCCTGATAGGTTCACATAAATAAGAAGTAAAACAAAATAAAGAAACATTTGTTGAAAATATACACAAAAGTACCTTTTCTTGTAGTGTGATAAACTGCTCACTAAGCCACGCCCCCCACCCTGGATTTTGTCCAGAGAAGATGCTTGTTGTTCCAAGAGTAGCTGTTGCGCAATAGAGACTGTATTTAACGACTGACCGAAAAATAAGCGGGGGGAAGTTAACCAAGCGGTGAAAGAACATACAGAAGACACTATGTCGAATTTTGCACGTTCTCGGGGGAACACACGGAAATCTCCAGATGAGAGATCATCAGACTGGGAACTGGGAGAGAACAACTTCGGCGCGTCCAACAAACACCGAGCAACTATGGAGGCACCAGCAATTCATCTCCAGCCTTACTTAATCCAGCCCCGCATTATGTCGGGGCGCATGTCGCTGTACAGCAGCAGGGTGCGACCTGTCCTCACTCACGCCTCTCTTCAAACACGTGTGTATAACTTTTTGGAAAGGCCATCCGGCTGGAAGTGCTTTGTTTATCACTTCACCGTGTGAGTGTCATCGGATTTTTCACTTAAAGAACAAAAGACGGAAATATATTTATATAACTTTATTACATTGATGGTTCCCTTCCCTACAAAGCACTAGGGTACATTTAATTTAGGAATAGCAGTGCAAATTAGAACTAAAACTTCTCACATAGAACTTATATCAAGGTTTAGAACTGTAACATGAGTATTTTATTGCAATTTGTTTTCAAGGGCTGTGCAGCTAAACAGATGTGTATGCATTCCTTTATAATGAGGACCAAATGAAGGATTCAGACTCGTCAATGCATGCACTTTTTTTTTAAACATATTTTTATTCTCGTGCAATTTTGCAGTGTGAAGTCCTTATGTTGCACTGATTTTTTTTTATTCTCTCGCAATCTTGCAAGTGTGAAGTATTGCACTAATTTTCCTCTTTGCATCTCTCATTATCAGGTTCCTTCTAATTATTGCTTGCCTGATTCTCAGCATTCTGTCAACCATTCCCACGTCACAGAACTCTGTTTTCCCCGCTCTCTTTTGGGTGGTGAGTGTTTATTTTGATTGTCAAAGAAAGACTGTCATATTGAATCAGATAATCGTGATTGACCACTTCACAAAGGAAGCAAGGAAATAGTTAATGTAAAACAAAAAGCAATGTCAATGTAAAGCTTCATACCACAAGAAGTCAAACTTTATACATAGATTTTCTCTGTATTCTCAAATATGAGCTGCACAATGTAGTTTTGGTTAGAAGCACAAGACTCTGAGCCTGATCAATGTTATATGAGGCAGTTCTTGAACTGAACTAAGAAATATGTTATATTTTAAGTATTTGTACACGGGTGGAGTCTTACTGCTGAATTTGAGCCCACTTATGTAACAGCAACTTCCGTTGGATATTTTTCTTCTTTAAACACCCTTATAAGACAATATCCTTCTTTCAGAAAAACTATATCACAAAAATTTCCTATTTTGATTAGTCATTTCAAATTCACCCAGGCCTGAGAATAACAATACTTAAATATTCCCAGATTATGAGTAACACTGTGGATTTTATGCAAGAGTTCGCAGCAAAATATGTAAATCATCATCTTAAGAAAACTCAAACAACAAACTTTGAATGCAAATTACTTAGGTAGAATGACAATGTGGGTGGATGAATAAGGTTTGGCAAATATCATAACAGTGGTTATGTTTGAAGCACAAAGTGAGAAAATATAACAAGCATAACAGGAAATGAACTGTCGAGCAACTTGAACATAACACTCTCAGGGACGTTCCAGCATTTATTAATTCAACTTTTGTCATGTATTTTTTTGCAAAAGCCCTAGAGCTTTTGCACCTGATGATGTGAAAAAGATGATGTTAAAAAGTACATAATTTCCAATTTAAACATTGAAAATTCCCATATATTTAAGACGTACATTTATACCAATAGTCAAATGGTTAAATTTTTCTGAACTTTTTGCACAACAATAGAGCAGTATGGCAAAGATGTTTTGAGTCTCTCTTTATCTTGTTGCAACCTGCTGATGACACTGCGACACTCTAGGATCAAGTACCATCTCCCTGTGGCAATATAGTTTGAAGCTTCACAATAACGTACTGTCGCTTGTCTTGGCCTCATAATGTCTTCAGAATGATGACGTCTGAATCGATTGTCGATTCAAGGACTAAGCAGACTCGAATTTTGATGTTTACCGCCAGCAAGTTCCGCAAAAAATACAGACATTGAAAAGTGCTCAAAGGTTTAGATAAAGTCAGAATTTTTGCCTGTAAAAGTTAGTGTGTTTTAGTTTCATCCTGAAATTTCACCTGTATTATTAGTCACCTACACACACACATATACAGTCATCCCTCGTTTATCACAGATAATTGGTTCCATGACCACCCGCGATATGTGAAAATCCATGATCCAGAGAAAATATATTGTTACAATATCCATAAAAGACTTTTGTGAATCTTTATTGTATTTTTGAACAGTGTATTGCACTTTTAAATGCATTTTTTTTTATTTTTAGACACTTTTGTAAACATTTTAAAGTCCAACTGATTTTCACAAACATTCTTCTTTAAATAAATAAGAAACTAAATAAAATAAATAAGAGTTAATATATTGTTTCCAGAGGCGCCCACTGGTCAGCACGTCCGCCTCACAGTTAGGAGGGTGCGGGTTCGATTCCACCTCCACCCACCCCTGTGTGGACTTTGCATGTTCTCCCCGCGCCCGCGTGGGTTTTCTCTGGACACTACGGTTTCCTCCCATATCCCAAAAACATGCATGGTAGGCCAATTAAGCACTCCAAATTGCCCCTTGATGTGAGTGAGAATGGTTTTCGTCTCTGTGTGCCCTGCGATTGGCTGGCAACCGATTCAGCCTACTGCCGATAGTCATATTTGCAAATTCTATATTGTTGTTTACGATTGTATTATAGATCACATGTCTATGGCTATATCTATGGCTATATTTCTGCTCTTGATTTTTTACTATCTAAGATTATTTGTGGGAAAAGAAACTCATATTCATGAAATGAAAGTGTTTTTACTCACACCCAGCAAACACACAAAAGGTCTTTTATATATCAAAAAGCCACTTTGGTAAGCAGCTTGCTTATCTGTACCTTCAAGGTTACGTGTGGATAGCAGTGATTTATTTACATGGCTGTTTAACAACGACATTTGAATTTCAACACATCACGCTTCACTATATTTCGAAATTGATGATTGCAATCACAACAAATACAGTACATTGGAAGACGTTTTCTTGCCAGACTTTTTTATTGTGTTGTTTTTTTTCACTGTACACCTCAAAACTAGTCCAGCTTAGGTCATTATTTTCTCAAAAGCTGTCAGACTCCTCGTTGCGATGCTGCATAATTTGTCTTTCAGAAATGCCCTCACTACTACGATTCTAAATTCTCCTGGTTTTATTGGGGGGGAAAGGAACATAGTTGCACACTTATCTGAAGTTGGGGCATTGGGATGGGAAATGGCAATGGGAAAAATTAAATGATTTGCAAAGCCTTTTTCACCTGTAGCCAATCAAAAATTGTTTGATTTCCATTATTGTTTTGTTGTTTTATTTTCAAATATTTTATTTTGAAATTAATGCTTTCAACACATTTCCAAATGCTGACAAAAAGGGCAGCAAAAGATAAAAGTTGAGGAATGGTGGGAAAAAAAAAAAAAAGCTAAAACCTTATCTGAGAATAGGACATAATTTTGTCCTATTCTCAGATAAGATTTTAGCTTTTTTTTGTTGTTTGTTGATGTTTTAAAAATATTCAGTGGAATTAAATATAGAAATGTCTAAAAGAGGACAACAAGTACAGTCATATTTCTGTTATACATTTTCTGTCCTTTTTTAACCCATTTTCTTCCTCCCTTTCCAGGAGATTTTTGTTGTGGTTTTCTTAGGGTTGGAATACATTGTCCGGCTTTGGTCAGCAGGTTGTCGCAGTATATATGTTGGCTTCTGTGGACGACTACGATTCGCAAGGAAGCCAATAATCATCATAGGTATGAAGGTTCATACGCATACAAACATACATGCATGCATGCATGCAAATGCGCATTCGCGTACACACACATGCATGTGGCACACAAAACCAAGAAAATAGTACAGTGCAATATCTATCGAAAAAAGAAGATTCCCTCTGGGATCAATAAAGTATCTATCTGTCATGTATTTATCTCTTAATGTCATAAAATGAATCTTTAATTGTTATAGTAATACAATATTAATTTAATTATTTAAGTAAAAAAAAAAATGTGATATCTATGTTGTGTTTCATTTCGTGTTTGATTTATTATTTCAAAAACCTTTTTTAATTTAAAATATTCTTCATAAACGTTCCCGTATCTCATTCTTAGTTCAGTCAGTCCAAATACCAACTGTCGTTATAATGTAATTTTTTGGGGTATATTTGTACAGCAAGGTATGTTTTTGTACATTTAGCAGGGTCATAATTATTCAAGCCTTACATTCTTCTTTGCACAGATCTGATTGTTGTAGTTTCCTCAATATTCGTGCTAGCAGTTGGTTCCAATGGGCAAGTGTTTGCAACCTCTGCTGTGAGGTAAGACTCCACCCTGAGTCAAATTGCTGTGGGGAAAAAGTCGGTGTGTTTCCCCTACGTTGTCATTCTAGGGGGATCCGTTTCCTGCAAATACTGCGTATGCTGCACGTAGACCGCCAGGGAGGTACATGGCGTCTGCTGGGGTCTGTTGTCTATGCCCATCACCAGGTACTTTACCTTTCAGTCCAGAACCCTTAGGGTTTTCAAATTTACATGTTACTTATTTGACACGCTTATATCACCACACTTTGAACTTGAAAAATGTGCAAAAACACTTCACAGCCAAGAATATTGAAAGAAAGGCTAAAATTAAAAAAAAAAGCTACTGTGGAGAATATTTAGGGCTTCAGATTCAAGCTTCAGATTTTCATTTTCCTTCTGAGTAGTAATCAGCAGAGATACGCGACGATGATTTCCTGCTCTTACCACAGTAATTTCACTTTTCATAGTCCACTTCTTCCCGCTGAGCGCGGGGCTTGCAAAGTACTAATGCCCAAATTGCTCCTGTAGTCTTTTAACACTCTGTGTTGCAGAATTCAGCAACTACTATAATGACCATAGCAGCCATTTTGACTGCTCCAATATTTTTTGCATAAAATTAGAATTTTTATTGAAAGTATCTAAGAATAAATTGGTGGATTAGGTAAAAACACATCATGTCACCAAATGAAAACTATAATTATGATATGTATTTATTTAATTGATGTAACATAGGTCTTCTGCAATTACGAGTACAAAGTTGGAAACATTTTCTCTGTAAAAATGACAAAAAAAACAAATGTATCTTGCTTTCAGTATAGGTTGGTGTTTCATAATTATACCTTGAACAATAAAAACTATTAAATTATATGCAAATTCCAAAATGTTGTGACAGCTGAGAGCCAGTCCAAGACACTCTGCTTTTAGAATGCCATGGTGTTTTGCTTATGGTTCACAGCCACCACAGGTAACCTTTGTGTGCATCTCCAACATCTCACTGATGCATTTCTGGAACAGGCTTGAAACATTTATGGCAGCCAGGTCAAGGATATTATAAAAGATTATCAATGGCAAGCTTCGTATTTTCTCTAAATTGCCATTTGATCAAGCACATCTACTCCAACATGGGTTCTGTTGAAATGTGTAACAGTCTCCGATTTTGGAAATGTGTGGACAGTGCTTCGAATCGAGATATTTTTCCTTGGCTTACATTGGCTTGCAGACAGTCAGGTTTGCACAGTAAGGTTTCTCATCACCAACCAGGCTGATTTTCTGGGCCTTTAGAGCTTTGGCAATTTCAAGGAAAGGAAAGAAGTTATGAATGGTGATATTTCTCCCCTTCCAAATGAAAAGGCTGAGCCAATTTCATGACCATACACTCCCAGTTGCTGTCCTGGCCTCCGTGTTTCATCGTTGCTGAGGTATGGCTCAGCATTTAGCATGTATTTAGTATTAGCAGCAGCAGCAAGTTGTCCTCCTGTATGCCTCATACCTTGAAAATCATCAGAATCAGCTTTATTGACCAAGTTTATGCATGCCAAACAGGGAATTTGACTCTCAGCCTCTGAACAACATTTAAGTGACTGACAACATTCAGGTAACTAACAACATTTAAGAAGCGAGAGCAGGATGTTATTGCACAGTGATGTCTCTGAGTCTCGATGAGTGGTGTGAGTTCATCAGAGCGACAACCTGGGGGAAAAAGCTGTGTCTGCTGGTTTTGGCGTACAGCGCTCTAACGCCGTCCGGAGAGGAGTACTTTGAACAGACTGTGACCTGGGTGAGAAGGGTCTGCAGAGATGTGACTTGCACGTTTCCTGGTCCTGCAGGTCTGTTACCTGGTCAGCCAGCAGCTGTGTGGCTTCGATCGCACGTGCGTGTGGTGGAATGTAAACAGCCGCCATTACGATCGAGGAGAACTCCCGTGGTGAATAAAACGGCCGGCAGTTTATGAAAAGTGACAACACTGTGACATCAGTACACCAATCTTCATTAATGTAGAAGCATAGGTCACCTCCCTTTGATGGAATGTTGCCAAGTGTGCAATTTGATGCACTTGTTTTTTGGGAGTTTTTTTTTCTTTGCGAGCAAACACTTGTGATATCACTTTTGAGTCACTCTCAAAGCTACATGACAATGTGTCCAACGGCCAAGAGACAAAACTCTCCTGCATAAGATTTTTCCTCAAGTCTCAGAAGTTAGGCTAAAGCCTCCATAGTTGTAATTTTTGCCAAGACAAAGCATAAAAAACAGATAAATAATTGAGCAAGACCAAAAAAAAATTGAAATTGTAGCAAATTAAACCGATTGTGAAATATGACACCCCCTGTCAATTTGACCGATGTGGTCATTCAAGGTAGCATCCAATATTATGACCATCCAGTGCTTGCTTTTGATTTGTTGCACATTGTGCCATTAATTCCACTCTGTAAGGACATGTCACCTCAGGTAAAAGTCTTGTATAGTCACACTGACCCAGTTTAAGAGTGATTGAGAATTTCTCGAACATGCACGTTTTGTGCCGTTCCTCTAATAGCACACTAGTGGTAGAGTTTACTAGTTTTCCATAGCTGCACATCCCCAGCACACAATAAGTACCAGAAGACAGACTGAATTTTATTATGTGGACATGCTGCAGTGTATCCTCAATTTGTGTTTTGTTTTTATAGTAATAGTTAGCCAAACACCCTTCTGTTGTAACATCTGGGGGGTTCAAATTCAAATTCAGTTCAGTTTCATTAACTCTAATCACTATCCAGTCCTAATTGTATAACCTAATTTAAATATACACTAAATAGCATTCGCATGCATCTGGCTTGTAAACACATTTTGCACCGTTGCTCCTCACTGGCTCAGGAGCAGATGGGAAGTACTGCCTCCTAAATGTAGTCGCCAGTTCAACTAAACGTTTGGAAATGACTCCAGGAAGACATGTAGGGATGCAATAAAAGATATCTGGAGATTAAAGATTAAAGAGTTGAATTTTAAGGGATTACTAGATTTTATGCCAATGGTCTACTAGAGATGGTGGAGGCTTCCTACTCTTTACTAACATCACAACCTTTGCCAGGAAGAAAAAAAGACATTATGCAATGACCTGCCTCTGCTCCTTTGTGGCAGGCTGTAAAAACATGTGGTAACATTTCCTGATTTGGTTCCAACTCCGTAAGAGCAGAACTCTCAATGCTTGTGAAATTTTAAGACAGTATATGAAACCAAAAATAGCATTACTTTGAAGTGGGTTTTTTTTAATTGCTAAAAGTGCAATTAGGGAGAATGGCCCAATCTTTGTTGGACCTTGTCAGCCAATCATACAAACCTCGACAAAACCCTTCTATGTATTTGATTATAAAGAGCTCCACTTACTTGGTGATTTTTCTTTTACGTTTTAACTATATGACTACTTCCATTTCTGATCTAGCACACTAAAAATGCCATCATTATTAAGCTCATAGAGTAGTAAGAATTGTATTGCGTATCTTGTATTGCGTATTTCATAATGATCTTAATCTTGTTCACAAAATGTTATGAAATCGCTATAGCTCACATTACTTGTATTAAGTTACATATTGTATTACATATTATAGCTTATATTGCATTGTAGTTGCATTATTTGTCAGAAAAAAGAATTGCCAGATGAACGCTAAAGCTACTCCACTGGGTGCTATGTTTCTTTCCTTGACAATGAATAAGTCAATAAGCTTTCAATTGTTAACCACACTAGTGTGTATAATGTGGTGCATAATGCACTCCACATGACTGGAACATCCTTCTTCCCCGTTTTGAAGAAAATATTTTAAAGTGTCCTGCCAAATATGTTTAAAACCCAGATTGGTGTTTTGTCCATGAAGGAATTTCTATTTAGATGAAATAAACATAAGTGTAAAGTTTTTTGCTGATCACGAAGACGATAACTGAATGCTAAATTTCATTTTTGCTTTTCAAATAATACTTGCCTTTTTGTGTGAATGTATATTTCAGGAGCTGATCACAACACTCTACATTGGCTTTCTGTGCCTGATCTTCGCCTCGTACTTTGTCTACCTGGCAGAAAAAGAAGCTGACACGTTTCATACATACGCTGATGCTCTGTGGTGGGGAGTGGTAAGAATATGTTAGAGCAGGGGTGTCAAACTCATTTTTCTCACGGGCCGCATCGTAGTCATAGCTTCCTTCGGAAGGCAATTATGACTGTCAACCCAAATAAATACATGAACGTCTCATATTATATACAGTATAGGCTACACAACAAACTTTTGAATAAGTTGTTTTGAAATAGTAAGAAGTGATCAAAATTTTAAAAAGATGACTGGAAATAAAAATTGCTAGAAACATCTCTATTTTTAAAAGTGAAGACAATTTGTAATTTTAGTATTTACACAAAGTCACAGTTTGTCTTCACGGGCCAAATATAAATACACTCGGGCAGATTTGACCCGCGGGCCAATGTTTGACACGACTGTGTTAGAGATTTTTACATCATGATCACGTAGTAGTTGTACAGTTTAAAATTGTTGCAAAAAAAAAAATGTGGTCCATTTTTTAGAGTCTGACCAAGCTAGCAGTTGGAGCTCAGTTAAGTTGTTTTGTTAATCATATGATTGACAAAACTGAAACAATTCCAGGTAACAGTGACGACCGTTGGCTACGGAGACCTCATTCCTCAGACGTGGATTGGGAAGATGATTGCATCGTGTTTCTCTGTCTTTGCCATATCCTTCTTTGCACTTCCTGCAGTAAGTGGAAGCAGGCACTGCAACACTCGAATGTCTTGTTTATTAGGTCTGGAGTTCATTCCTATTTTTGAAAAATGATTATATTCAAGTCAATTAACTTTATCTACCTTTGTGATGAGCTACTTATTTGTTAAACAAATATTTTTGGCCATGGCTGAGCTATTTTGGGCAACGCTGCAGCCCACCAGTGTGCTGTTGGACTTTAACAAGCTTTGATTTTCTTCACAGGGAATTTTAGGCTCAGGCTTTGCGCTGGAGGTGCAGCAGAAGCAAAGACGGAAACATTTTAACAGACAAATCCCCGCTGCTGCTTGTGTGATCCAGGTATTCAGCCGTAAAATATGAACAAGCCAGTATCATTTGTAGTTACATGGTGTGACTGTGGCTCTTCCTTGCACAACTGGCACTGTACATTAAATGGGTTCCTGTTATCATATCTCAAATGTTTGTCCTCCTCAGTCATCATGGAGATGTTTTGCATTGGGAAATTCAGATTCAGCCACATATAAGATGTTTTTCAGAAAGAGATCACAAACCCTCAACTCACTCTCGACCACAACGCCTAAGAAACTGGTTGGTATTGTTTTAATAAATTCTTCTTTAACATCAATAAATTCTTCTTTGACAAGGGTTCATGGTTTTACCAGCCCAATTGTCTTTGAAGATGTTGAAGATTAGTTTAGACTCAACCAAAATTGAATGACTGGTAGCTAATATGAATAATTTGGTGGTGATTTGGGTGTATGGAGGAAACGACGACTTGATATGGCCTTTTTGGTTTCTGCACGACCAATGTTGGGGCTTGGTGCGCATTTCTAGCAGTAAGTTTGCCAATTGCAGGGCACTGATAAACAATAGCCAATCACGCTCACATATAGACAATTTAGAGTCTTAAATATATAGGGTTGGGAATTGTGGGACGTAGCCCAAGTGCATAATTGAAAATCCATGGGAAATTGGGGAAATGCAAACTTCCCCGATGTGCTAACCACTGTGTCACTGTATTATCCAAAAACCTATTAATATAAGATGTATTTTTGTATCACAAAGTGTCACATTTTCTGTTGAACAAGTGGCTGGAAAGTGGGATTAGTCAAATGTTGGACTTTTTCCTTTGTTATCTGAACATTTTAAACAGTTGAATGAATTGCAGAATCTATTAGAATGTCCACCACTCTGGAGTGGGTCACCTATGGGTGTTTTGCATGCACATCTTCAATACTATGCTTATTTACCAAGGACATTTTGTTGGGCTGAGATGATTGTGTTTCATTGCCAGGAGAAGAAAGACGCTTCCCCAAATTTTCTCACAATTCCGAGCAGTCAGAAGGACAACATTTTGAGCTCTGATGTATGCAAAACAGTGGACACAGGTACAAACATATGCTCCCAGAATATCTGTAGTCGAGTGTAAACAAAAAGTTTCTTTAATGATCTATCGTTAACCTAAATAACTTTTCCATTGGGGTGGAAACTGCACATTTAGTAGTCTGAAAGTAAAAATGTATTATGGTTTGGGGAATCTGAGGAAATCAGGGACGTATTCTCAACATTACACATGGTCAAGCACACCAAAAATGAGTTTGTATAATTGAACTTGCAAAACTCTACACAAGATATACTGCACTGATGTAATTATAAGAAGTAAGTTACAAGTAAATCATTTAACCCAATTTTGTCATTTGGACATGGGAATGCTTTATCACTAGGCGTAGTATGTCTTGCTCACAACTCTGGACTTAAGTCAAACCTTAATACCCACAAACTCAATTCATCCTTCAATCTATTCATTTTCTTTTCCGGTTATCCACATTTTGGGTTGCTGAAGTGCTGGCTTTGGGTACACCCTGAACTGCTCACCAACTAACCACAGGGCACATATAGACAGACGTCACATTTAGAGCGTCAGTTAAACTAACATACATTGTTTTATAATGTATACCCAAAGATAGCAAGTTTAGGGAGAGCATGCAAATTCCACATAGAAAAACAAAATGTGAAATGGAACCCCAACCTGAAAACGATGTGGTGGATGAGATCAGGCTTTTCACCGTCTGTCTATATTTTTATTGGACGTATGCATTCATTTCCTCAGCTGCATGTTTCTTATTGTTTATAGTTTACAGAGTGTCATCCATTTCTTCTTAACATTTTATTCTATGTTGAAATGCTGTGCATAAAAAGTAATACAATCAAGGCCTCAAGCCTTGAAAAGGGACTGTTTCAAAGAAGAAAAGACATACTGAACAATATCAGAAGGGCATAATACATTCTGAATGCTCTTCTGAGTACAATCCATACAACACAAAGCTGGAACGCTTTTATTGCTCAACAAGTCCAATCTTCTGGTTTGCCTCGAGTTCACATAATACAGGACAGCAGCTCATTGTGTATCCATCATTGTGTTTTAGAACCAGCAGTTGCCATGCACTGACAATCTCTAATGAGTCGCTCTTGTGCACTTGCCGTGGGTGAGTGGTTTTGCACATGCACCTGACAGGTTTGAGGTTGTGGTTTCGAGTCCAGGTTCCATTGTCCCTGTGTGCAGTTTTTATGTTCTCTCGATGCTTGCGTGTGGTTTTCTGCGGGTACCCTGCCTGCTTCCTTATTTTCAAACAACATGCATGTTAGGTTCATTGAAGACTGAATTAAATCAATGGTTATATTGCTCTATGTGCCCTGTGATTGGTTCACAACCAGTCCAGGTTTTACTCCACCTCTCACCCAAAGTTGCCTGTGGCCCTTGTGAGGGTAAGCTGAATAGGCAGTAGACAGAATAGTACATTTGCTGACGGACCTGGTGCGAAAATGAAAAGTGCCCCAGGAAAAAATCTAACTATGCTGGTGTTATGTTTATGATAGTGCCCATTAACTGGGCTATTTAAGCAATCATTTTTGGACTGAATCAGCTTTAGAACCAGAAAATCCCGTTGCGACAAAAATGATAACTTTTTGGAGAGATCTTAGCCCAACTTTTGTGTGATATATTTTGTTATTTTTGTGGCTTTTTGCTGCTTCCAGGTCTATTGACATTTTTGATGATTAATTTCTTCTCAACTATATTTTTCTCCTTTGTCTTCATCTTTGTCTCCATGGTTTAGCGTCATATCTTTCTGTGGGAGGAGGTGGTAAGCTTCTGTTTGTATCCAGGTCTCACGTCACGTCACTTTTATTGTTTTTAACGCTCACTTGGCAACCACAACTACCACATGGGGAGAAACTGTTACGGCATGATACTACATATCCTTGTCATAGTCACATTGTTATCACTTTAATTTGAACAAATAATAATAATTATTGTCTTTATAAAGATTTGAAACTTAAATACAGTGATGCAATTCACAGTATATTTGTAAGATTTGGATTTTTCACACCATTCTCAGTCGAGTCACGTCTTCAGATTTTTTTTTTCCTGTTTCACATACATCCCACACACTTGCACAAACAGTTACATGGCACTCGCTCACTGAGCATTTCTTAATTTTCTTAAGGCCACATTGGCAGTGTTTCAGGAACTGGCCAACCAGCATACCGATATCTATATATTATGAGTTTATTCTTAAATATTTATCAAACCTGTGATCTATACAACACAAGAAGAAATTATTGACTGAAATTCATATTCTTGGTTTGAACATTCACATCCAAAACCAAAAGGAAATCCCACAGAGGCTCCTGCACTCATTGTTACTTTTATACTTTTGTACAGCAAAAGTAATAGATGATTCATTTTTTCCAGTTTAAATTTGACATTCAGTTGAGTTGCAGGCATAGTAGTTGCAGAATTATCTTAATCTTGTCTGCTTGAAAAGATATACGCTGTCCTAATAGTAGCAGAGAGCATACAGCCCCAGATGAAAGGTACCTGCCTAGTGTGCTACTCGCTCGAAATTCCTAGAAAATCGATTTGACAATTAAAGATGATGACACTGTTTTCAGCCTTACAAAATGGAAAAAAACAGCTATTATTATAATCATCGCTACAGAGTTCTTTTTTGTGTGACAATCCTCATTTGCCAATTCCATTAGAGCAATGTACTTCTCAAAGGTCGGTTTTGATGTTAAACATCTCATTTATCGTGAATCAGAAATTGAACAAATAAAAGAGCTATATAATGACTATGCTGTATCCCCTGCTTAGCTGGCATTCACAAGTTGGAAAGTCCAGTTTACAACATAGTGTGTGTGCTTTTCATTTGTAGAGAAAAATCTTGGCTTTTTGGATGTTGATCCTTCCACTGGCCTTAAGATAAAATGCAGTTCAGCAGACAACCTGGATCAGGAGCTGGAGCGAGACTGTGCACTGACTGCGGCTACCTCCATATCTCAGTGAGTTTAGTCTTGGTCACACTGCGGTTATTTCCATGTGAGAATGTGGAAATTAGTGTTTTAAAGGTCGATGTGAGCTCATTTTTAATTCATATTTTGTTGTACCGTATTTTCCGGCCTATAAGTCGCTCCGGTGTACAAGTCGCACCAGCCATGAAATGCATAATAAAGAAGGAAAAGACATATATAAGTTGCACTGGAGTAGAAGTCGCATTTTTGGGGGAAATTTATTTGATGAAATCCAACACCAAAAACAGACATGTCATCTTGAAAGGCAATTTAAAATAAAAATAGAATCAAGGCAACAACAGACTGAATAATTGTACGGTATGCTAACGTCACATGACACAAACAACAAACTTAGAACGTGCCTGCTATGTTATCATAACATATTAAGAGTTATTCAAAAAACTATAGCATAAATAACATGCTAACAAGTTTACCAAACCATCCGTGTCACTCCAAATCACAAAATCCAATGAAATCTTCATCCTCTGTGTCACTTATCAAGACAATTATCACCGCAGGCCTAGAGCGCCCTCCTGCTATTTAGTGTGAAAATAACATGTGAAATTATATAATAATGTGTGAATAATTTCACACATAAGTCGCTCCAGTGTATAAATCGCACCCGAGCCAGACTAGGGAAAAAACTGCGAAAATACGATTCTTTACAGAGTACCTGTCTGCAGTGTTTTAGATGTGTCCCTCCTACAACACCCCTGAAATGATCAGGATCCTTGTGCTTGTACAGAGCTTGATGACAAGCTGATCATTTTAAAACGAGGGGTGCATCTAAAACATTGTGAATAGGAGCCCTTGAAGACTGGAGATGCTGACCCCTGCCTTAAGATAATGACTTCTATGTTAGTTTTTTTTTTTTTTTCGGGCAGAACAAAATCTCATTTAATATTTGACATCCCAATCACTAATACTGGAAAACTTTCCGAAAAGAAGATCAAAGCCCATGTTATACATTGCAATCATGTTCAGCTCCAGTGCTTAAGTGCTGCTCAGCTCTTATGAGCAAGCTCTGAAGAAGCTTGCTAACCATCCTGATCATTTCAATCAGGTGTGTTGAAACAGGGTAGCATATAAAACAGGCAGGACAGCGGCCCTCCAGGGCCGAGTTTGGACACCCCTGACGTATTGTGACATACTGTAAGTGATCAGATGGACTGTTGTAGTTGAGCTGAATAACAACAAACTTTCACGCCCATCATTCTTCTTGATGTATGTCAGTTTTTATAAACACATCATGCGACCATATTTTAAATGTTGATACACTGGTGTCGCTGCAAAATGTCTACCTTAAGTCTACTGGCTGAACCAGACTGAACTCTTGCATAGTGGTCCATGCTGCTTTTGTAATGAGTCAAAATTTTAATCGCTCGTGTAGAGGTAGTAGCAAGTCAAAATGCGCATGAGCTTTCACACATAAAAAAAATAAAACAAATAAAAACTTTTTGCGCTTTAAGATAATGAGACACAACCAGCCTGCTGGCCCCCAAGCCATCCAAATACAATTTATACAGTATACCCCCCCCTCCCCGCCTACTGCCCGATGACTGCTGGGATAGGTTCCGGCACAGCCGCGACCCCCGTGGGGACAAGCGGTCTAGAAAATGGATGGACAGTACACCTGTTTTGGAATACTTTATTATATTTAAAATTAATTATGTACCTTTGGATGAACTGGTGAAGCGTGCTGTCTCTGTCACGCAAACGCATGCGAGTGATGTGCCTAGCGTGCCGTGTACAGTCAGTGAATGAAGGAGAAGGCAGTCTCTCAAAAAGCCGCACTTTCTTTTTCATAAAAAGCAATAAGTACTAGTTATCTGGCTGTGAAAATGGAAAAGTATAGATCCAGGTCCAGACTCGTGTATTTATTTAAACTGGCTTTTTGTCCATATTGCTATCTTACTCAGGCAAGCAAGCCGCTGTTGATGTCGGACCCCGCCGTACATTTTATCGCCTTTCATTCTGCGTGTGTTCCTAATGGGATGAAATGGTAATGCATTTGTGCCTCCAATTAACATATATGATGTAGTCATCCTAAAAGCATTGCTGTGAAATAACTGCTTATTAGGGAATGTGGCACTTTTGTGAGGTGGCTCAAGCACTTGAACAAGAAAGCTCCAGAGCAGCTAATCAAAGGAAATAACTGTTAAGTAACTGCACTATAATGTAAGGATCTATCATTAATTGAAACAAATGAGGTCTAGAGATTTGGACCCATGGGACTTCCTTTCTAAATTGTGGGGTAATGATGCAGAGCTGCAATTGCTTGCAGCAGTGTTGGTGGCAAAGATCACTGCTGTGCAAACTCCAATTTATAAAACTATCCATCAATGTTCTAAACTTAACAACAAGCAGCTGTCATAGAGTACAAATAAAACAAAAAAATTAAATTGAACACTAAATTACGCAAATTTCATCAATGTTTCATGATAAAAACAATGTGTAAAATGCCTTAAGTTTCTCTACCAAGGTCTAGTGAATGCATCCCCTTCATCAAATTTCTTGAATAGAAATTTTGGAGGAATTGTTCTTTACTGGAATCACTCATATATCTTAGTTAACATGATTATACCGAAACAAAAACCTTTTGTGAATTTTTCAAAAGAAAAAAATGACTGATATAAATATGCTTACAGCTTTATTATTCAGTTCCTAAGAACACACATTTACTGTATCTGCAAATTGTTCTTATTGTTCTTGTAAAGCCTCAATTGAATTGGGCTTAAATTCTCTGTGCATGCTAGATAGTAGATAGATAATTTTGAAATATTATTCCAATGCAGTGTTCAACATCATTATTTTTACATTGTGCAATTATACAAAGCACCGTATTCATGACCTAATCCTATTTCTAGCTTGGCAGTTGACTGCAGTTCCAGATGAAGCCAAAAGTGCTCCCCATTATAAAATACACAATGCTCTTATTCCCACTTAACCATTCATTTGTTTTTCCAGTGTAATGAGGCTCTGGTGGAAAATCATGTTGCTCTCTATTTACAGCAGCTAAATCTGAAATATTTCACTCTACCTTGAGTTGCTGTTTCTTTATTTTTAAACCAGGATTTTTTTTAAATGTATTTTTTTTATTGTCCTTAATTGTCCATCACCACATTCATGTCTAATGTGCCGCTTTAAATGACAACATTTTCTATTGGAAAAAGTGGGAACTAGGATAACTTAAAGTTTGATGATTTTTTTTTTTTTTACATTAATAAAACACATTTTTACGACGACTTATTTTCATTAATAAATAATATATAGCTAGTTGATTGTTTTTTTTTCCCTCCGATATGAACAAGCTTTCTTTTTTAACAGACTAACCAAGTCCCATAGACAAGCTATCCGTGTGATCCAGAAAATGCGCTTTTTTGTGGCGAAGAGCAAGTTCCAGGTCAGTACAGGAAGAACACCTGCACGTAGGAAATTGTTTGTATATTCAAAAAAGAAGATTTACATGAGCACTTTGAGAGAGGAATACATTTGATTATATATTCAAAGTTGCAGTGGTGTACTAGAATACAAAGCAAATTGTTTAATGACATTAAATTTGAGGTTGCAAAAATGCATTGCATACTTAGTGTGATGGAGTGTGATTCAATACCAAAAAACCTTTGTGTTGTAAATATGACCATTGATTGATTCAATATAAAAAAAAACTCTTGTTTTGTAAATATAACTATTGACACAGAATTACATATTACAGTACATTAATGAACTCTGTGTTGTGCAGTCAATTATATTATTTGTAAAAGTCAGATAAAACAGCTCTGACAATTTTCTTTATCCTAATAGCAAGCTCGTAAACCATATGAAGTCCGAGATGTGATTGAGCAATACACCCATGGTCATCTCAATCTAATGGTGCGGATAAAGGAAATACAGAGAAGGTAAATGTGTCACTCTGACAACCTTAATAAATGGGAACCCACAATGATCTCATCCACACGTGATATATTAGAAATTGTTGAATGTCTCATTATATTTCATACCTCCAGACTAGACCAGTCTTTAGGGAAGACAACTTCTTTCCAGACTGGAGCAGGTAATTCATTATTGAACTGCTGTATTGAATGCATTAACTGTTGGAGCAGGATCACCTATAGTATATCCATTTTCTTGAAATGCTGTTCTCGTTTTCAGATCGAACCAAAGAGAAGGGAAACAACTCCATTGGCGCCCGACTCAGCAGGATGGAGGACAAGGTAAGAGTTTATCATTTATTTTGGCATAATGTTGACTTCTTTGACTTGGACAATTGATTTTTTTTTTTTTTAAATATAGGGCACACAAATAACCACTGATACTCACTATATGTACCTGGCTAATTAAGATTTTCTAAAACATGCAAGCAAGAGGAGAAACAAATTCCACACAGTGCTTACCACATATCCACTCTCGCAGTTCTAGATGTACAGGAGCCTTCGGTGTAAAAATGTTGTATTCCCTAACCATGATTCATTCAAAATTCATACATTGCATTCATTTCTCATAGATCACACACATGGATCATATGCTGAACCACATTGCAAACTCTCTCAATATTCTGCCGGCCCGGAGAGATGTCAATGGGGGCGAACGGGAGGGTGGACCACAGTCTGGCCCCAGCAGCAATATCAACCCTAGCCACGATGGTCTGCCAAGCTATGAGCACGTGTCATCAAAATTGCAGGACAGCGACTGACGTATCGATCTATGTTCTGTAAATCATATATCAAATATTATCTCATATTCAGAACCACAGATCTATGTTTTGTAACTCATGGGTCAAATATTACTTTGGCTTTTGCTGTGTATGCACGGATATATACTAGGCGCAGTTTTTTTTTTTTTCATAGTTTGGCCGGGGGTGCGATTTATACTCAGGAGCGATTTATGTGAAATTATTAACACATTATATCATTTCACATGTTATTTTCACACTAAACAGCAAGTGGGCGCTCTAGGCCTGTGGAATAATTGGAACTGCAACTGACGATGAGTCTAAAGTAAGCCACAACCCTTGTCACAAGCTAAACTAAATGACTCCAAAAGTATGATTACCCAGGCAATTCAGTGTTTTCCATGAACACTAACATAATTGCACAAGGGTTTTCAAAGGTTTTCTAACCATCCATTAGCCTTCTAACACAATTAGCAAATACAATGAAACATTAGAAAACTGGAGGACTGGTTGCTAGAAATGGGCCTTTATACACCCATGTAGATATTGCATTAAAAAACAGACGTTTGCCACTAGAATAGTCATTTACCACATTAACAATGTATAAAGTGTATTCCTAACTGGTTTAATGTTATCTGCGTTGAAAAACTAGCGATGAGGACTTTTCTAAATGACCCCAAACTTTTGAACGATAGTGTATGTAATGATTAGGTGTCTTTATTAAGCCACGAGAGGAGAAAGACAAAAGATTAAAAACTCCACTCAGTATGATACACTACAATATTTAAGCATATTGAATATTCTTCAACTACAAACTGTATTCCCTAATAAATTTGGCATATATTCTGAGAAATACTGTTGCTTAGCTGAAAAGCTAATTAAAACAATCTGGAAAAATAACCAGGTATTTTAACATCATGAAAGCATCACCTAGGAATCCCTCGATACTAAGCAAACATGCGTTCTCTATATGTAAGCGTCATTGGCACGACATCAGAGTAATGTGATTTAGCACTTGCAGGAACAGAAGAGCACCTTGAGCTTCAGGCACTAACATGACATTGTCACACCATTACTTTTCTGTCCACCATGGGTTTGATCTTTTCACAGAAAAGAATAACATTTCTGTTCAGATAAGCTTTGGGACTGCGTAAAATCAAATCTGCTCCAAACGCACATTCATTTTCCTTTGAAGGAGCTCAAACCATTGGGGTACCATTAGGTGCAGTAAAAAGAAAAAGAAGTTGTAACAGCTTGAGTGTGAATTGTCAGTATTATTATCTCACTGACAATGACAAGAATGTCTGATCAGAAATGGTGATAGTGCAGCTTTTGTATTTATCTGATTCATAGGATTGAATGTCCCTGCGTGTTTATAATACAGTACATCTTTATTCACATAGAATTTCCACTCTGGCATTTTGCTCGGGCACTACAAGACATTGGAGATTTGATCCTAGTCTCCAAGATATTAAATACCAACTTGCTTTATGGTACATCAAGTCTCTCTCGTCTGTGGCATGCAATATGACAAACGTGACAAAAAGTGATGCTGGTCTTGTTGCCTAGCAGCATTTACTGCACAGCTTCAGCTGCATGGGCAACTGGGATCATTACAGGTTGCGGAAACACTGATGACTTGATCACTCGCTTTTGTTGCTGATGATTCCAATTGTCGTTTGTCACCTGTTTCCGGGTTTTAGCTTGTACAGTATTAAAATGTTAGGTAGCTTCACAGCTTGTGTGAGAGGATTCCGTCCACAATTGTGCTTTTTGTGATCATGTTTTAAGATGATAATCAAGTGGTGGCCTTAAGAGGGAGTGTGCAAATAACTAAAGCATGCAGAACACCCTAGTCTTTAGACAAGAGACCTTTGGGCAGCAGATGGTGACCTTCTCTTCACAAGTCATTCATGGGGTGTCCAGAGATTCCTTTACACAAGTGGTCATGTGGAGAGAAGGCCCAATGTGAGCAACCATCTGCCTCGGGTGACTGAAACAATGGGCCACACCCACATAAAGTGTGCTGAGTGTGACTGGACAGGGTGATGAGTAGAGAGAGAAAATGGGGTTGCAAACTTGGTAATTGATGCCATTTTGGGTATCTCAAACAGGAAATCCATCATAAGGGCTCATAAAAAGAATCTATTTAATGGAAACAATTTAACGGATGACTGTCAGCAGCAACAAAATGTATTTAAAATATGTTTGCTACTTGTCATAATTAGGATCATACTCCAATGAACATGCAATGTTCACTTAAGGCATTTAATTCGAACAAATGCTTCAGGATAAATGTTTACACAACACAACATGGCAGTTTCATCAAAACACCTCAGAACTGTTGAGGAAAGCGTTATTCGCTGGTGATAAACTGCACAGGTTGCAGAGTATCATACATATCTAAGTGGATTTAATTAAGGAGGTGAGTGGGAGGCTGGAAACCTTTGGGACCCATATGGAACCTACTGACTGTGTATCAAATATATTGTATACTCAATCTCAGCGAATCCACTAGCTTATATAACTTCATATTTGCCATCATTACAATTGAAACAGCTACATGGCGCAAATAGACTTTTGATTTCTTTATTACTGAAACATAGATAAGAATAATCTCCCGCGGGAACGGTGACATGAAGTACAAACATTTAAAAATGTCCCGGCACAAGTCTGTGATAATATATGTGAAAGGTGGAGAAGGGGGAGAAAGTAAAGTTAAGGAAAGACCATCTTGGGGGTTTGAGGAGCAACAAAACCTGATTTGCAGGTGAAAGAGGTGGCACACTCTGCTTTGTGGTCATTGTCCTGCTCTCGGGCCAGATGGCCTTTTGGATTCTCCACTGCTGAAAACCCAGCCCTTGGAGTGTGCTCGTACAAATGGGACTTGGCCTTGCAATGGGCTAATTTGAAAGTTGCCGCTTTCATATGATTCTTTAAGTGTTTCTGATTAAAAAGTATTTTATTGTCAATGTTCAATCATACACACTGCAATCATCCATCAAGTTTCACCATCAAGCTGGCCAAATATCCTTGGAAGCAGAAGCAGAGGTGGGTACAGTAGTCAAAAAATGTACTCCAGTGAAATATTAAATGATGAATAAAATCATTATAAAATAACAAATTATGGACAATTCAGCCTCAACAAATGGTCTTATACTATTTTGCTTCCAGTTAATAAACAGTCCAACAGGCTCACCAAGTTGTTTTATGGTCGATATCAAAAGTTTACATCCCCCTGTTTAAGTGCAAGTACTGCGGATCTAATAAATTTTCTTGTGGGACAGTAGACAGAATGTACATTGAGGGGAAAATGGTGCACCAATATTGTAACAGAATGCATGATGGGTATGATATTGATATAGTACAATGTTATGCTGGAAACTGAGTCATTTGTATGTTTTACCAAAAAAAAAAAAATTGGTTATTAAAAGTTTTATAATCAATATTAATTATACAGTTAGTTGAGGGAAATGTAGACAGTATTCTTTATATATTTTGTGTGTGCAAACATCTATATTACACTTATTTATACTCAAGTAGAGCATTCCATCAATGAGACACTGATATTAATTTTTAGATGCAACAGTTTATTAAATTTAAAAGCATCTGCTACTTCACTTGCTCTGCACCTCAGTAGGCAACAAAACTGTACAATAATTGCATCAAGTTAAAAATATCAATATTTTATACAAATCATGTCAACGAACAAAATGTTTAAATGCTTTTAAAGCTCACCACAAAAAGAAAAATGCACACATTAAATTTAAAAAAAAAGAACACAAAATAAAGTGGAAGAAATGTGAGGAAATTGAACAAAAAAGAAAATACAGGAAATAACATCTGGTTCCCTATCTGGTCAGTTATAGAAGCACTCATGTTTATTGACCTTCCACCAGAAGTGTGATACGATCATCTTATTGATTTGCACAAAGCTAGTAAAACTTTGTGGGTTTGCCTTCTGCAGACGTCCTCCTCTTTCCAGCAAGGTCTGCAAAGAAACGGTGACAATTATTCCACAGCCTCATTACTTGTTATGCTTGTGTCAGTTAGCGTTTCCTACCTGTGATTTGTGCATTTTCTTTGGACTTTGGGCGAGTCCTCTTCCCCCGGACAGGCGTTACTTCGCCGGGATAGTTGGAGAAGCCGGGTCGGTTCTCCTGGTCGCTCCAGCCCTCCCTCCATGTCTTGGTCATCGGCGGCCAAGACGGGAGCACTGCACTCGTGCTGGGTTTGGTAAAACGTGGCGGTGCAGCCACCGGAAATTTTCTCCCACTCAAACATCCCAGGAAGCGGAGCGTCGGTCTGGAAGTCAAAGTTCCATCGCCGGCAGGCTTCCAGAAATAATTCATGGTGATTCATCTTCAGATCTTGGTGTAGCCGCTCGTGATCCACCGGGCCAAAGAGACATCGACGCACGCTGCAGTCCATTTTCCTCCGCGTAATCCTTTATGTTGCTTTTCTTCCCTTTGCAGTACTTATGACGAGTTCATGCATCGTGTGGATATTTATCTCTTTTGACACTTTGATCTTCAGTTAAGGTCAGTTGACCAAAGAGTAAAACTAGAGTGCTTATTGGCTGCTGCAACGTATAGGTCACGAAGCCAATAGGAAGCTTTGCATAATTATTAGCGCCATATACAACAAGAAAGTGCAATATGGCATGGCTATTTCTAATCAAATCATACTGTTCAAATTTCTAGTGATCATTATTTTTATCTTTAACCCTAAAGATAGTTAAGCTTTCAAATAAAGTAGTCCTGGTTGCGTTTATGGTCTTGCGACTTAATGCAATTATGCATGTTTGCATACAGAATCTTTTCTTTTTTGCTTGCATACAAAATGTGTATGTTGTGTATTTTGATCAGAAGGATGAAAGGTGACAGGAGTGTGTAGAGTTATTTTAGCCACTGTAAGATGCCATAGGGTTTTCTTGCTGATTTTGGAGTTGTGTGCATAGTATTGTATTCATATATAGTATGTGATCTGTCTTAAGAGTCTGCATGTTGCAAATTTGTATTACTTTTGGAATATGAACAAAAAAATGACAGCATCTCAAAAACCAGATCCCTTTAAATCTCTACTTTTCTTTCCAAGCAGCCCAAAAGCAACAATTATAGTCAAAGTGGATGAATATAAGTGAATAGTAAACAATGTACGTCATTAGCTAATGTGTTTAACTGACTTGTCGCAAGCCCAAGGGCAATTGTGTAGGGGTGGAGGAGTTCAAAGAGGGACGTTTAACAATTTGAAAACAAACAGAAGTTTCATAAAATGCACTCTAAAATGTATTGGGAGCCAGTGAAGGGGGGCCAGAATTGGGGTTTTGGGTTCTCCCTCTTGCGAGGTCCAGTTAGGAGGTGGTTGGTTTTATTTTGGACCAACTGAAGATGCTTGATGGAGGAGTGAAATGGCATTATACATTAATTTAGCCGAGATGTAACAAAGGCGTGGATTCCTGTTTCTAGTAAGTGCTGTTGACAGAGGAAGGGCTTTACCTTTGCCAGCTACCCAAGATGGAAGAAGCTGGATTTAACAGCACCGATTTGGCGGTCCAATTTAAAATCACTGTCCAATTTAAAACCCAAGTAAAAACATTATTTCTGTTTGCATTGAAATTTAGAAAATTCAATGACATCCAGGCTTTGATGTCCTCTTGGCAGGGCATGAGTGGTCTTTAGGAGAATGCAACCTTTTTGCTCACGGGTACATCAATCTGACTGTCATCCACATTGCAATGGAAGGAAATGCCATGTTTTCGGAGAACGTAACCGAGGGGCAGCAAACACAATGAAAACAGCAAGGTTGTTGGTATGTCCTTTGTCAGCTGTCTTGCCATTGCAAATGAGTATGCAAATGAGTGGTGTTGTTGGTCTTGTTGCAGTGATAGAGCCTTATCACTTTCTGGTGTCTCACTCAATCCTTGTAGGGGAAACTTCTATGACCTTCTCAAGTGGGATTAAGCAGGAAAGGATTGTTCAATGATGCTGGGCAGAGGAGACAATTTTCTTGTAAGTACATATGACATCTACTGTCTCGCTGTCTTGTTATGCAAGCAATATTTTCATATTCTCACATATTGTATCTGATATTGGATTCAGGTGGTTGGTATGAGAACTGTGAGCAAAGCCTTTGCGGTGTCACAGTATTAAAATTACAGCTCTTTAAATATTTGGGCAAATAAAATCAGTATCAGCCCCCCCATGAAAACAATTTATTTGATAAATAAATATGGAATACATATTTAGTTGAGAAGAAACACATTTGATGTTAAGTTTAAATAAATAAATGTTTACATTGTTCCTCTGTTTTAATTCTTCTTAGTTCGTGACAATGTCCCATCACTGGTAAGCAATTTTTAGAACAAATCCTTGTTCTACTCATGCTGTCCTCAGGGCAAGATGGAATATGAATATTAATTAATACTATTCTTTCACCATAGTTGTTTTAAATGTTGAGGAAGAGAGATGTGTATGTGTGCGTATCTCATGGCTGGTCATATAGTCCCAACTGATTGCATGCAAATCAGATCATTTGCATAGCCAATGGTCATCAGAGTCAAAACTGTAGTCAAATACCAGCTCCCACCACAGCCAGTGTCTGTACTTAAAAACACACAGAAAACAAATGCTCTTTATTTAACCACAAGCTCATTCCTACTCATTGATTATTGGAAGGACCCAAGAGTATTTTGATTAATTTTCTAAGCGTGCAAATGTTTACATATGGAAATAAAACTGAGCCAAAAGGGTCATCTGATATTTATGTGAAACAATCTGTGACAGTAATTTGAAATGAGACATAACTTCATAAAATGACTGAACAAAACTAACTTTGTGAATTGATTAGGGATTTGATTTAGACACAAGTGGCATCCAACAGTGAGTGCTTTGTGAATTTTGAGTTCAAACTTATGCTAAGGGAAGCTTTGCATATTGGATCATGAATGGAAATTCTGGCAGTTTTGCATTGACCACAAGTGCCTCAAAGAACCTTGTGTTATGTAAATAATAATTGGTTTAGAGTGAATTTAGGGAAGTGCATCTAATATTGGCATGTTTGCTTGTTTGAAGGGGCCAGAGCTGCAGACAAAATGCCTACGATGTGGGGACATGCTGGAATGGTCAGAGGAGCCCCGGTGTGTCAAACTATCGCCTATCCATCCATCCATCCATCCATCCATCCATCCATCCATCCATCCATCCATCCATCCATCCATCCATCCATCCATCCATCCATCCATCCATCCATCCATCCATCCATCCATCCATCCATCCATCCATCCACCCCTAACCCTATCCTCTCGATTTTCAGTGTCCTCCAGGGATGTTCATGCTGCTCTACACAGGATGAGACACTGCAGAATGTAAGAGAGAAGAGCGGCAGAATGAAGAGTTACTGGCCAGTGGGAAGAGTGGGTGACATTGATTTCATCGGAGCCTCCAAGACAAAAGGAAAGGTTAAGAACATACCATAAGATCACAATATTAGGGAATGAATAGAATGATTTATCCTTTTCACTTTTCTTCCAGTTTATGAGAGTGCAAGCCAATACCGACCCAGCGCACGTCTTCCAAATGCTGACAGAGCAGTGGGGACTAGCTCCTCCTCACCTGGTGGTTGCTTTAGTTGGAGGAGATGAGTTGGCTCAGATGAAACCCTGGCTCAGGGACACTCTCAGAAAAGGTCTTGTGAAAGCAGCACAAAGCACAGGTATGAGACTCAGACCAAGTCAAGTTTATTTATATAGCCCTAAATCACTAGCAAGTCTCAAAGGGCTTCACATGTACAAAAATTCACAATTATTCTCAAACATCCCCTGATCTTAAACTCCCAGGAGGGCAAGGAAAAACTCAGAAAATCCTTACTGGGGGGGAAATGAGAAACCTTGACAAGAGACCACAGATGAGAGGATCCCCCTTCCCCTACCAGGCTGCAATGGATGCAGAGAGGGCACATAGAACACATAATATAAAATAATCCAAAGAAAAAGTGAGGTGGGGGGGGGGCAAAAACACAAACTCCAGCCGAATCGTCCATCACGGGTTAATGAAAGGTTAATAAAAATGTGTCTTTAATCGTGTCTTAAATGTTTCTACTGAGGTAGCAGTTCTAATATCTATCAGTAGGGCATTCCAACGCGAAACAAGTGTTAAGCCTAAGGATCTAGGCACTAGACCGATTCATATAATTAATGAGTGATTTAATCACAATTAATCTAGAAATAACTGATTTGCAAACTACTTTCACATCAGCCATAGCAAACACCTGCACATCTAATGAGATACAAACCTGCCAATATTTAATTGGCACTAACAAATAATAACCTCTGTGTGTGTGCGTGCGTACGTGTGCGCGTGCGTGCTTGTGTGTGTGTGTGTGTGTGTGTGTGTGCGTGTGTGTATGCACCGGTAGATAGTAAATAAATAAAAACAGTAACGAGACAAGTAGAATAAGCCCACCATTAAAAGAAACCACTATCTACGGAGATAAATGTTACAGTAAAATGGTGGGTCTTCACCTTTCAAAATTTCAAATATGAGAAAAGGTTTGTGCCCCAAAGAGTTTCTCAGCTCTTGATGCAATTAGCAGGTTGCTCCCTTCTGAGAGCAGAGACCGTGTGGGAACAGAAATGTCAGCAAGTTCATCTAAGCACACTGGTACTAAACCATTTAAAATTTTGAAGGTTAAAAGCAGTACTTTAAACTTTGCTCTGTTGTGGACAGGAAGCCGATGAAGGGAGGTCAAAAATATTAACATACATTTGACCCAGATAAACCAGATAACTTGCTGCATTTAGGACAAGCTGCAGAAAAAGTGACTTTTTATGTTCATTTATTTGTTTGTTTATTTATTTATTTGTTACAAAATCAGATCAAATAGGATTGTATAATCAAATTTTGAAGTCGCAAAAGCATGAATTTAAATATGAATCCTTGCAATCAATCCTACAGTCATGGAGAGACAGGGTCCCTAAGTTCACCGACAGACTACCACGTGATGTCACTTGACTTGATGTCCTGTAAAACAATTTAAAGAGTGGAATCCTGTTTTCATTTCTCTCTCTCATCTCTATTTCACTCGCTCAATACACTACATGTTTACTATTGATTAATTGGAGACTCATATGCAATAACCTCTCTATGGTTCAGGGGCATGGATTTTGACTAATGGTCTTCGATTTGGCATCACCAAACATTTGGGCCAGGCTGTGCAAGACCATTCCTTGGCCAGCACTTCTGCAAAAATTCGTGTAGTGGCCATCGGCATCGCACCCTGGAACATGATCCACAATCGAGAAGCACTACTCGGTGCCAAGGTGTTAAAGTGCACACAACGAACATACAACTGAGAAGAAAACAAAACTGAACCTATTTCACTGGCAACTTAACATAATGTTTTTATGTCATGTCTATTTTTCTCTTTAAGTTGGGTGCGCCAGCAGTATACAAGCCGCAGGACTTGCCCCATGGGTCAGTTTATTCCCTAGACAGCCACCACTCTCATTTTGTGCTGGTGGAGGAAGATCCAAACAAACCCGGAGCCACAAGTGAAATGAGAGTGAAGCTGCTCAAACACATTTCTCTTCAGCGCACAGGCTATGGAGGTAAATGCGCGGGAGGAAAAACATTGGTAAACAAGTACACAATAATATCTTATTTCGAGTGGTAAAAGCGCTGCAGACTCATAAGGACACTGAACCTGATGCTGTCTGTAGACATTCATCATTTATTGTGTGAATTTTCATTTTGTTTTAAAGGTGCAGGAAGTTTTGAGATCCCTGTTCTCTGTCTATTGGTCCACGGTGAACCTCGAATCCTAAAGGTCTGTCTCATTAGTTAATTATTGGTTTGGGCTTTTAAAAAATATGATTCCTGCTGTCTTAATTTTGCCATATTTTGCTCTTAAGAGTTGCTAAATGTGTGAGTCTTATGCTCTGACGGATTTTGATTGTGTCCTCTTATGAAGTTGCATAAGACAACTCAGAAACACATTATATCAGAGTTTTTTTTTTATTGTTCTACTGACGTGATCTCTCTTGACAGGAAAGTTATTTGCATGTGCACAGTCCTAAATTAGGAGATTAACCATTTGTACTAGGGCCATAAATTATGCCAGAAAATCCTTTTTTTTTGGTAATCTTTTAAAATGGGGATCAAACCAGGAGTTTGTGAAGAGTAATTTGTCCTTTTCTGCAGCGGATCTGTAAAGGCATTGGCAATTCGACACCGTGGCTTATTCTGGCAGGCTCGGGAGGAGTGGCTGACATCCTCGTCACACTCATGAACAGAGGCTGCTGGGATACAGACAGTGTTCACGAGCTGCTGTTGGACACCTTTCCAAACGCCTACCACAGCACGGACATAAGAAACTGGGTCAAGCTGGTGAGGGTGATGTGTTGAGCGTCGAGGCAGACATACAGTTATGAATGTCAAGAGGCTTGAACATTGCCTGAAAAATAGGACAGATGGGAAAGAGAGCAGCTAAAATAGGATTCCCTTCATCCATATTTGGACATGATGTCCCAATTATGAATAACACAAGAAAACCAAAAACTGTTTTGTTTTATTTTGCGAAAGAGTCATCAAACAACATTTATCAGCAGAAATTGTCTACTCGGGTATGACAAAAACAAATGTGTAAAATGCGTTTGTCATCCACCAACCAGATCCAGAAAATACTGAATCATGGGCATCTACTCACTGTCCATGACCCTGAACAAGAAAGCTCTGAGCTGGACACAGTCATCCTCAAAGCTCTTGTCAAAGGTAAAGCACTTTTTATGAGAAATGCGATTCAGAATTATGGCCATTCCCAAGTTGTGACACTACTGGCATTTTGTGTGTGTGTTTATGTGTGAGCTTGCAAGAGTCAAAGTCAGGAAGCCCAAGATTTTCTTGATGAGTTGAAGCTGGCTGTGGCTTGGAACCGAGCGGACATTGCCAAGAGTGAGATCTTCAACGGAGATGTGGAGTGGAAGGTGAGAGAAACAGTTATTTTACACTACCCAATTTGTTAGTTTACGCGACCCAATTTGTTATTTTATGCGACCCAATTTGTTTCAATTGTCCTTAAAAATGCCAGGTAATTCACAAATCTGTAGAGTATTTAACAAATGTGTAAATAGAGTTCTGCATTTTACATGAACACGGCACAGAACATAGTGAGTTCGTCATTAGTGAGTGAATGCAAGGTCTTCAGTTACAATTGACAATTAATCGAGGATCACTGCACATCATTGTCTGTGCAGGCATGTGACCTTGAAGAAATGATGATGGATGCGCTTATCAATGACAAACCAGATTTTGTACGTTTATTTGTCGACAACGGTGTTAACCTGGGCGAGTTCCTCACCTACGGACGTCTCCAGCAGCTGTATTGGTCCGTGTCCGAGAAGAGTCTCCTGCATAACCTACTTCTAAAAAAATATGAGGAAAAGCAGCGTCTGCTTGGTACTGCAAGGACACCTGGGCCTCCCGGGCAGCACATTTCTGAGCAGGGGGAACGGAAACCCCGTTTCACACTTTATGAGGTTGCCAAAGTGCTCAAAGACTTTCTTCATGATGCCTGCAAAGGCTTTTACCAGAAGATTCCCACAGTGAGTGATATATTTTATCTTAAAGATAGGCCTTAATGAGAAAATACAAAAAAGACAAGGTTAGGGCAAGGCAGCTTTATTTATTTATACAAGAGTGAATTCCATACACAAGGTAACTCAATGTACTTCACATAATTAAAAGCACATTTAATAGCATTTACAAAAAAAGTGTTTCACATTGAAAAGTACACTCAAGCAATAAAAGTAGTTTTCTAAAACTCCAAGGTCACCTTTTAATGAAGAGATTTGCTTGCAGTTCTTTCTAAACCTACTTTTGTCGCTTTTACTTCCTGCCAGACTCAAGCACTATCATTCCACCCCTTGCCGCACCATATTTGAAGGGAATGAGGAACCTATTTTATTTACACCCAATCCAATTGGCTGTATTCATGCCCTCAACGGCCCAAACTACCCTTTTTGAAAAAAATATAATTAAAATACTCACGTTGGATAGCGCACCGCACCAGGCTTGTGCTGGGCAAGAAAATAGAGCCCATAATTTCTACACAATGCAGAAACAAAGAACATGATTATGCTATTTCATAATATATTTGCATGAATCACTATGAAATAAAAAATAATCATCCAATGATTTTTTTATTCAGTTCATTATTCTTAAGGCCTGCTTGACAGTTATTATTTTGCCTTCTTCTTAACAACATCATATTGTGAAATACATTACACCTCTAAATATTACAACCATTAACAAAAGCTCATATAATGGCGATAAGGTTGTTTCAACAATCCAACACAGGTCCTATACTTTGTACAGTACAGGATATTTATCAGGGCTAAATACTATGACCATCCTTTTAGCCCATGTTGAATTAGATATGCCAAAGCAAGTAGTGAAAACAAAATCTTGAATGTTAAGCTATCTGCATGCCCCACATCTGGGTGATGTTTGTACTCCAGGAAAAGCCTGCAAAGGGTCGACTGTTCCATAGTCAGAAGAACCTGGCAGAATTGGAAGAGCGTTGCCAACATCCTTGGAGGGATCTTTTCCTCTGGGCTGTCCTTCAGAACCGACAGCAGATGGCTAACTACTTTTGGGCCATGGTATGTCTTGTCATTTAATTTCAATCAGTACCGTGTGGTTCATTCTGCAACTGTACGCCTGGTGATGCGATTAGAACAAAAACATGGCATGAAACATCTCAGTGCAACTGAGATGTAGGGGACATTTTCTGGGATGGGTCAGGTGTTTGATGTGGGCTCGACATGTGCAGCTACTCTTACAGTAACTTTTCATGTTCTTAATCAGAATCAATGGCAAATATGGGAGTTTAAATGACACCCATCAATGTTAAAACCGCTTTGTTTTCTGCATCTTCTTAAGGAAGCTTTGATTTTTGTTATTGCCCTTTCCTGGACCGAGGTAACCAATTACTGCACTTCTTCGAGTCGTCACCTCTGTGTGCTCCTTCCCTGCATTTATTTCAATCATTATCTGAAGTTATGGTAATTTCATTCAAACTGTGCACATTCCACCACCGCTAATGGTCATATCATCGACATACTGCCACAGTTCTGAGGGTTTGAAGTACCTCTCATGTTGCAAGCTTTAATATATATTGTAATTATCTTTGCATCATCCATATACTGCATCTCATTTATGTGCATATGTCAGTCGCTGTCGCATAATTTGCTAATATATACGTATACATTCATATAATGTACACTGCATGATTTAATGCACACTATAAAGTAAATATTCTTTATATTTATAGTAAAATATGACCAACATACTGTCCAACTGACAGTGCCGTTTATTTCTATTATAGGTAAGAGATCAACTTATGCCTGTATGGTGTTTCATTCCATTTCATTTTTCATGGACCTATAATATAACAGCCCAATTTGAAAACAGTAGCTCAGTGTCCTCCTTCAAGAATCATCCCAACGTAGTAGTTTCATGATCCTGTTCGACTCCAGATCAAAAAGAGACGCGTGAAAACCGATCCTCTGCTGGGGAGTTTCATGAAATTTCTAATTATGCCCAATATGATGGGCTAATATAAGATTCATTTGCTATGTTTATGTTTATTTTACAATTATGCTCCTCTTTCACTGCAGGCTTGATAAAGAATCAATGTGTATCAATATTGTTATAACACAATCAAATTAACCCAGTTAATAAATAGAAAAATAAGTCAGGTAAACCAACATACCAAGATGATGTGATTACAAACTTTGATTCATATTTATTTCATTCATCTAGGGCCCCGAGGCAGTGGCAGCAGCTTTGGCAGGGTGCAAGATTCTGAAAGAGATGGCAAGACTTGAATCTGAGGCTGAGTCTGCACGGAGCATGAAGGAGGCCAAGTATGAACAGTTTGCCCTTGGTGAGTACTCTGCTGTCAAGATCAGGAATAAAAAAGTGAAAGAATGCATGCATTTAATTTTCTGACCTCGGAAAAGGGACATTGTACATGTACTCCCTGTGTGATAACAGATGTGTTTGGAGAGTGTTACTCCAACAGTGAAGACAGGGCGTATGCTTTGTTAGTGAGGAGAACACAATGTTGGAGTAAATCTACAGTCCTCAACCTGGCAACTGAGGCTGATGCCAAGTCCTTCTTTGCCCACGATGGAGTTCAGGTAACACAACAATTTTACCTTTTTTCAGGGGGTTGTTTTGCTTTTTTCCTCTGCCTCGTGCCTCACCTGAACTAAAAACAGATGTGATTATTCTTGGTGCTTTTAATCAATTAGCTTGTGTGCACCATACAATCATGTTCTTTATTTTTTTAAAACTGTTGTCTGCAGTGTTTTTCTGAAATAACCTTCAAAAGGGCAACTTGGGTAGTGTTGATTGTGAAATGGAAAATTTAGCCAGCAGTGTGGAAAAAGCAATGTGGTGAGCAAGTTATTTGCTATTTTCACAGATTGGTGTATTACTGACGGACGCTCTGTTACACATTATTTGATTTGCAATTCAACATTCTGGTGCGATTGAGAATTTGCTGCCCACTAGGTTCCGTCCTACGAAAATATGGCATTTTTATTCTACTCTTTGAGAATGACCCTCAGATCTATGTCCCGCTGAGCAAAAAAGATGTGTTCGCCTTAAGACCACTCATATCCTGCCCAGAGGGTATAAAAGCTTCGATGTCACTGAATTTTCTAAATCTCAATGAAAAGAGAAATTATGTTTTTCGGTCCTGGGGGCCCCCTCTTGACCTGGGCCTCCTATTTTTATTCTTTGGCTTTTGACTGACTTTTGACTGTTCTCACTGTCTTTGTGATTGTCCCATTGCTCTGTTTGAAGCGCAACTGTTGGAAAATGTGCTATATAAATACATTTGTGTTCTAATGTATTGTATTGTACCCTGTCTGTCATCCAGTAAACTCACCAAGTCCTAATTGTGCGATAGGAAATGACTAGATGGATGGAGGGAAAATTCACCCTGCCCATCACAAGAGAATAGGAATTCTACTGACACAAGACACCATGAATCTACTAGTTATTTGACATTGTGACCCTACAGCAGCAAGCTGCCCATGTTAACAGACTTGGTGCTCATTTGAGTAATTATGTTGCATTTGCACAGCGATAAAGTGGATGCTGGTCCACAGACCTTGGTATAATTTGATTAATGGTGAAAATTTGCATTTTGACTATCCATGCACAGACGAACATTGCAATCTGACTGTAAGGTAGATGTTTGTTATGGCTTACACTGCCCCCTTGTGGGAGAATTCAAATGTACCAAATTTAGCATGTTCAATGACAAAAAAAAGACAATTTAAAATGTATGTATTTATTTGTCGATTTATATTTCAGGCTCTGCTGACAAAGATTTGGTGGGGAGCAATGAGAACAGACACATCCATCTCCAAGCTTGTTGTGTCTTTCTTCTGTCCACCTCTCATTTGGACCAATATGATAAAGTTCTGGTGAGATGATTTGGATGTCATACAATTTTGTTCCCCTAAAATGTATGTTTAATGTGTCTTATGGCTGAAATTGTGTAGTGATGAGGAGCTGGATAATCAGAGCAGAGAGGAACCATTTGTGGAATTGGACAGTTTGGAAACAGAAAAGGTTTTACTGTTATCAGATGAAGATGGCCCACGGTAAGTTTGTGATGACATTGATATGCTCGAATTGTGATGCTTTTCATAACATGAAATGTGATTCAAAATATGATTCATGATATTTCAAATAGTTTTTGACTGGGACAGTGTTAGACAAACATGTTTTTAGGATAAGACCTGGCCTATAGTACTTGAATAAAATCCAAACGGTCCTCTGCATTTTTTAAAGGAACTCTTCACCTGGTGCTGGCCCAGCAGACCAGAGCTGTGCATCAGTGTGGTGGCGTTTCTTACTTCGTCGTTGGCGTCGCTTCTGGAGCGCTCCGGTCACTGTGTTCCTCGGTAACGTCATCATGTATTTTGCCTTCTTGTTCCTGTTCACCTACGTGCTCCTGCTGGACTTTCTTCCACCGCCACCGCATGGTCCTGGAGCGCCAGAAATAATGCTCTACTTCTGGGTTTTCACCCTGGTGCTGGAAGAACTTCGACAGGTGACTCTCATGCCATTTCTCGTTGTTATTACTTTGCACATGATTGTATTTTTAGACTGGCAATACTTCATGTTACATGCATGTACATGTATGTTTAACATCAGTCATTATAATCTTCAGCTCACAAAAACATGAATCAGTTTGACAAAACACTCTTACCTTAAGCGTCTTTGATCAGATGTCCTCAATAAGTCAAATTTGACAAAATAAAACATAACGTATAATATTTTGAAGACAATTTTGACATGTACTGATTTTGACCAAATTGCACAATACTGTTCCTCACATCTCTGTTTTGTTTTACTAAGGGAATTCTAGTTTAATTAAAAAAAAATGTGTGTCGTGTCGCAGAGCTTCTTTTCAGATGAAGAGATGAACATCTTAAAAAAGTTTAAGCTCTACGTAGAGGACAACTGGAACAAGTGTGACATGGTGGCCATTTCACTTTTTGTTGTTGGGGTTTCATGCAGGTATAAATAACACAGAACACACAAGTACAAAAGAAAAATAGAGAACGCTATATTTGTTTATTTGTGTGGCAGGATGTTTGATGATACTTACGAGGCAGGAAGGACTGTTCTAGCAATAGACTTCATGGTATTTACACTGCGGCTGATCCACATCTTTGCCATTCATAAGCAGTTGGGGCCAAAGATCATCATTGTGGAGAGAATGGTACGCAAACATCTCAACTCGTGGCATTCGCTATTTCTTTTCTCTTTTGCACTCACTGCTAGATCAACCTGGGCCTCTAGATATCTTCTGGTTTAATTATCTTTTACATAATGTACCAACGTTGTTGGTTTGCAATTGAAGACTGTCCAAAGGTGTGAATATGAGTGCTTGTCTGCCCTGCCTGCGTTTCACTGGTCCATAGACCGTGGTGTATCTCGCCCAAAGCCAGCTGGGTTCCTGCTCACTCTAATGAGGACAAGCACTGCAGAAGTTGATGGATGAATGTCCTGGAGGTGTAAACTGTATGTGTCACGGCGCTTTAGTTTTCTTGCCAGCTATGGGATCAGGTCTCATTAAATTCCAATGAAGAATAGTTGTGAGTGAAAAAAAATAGAAATGTGAAAGACTTTCATTTTCCAAGCAGTACAATGATTTTCATTGCAGATGAAGGATGTCTTTTTCTTCCTCTTCTTCCTGAGTGTGTGGCTCATTGCATACGGGGTGGCTACCCAGGCTCTCCTCCATCCTAATGACCCACGGATCGACTGGGTGTTTCGCAGAGCCCTATATCGCCCCTACTTGCACATTTTTGGCCAGATTCCTTTAGAGGAAATCGATGGTAAATAACTTTAGGGTGAATCAATAATGTTAGGATTAGACGTGATTAAACATATTGGTTTGTAACACTCATGTCACACAAATTATATTTTACAATTAGGTCCATTTGTTTCTTTCATGATACAGCTGCTCGGATGCCCGAAATGAACTGCACCAATGACTCAGAGGAGATTATCAAGGGTCTCCAGCCACCATGTCCGAGTGTCTATGCCAACTGGCTCGTGATCCTCCTTCTGGTCATCTTCCTTCTTGTGACCAATGTCCTTCTGCTCAACCTGCTCATTGCCATGTTTAGGTCAGGATCTCATTCATATTAGAGCAATCGGTTGATGGATGTTCGTACGCATCTGGCTTCAAGACCAATTCTCGGGAGCAGACAACCTTATTTAGTTGTTGCTTGTAAAATACGCTTTTTCTGTTTTGTGACATACAGCTACACGTTCCAGGTTGTACAAGGCAACACTGATATTTTCTGGAAGTTCCAAAGGTATAACCTGATTGTTGAGTATCACAGCCGCCCAGCACTGGCTCCGCCTTTCATTATCATCAGCCACCTCTCACAGTTCCTTCTCAGCCTCGTCAAGCAGCCTGAGTCTAAGCAGGAGCATCTTGGTAGGATGAATTAAAGCAACGAAGGTGGCTGCATTGCTAAAATTGAATATAACGCTGAGACTACATGGCTGTGTTTTCTTCCGTGTGGTGCTAGAGCGAGAGCTACCTGCAGGGCTTGACCAGAGGCTGATTACATGGGAGACTGTACAGAAAGAGAACTACCTGGCCAAACTTGAGCGGCAACATTGGGAGAGCAGTGAGGAGCGGCTCAAGAGTACATCCTCAAAGTACTTGTCAAAATTTAACTAAGCTAACGACGCTGTAAAACAACAAATTTTACAACAATTTGTTTTTTGTTTGTTTACTTTCTGACAAGGGTTCAGAGTTTGCTCAGGATTATCGGTGGGTTAAAGGACCAGGAGAAACGTCTGGCATTCATGGAGGCTCAAGTATGCTTGAATAAGCTGGGGCCAAATTCACCAAAGGATTCTGGGGGCGGGGCTAGGTGCAAACCCCACTCAGCTGTCAAAACTTTGTGGGTGTGTTTTATCATAGCACAATATCCTTTGTGAAGAGGACATTAAGATGTGCAATCAAAGGTGCTTTCAGCGGTCATGGTTCATTCCTTGTGAATTTGGCCCTTATTATCCTAACCTCCACTTGACATTCATATCTCAAATAGGAATCCATTTTGTATGTGACCTACCCCGGGGTGTAATACTTGTGTCATCTGGATTTGTATCTAGGTCAGATACTGTGGTGAAGTGTTGTCTTGGATGGCAGAATGCTTTGCTCTGAGTACACTAAAATGTGGCAAAGAAGCTCCAACTGCACCAAGTGAGTCAAGTGTGCAATCAAAATAATGTTCTGTAAAAACCGATAATACCACTACACACATTTAATGAAGCATTTTATGTGAATTAATGGACCCCCAAATGGCATTGTCTTTGGCAGGCTGCAAGGCGAGCAATGATGCCCATCAAAGTCAACCCAAGAAGGAAACCAAATGAGCTGAAGTTTACCGTTTCATTACCAAAGAAAAAAAATAAAGCAATATAATCATGGTGATATTAGGATGACTAATTATAACCATATTTTGCTGTGTTTTTGAAGCTAATGTAGAAGACAAATTGATACTGATACTTTGTTTGAAGACACATCAGGGGATATTGAGAATAATTGTCAACTGTGGCGATGTGAAGACCTTTGAGACACGCTTGTGATTAAGAGTGATAGTATAAATGAAATTGATTTGGCTTGACGCATTGAAAATGTTATGTTGTCATATGATGTCTGCCTGTCATAAATCATGATAAAACAAATGGGTCCAAAAGACTCTAATTAGTACCGTATTGGACCAAATATAAGATGGTGTTTTTTCGCATTGAAATAAGACTGAAAAAGTGGGGGTCGTCTTACATTCGGGGTCTAGACATTATACCCATTCATAACGCTAGATGAGGCGTTAGATAGACTTAATTATTGTAAAAAATTACATTTATTGACTGTCAGTTTTAAGAGCAAGCTAGTGTGTTTATTTAGCTTGGGATGTAAGTTTCAAGAAGCTTTGTATTAAAGTACCATGCATCAACGTAGATGACATGAATCTTTATTTCAGGTTATTGGAAAAACAAACAAAAAAAACATGAGCAATATTTCACATTTCACTGATTAGCAACATTATCTCAAACACATCAGACATTGCACTGAATCAAAAAAAGGCACATCCATAGCACGTATCATTAATTATTTCTTATTTATTACTGCCATAGACTAATCGAGTTTGTGGTTGCTAATGTTGGAGAATAACTAGATAAACACAAAGGCACATTTAGAAGATATACAACATTTACAATTAATCACATTGTTGGTGTTAACTTGGGAATAAAACTTAAATAATAGAAAAAGTTCCACTCCTAAATATAATACTTTTCAGTTCATAATCCTAATTGTTATTCTATTTATGCACTACTCACTACTTGTGTGGAGCAAGCGCTAGTCACAAGCGGCTAGTCACTAGACACTAGAAACGTGTACTTGTCAAGCCTCCTTCGCGCTCACACTCGCCGCTAGTGTGAGCGCGAAGGAGGCTTGACAAGTACACGTTTCTTTTTTGCATGTGGTGGTAAGAAAAAAGTTTGGCAAAACAAACAAACAAACAAACAAACAAACAAACAAACAAACAAACAACTATTGTGCTATGTGGTAGTAACAGTCAGTCTTTTGGCAGAAAATCTACATATAAAATCATCAAACCTATTCATACTAAATGAACATGCTTGTTAAATGATGCGCATACATGCAGGATATTTCTAACCTGATTAAATAGAATTGCGTACAAGTAAGAATCATTAACAGATATTTGAAAATTGGTGATAAATACCAGCCTATTTGCACATTCAAGGCAGTCTTGAGAAAACTAACTAACTAACATGCAATATAAGTTAGTCGCGTGAGGCCTCAGGACCCCTCGGCTGCATTGGTGGTCCCTCACGTTGGAACATGTCAAAACGTGGCGTTACCTCACAGCGGATGAAGACGGTGTCATCTTTGACATAAGCTCGCTGACTCAATTGATGCAGGTGCAGGAAAGTCACGTAGCCAAACCCTTTTGGGTTACGCTGATTGATGGGTTTCTTGAAAGCTTGAAGGTCCGGTTTAGTCTCCATTACCTCCATATGATGTTGAGCTTCAGGGCCCTGGTCGAGAATGGCCAGACGGATAGTGCCCTGGAAAGGCCAGCTCAGCTGTCCATCAAAAGCTCCTTGCATGGTATGGACAAAGAGGGAGATGTAGTTGGAACAGCGTGGTGCATTGGGTGTTTGAAGTTGTAAGCGGAGACACAGTTTATAGCCCGGTTGACCCGTGTAGAAGCCTGGGCTGTGCTCGACCACCGGCAAGCCGGCTTCTTGGTTCTGGAGGTAGGTGGAGAAATTTCTGAGACGCCAGATGAAGATGCCATGACATTGTTGAGCCTCCAGCTCCTTCACTGTGTCTTCTAGCACAGCTACTCTTTGCTGGAGCTGTGCAAGCTGAGCTACCTGTTGAAAGGAAACAGCAATCATGAGACGTCAACCATGAACATGAGCTTCAATGATCTCATATATTCTAAATTGAATCCTAGTTCAGGGTGGAGGGTGAGCTATAGCCTATCCCAGCTGAATTTCTGCTTGAGGAGAAGTAGGAAGGAATATGAAAATACCCGAGTCTCTTCTAAGATGACAAGCTCACGGAGCTGGTGATCCTGTTTTACAAGTCGTCCATCCATATCCCGGATCCTCTGCATTTCCTCGCTCGGGTGGGATGGGCCACAGCTGCTGCCACTGCTTGGACTTCCCCGACAAGATGATGCGAATGCTGCACACTGATCATCAGATGAAACAGATGGTCCAAGAGCCCAAAGTGACTTTGGTGTGGTGCCGTTAAGGCTAAGACAGCGCACAAACTCCGCCATGTAGCGCATGTGCATTTGCGTAAATTCCTGCATATGCTGAGCCAGGTTGTGCCGCTGCATCTATAAAGAACGACAAAAATTTATGTTCTGAGGAATATCAAATGGATGTCCAAGTTTTAAGATTTTTTACACTGCATCACTTACCCTTTCCTTACATCCGAAAGTGCTAAAGGTACAGGCAATAGGGGCTTTGGGACAATCTGTATCACAATGAGACGCCATCTGAAACAAAAGCAAAGGAAAAAAAAATTCAAACAGCATTTCAACAGCCTAATTGTTAACAAATCAGATGGACAGATTTTATGATTGGTTCATCTCTCCAGGTGATGTGGTAGAAGGAAGGGGTTCTTGTTATGACCCGAGCAACTGAATTCCGAAGGAGTTGGAGTTTAGGTCGGGGATTTGTGATGGTGACCCCAAAAAAGGGAATTATAGTATTCGATACTAACACTATCAACAGGGATGACAGTGAGACAGGAAGTGAATGATTGGAAATATTTTTATGTGCCAACTATGTAGTCTTATTTGTGTGGTTGTGAAATGATTAACGTACCTGGTCTCTGATGAGATCCAGCTCACAGTACTGACACTTGATGCTCGCAAACGGACACCGCTGCTCATGAAGCTGAGCGAAAATGGACAAATTGAAAGAAAATGAACGTACAGGTATATGACGTACAGTAAGTTAAAAATATTTGCTGTGGGTATACTTAATTCAAAGAATCGGTTAGGAAAGGGAGAAAAAAGTACCTCCCTCTCCTCGTATACAAAGCATGCAACGCAGTCTGGGCAGGACATGGGTCTCCTTTGGCACTCTATGGTTTTGTGGTTCTCCAAGTAACTTTTTCTCACGGCCTCTTGGCACTGTGGGCAGGGCACAGTCGTAAATGGACATTGGGCCAAATGATTCTGAAAGGAAAACAGAAGAAAAGTCAAGAATGGGTACAGGTGTTTACAGACATCTCGAGCTGTTCTTGGGGGATAGAGACTAGGTCTTGCCTAAAACTGTGAATATTGGTGCCCAATGCCAAAAAAGGTTTATAATTCGCTATAGTAACAGCTTAGGCTGTAAACATTACCACAATGATCTGAAACCAGTTGAACATAATTTGTATATCCATCCACTTTTCCAGGGATATGCTGGAGCTTGTCCTCAGGCCATAGCTGGGGTACACTCTGAACTGGTCAGAATATATGCATGACCCTTTGTGTGGTTAAGCTCCAGATCCCTGTAATTATACACATGTCCTGTAGGCGGTATTGCGTGCACATGAAGCTTTGCGAAATTAACCTTTTCTTGAACCACAACCGGTTCGATGCCTCATGAGGCTCATTTCATCATCGTGGAAGAAGCCGCAAACATGTCAGCAGAGGTTGCAATTATATCAGCCCTTAACACATACATGAAGATGTGGTTTGGACTTAAGCTCCAGATCACCGCTTGAGGATTATTTGTTATACCAATTGCAAATGAGAGAGCAACACTCACTCGTCCAAAGGGCATAACTTCATTGTTTGATGGGAATGACCACAACCTGAATCCAAAGCACTTTCTAACTCACATAAAGGAATTACATCAGGCGAATTTCTATTTTATGCTGGCTTCCTAATGTAGTGTATATATTTTCTCACCTCTAAATTTCGGAGCTCCATTTTGTCCGTACAGCCAGCATTTGGACAGCGGACAGTGAGAGAAAGAATCTCCCTTTTGGCAAAGTTATCAGGAAAGAGTTGGTCTTCTAACAGCATTTCATTGTCCACTGGGCACCTCTGTCCTGTGTCCCTTTATTTCAGGAAGAAACATTTTCATGAAGACAATATATGGCACTTCATTTACATAATATACCTGTACATGCTATTGATGACAAATAATACAAGTCAACATTTTATTCATTTTTAATCAGAGATGCAAGTTAACTTTTTGATTAATGTTTTGTGCTGATTCTGAATTTGCCCTTATTTTTCTCTCAAGCACGTCAGGTTTTCATAGTAATGATAGAAAAATTTAGCGGTGCAACAAATAATTGAAATTAGCAAATGTGTTTTCGATTCATTTTTCGCTCATTCTGAAATTAATGTATGTATTTTGCACTGATCAGTTTGAAATAATGCCCTATTTTTTAATAAAGGAGTGGAAATTAAAACATTAAAAAAATTCATTAATTGACAAAATAATTGACATTAAAATAGTTAGTTGCAGCCTCATAACAATTATGTAATATGCAATATATTTATTAATGTTAGGTTCAGCAACAAGTTTATTTTTTTCTGAAATGTCAGCTATAAATTATGGTAAAATCTGTATTGCGCAAGAGTTTATGGGTCAAACTTAAAAACAAAAATAGAAATTATCTTGAAAAGCTGATGTGATTGGAGGGGAAAACAGTAAAAAAAAAAAAAATTAAAATCAGTGTCAATAATACATTTCACATAAACCCATCTTTGATTCAAATTTGCTATTGACCAGTGTAATTAACACTGTGACTGCGGGGAATGAATTCATTATGAAGCAAATTAAGGTTGAATGTCAAAGCAATACAAAAGCCTACCGAATTGACTTCTCAATGCAGCTCTTGCAGAAACGGTGCCCACATGGTGTTTGAATGGCATTCCTGAGAGCCATTAAGCAGATAGGACACTCATATTTACTCTCAAGTGGTGGATCAAACTCCACATCGTAGCCCTGCACAAGGGCAGTAGAAGCACCAGACTTCTCTGAGGGACTTTGTGGGGATTCGTGTTCCAGCATTGCCAAGGCACAACTGGACAGCTCACCACCAGAAGCTCCCTCATAGCGTACCGCCTCCAAACTGCCTTTATGACTACCAGAGCAAGACATCTGGAGGTAGATGAAGCAGAAAGTGGTGAGCAATGACATACAATCATTTCATCCTCCTGATATTGCGCAATATTTTGGTAGCTGACCAATCATTTACGTACATTCAGAAACACTTTAGAATAACTAGACGTAGGGGAAATTTGGCAAGTCTGTAAAGAATTGCGGACTTATTGATGAATACTAAAACAATGATTCATTATTCATGGATATACAAACGGCGAGGTGGTTTACTGGAAACACGGTTGTTTATCGCATGTTTATTTTGTTTTTACCTTAGTTTCGTAAGCTAATATAACGCTAAGCATTTCTATTGGTTCGCATAAATATTATGTATATGCATGTTGGATACTTATAATCATTAAATTAATAGAAACATACAGACAACGTTGACGTTTGAGAAGACTAGCCGAACTTCCACATGCGGAACTGTTATTTTTGCAGTCTGGGCTGTCTCATCCAAATACCGTTTTTAAAACAAATATGTATACCAAATAACAAAAACGTTATGGCACCCAACTCTTCCAAACACACTGAAACACAAAACATATCAGACAAATACCTTGTTAAAATGTTACCTTGGAAAGTTGGAAACTAATCTTTGTACAGAATTTCCTGTCTTAACACGTCATCATACGTCAGAACATAGAGATCCCAGCCACCCAAAGATGGTTAATGAATTATACGTTAACTAAGCGGCCATATTAAATGTGTCAGATGCGTATCTTTTTTGTCACACACACATCGCATCATATGCGAGAATCGAACTCACGGTATCGGCACACAACACAGGCAAGTGTACCCCTACAGCATCTGCAACTTCCTCCATATCTGTGAACTAATACAAGTGAACTTTATGAAGCGTCAACCTACTCAGTGCACAATCTAAATGGTACATGTTAACTTATTCACACAAACTAATAAGTTTTGGTACTACAGAGGCCCCAAAATCAACATAGCTAATTTTTGACCTGATCCTAATTATACAAATAGTTCATATTTACAATCATCATTTTAACACCGTACGTACACACAAACAAATATACGTGACACCTTTAATCAGATGATCACAAGCCTCATATGATTAAGGTACAGAAGCACAAAAAAATGTTAAGTTTATATTTTTCTAATGATCTAATGAGTGTATTCAATTGACTTATTTTGAAGAATCAATTCACTATTCAGTGATTATATCGATCCAATGAAAGTCACTGGACTCGCAAATGAACTTTTTTTTTTATTTCTTAGAGGCTGGTTTGAGTTTTCCAGTCTGAATCTTCATGTAGATTGTTCCAGTGGGGGGAAAAAAGAAATGCTGCAGGTATGGATGGAAACAATAAAATTTCTCTTACAGTACGCACACAATAATTTGATTTGTGCTTCTTCGCTAAAAGAGCCCATCGTGTGTATCACGTTTGTTTCGGTCTCTTGGGGTGCTAAGTGAGTTGAGCGCCACGATGCGGTCGGAGGTCGCTCAGCTGTTGCCACAGCGCTAAGGAGACAGAAAAATGGCGGACATCGAGAAAATCAGTCTGGACTCCTTTCCCTGTCGAGTCAGCTGTTCGCGAAAAACGTTTCGGGGAAAGCTTTTCATTCTCCTCTGCATACTCATAGTGGACGCCGGAGACGCTACGACCCACTGGGTTGTCACCGAGGATGGAAAAATACAACAGCAAGTATGACAGCTCATTGAGCCTCTCTATTGCTAGCTCCAGATGCTATCTCTGTTAGCTTTACCAGTAACATATATATTCATTTAGTTTGTTCGGGTTTTAATCATGTAGTTTTGTTGGCTCACTTGAGCTATGTCAGATCTGTTTCCCCGCCGACAAAGCGTAGTAAAGCGCCGACTTGAGCTTACGCGAAGTAGAGTTGGTGAGGTCAAGATGACCAAAACATACCAGCTGTCAGCGTCCCAATATGCTGCCTTTTAAGTCATTGATTAATAAGCTTAACAGTTGCGATTTGTTTACGTGACAACTCATCGGGGAGTCTTGGATGGAGAGCATTGAAATTGTTTAGACGAGTGTTATTATTTTGCCTCAAGTTTGATATTTGGGTTCTTTCCCCGTACGAAACTTGTAGGTCGATTCACCTTTGAATCTCAAGCATCCGCATGACGTGGTAATTTTCATGAGACAAGAATCTCGTGTTAACTACCTCAAGAAACTGGAGGTGAGTGAGTTTTCCCGATATCTTTTCGTTGACAGCTAAGCTTGGTATACCTGGCAAGTGTTAAGTTTAGCCTGGGTTGTTAGTGGACGTTAGGAGTATAAGCTATTACTCAATCTGGATTTTTGAGCCAATTTCCAATCAGTGGGTTAAAAAAAAAATCTTACTTTATCTGTACCGTATTAATACTGTATGTTTAAGGGTAACTAATATAAGTAAAATTTGAATTCGTTTTAACTGTTAGAATACCTTGTTTGTGGTCTATTTGTTGTTTAATCCATAAATAAATTTAGTTTAAGCCATTGTCAGTTACGCTTTACTTTGCGCTTGGAGCGTCTCTTTGTTTGCAGGGGATTACTGTATTTATTTAAATTGAATACGATTATCTCTCTAACACCTGTGACTGTTCCTTTTTCTTAATTTTGAGCAGAAGCTGCTCGTGGCACAAAAAATTCACATTGAAGAAAATGAGGACAGGGATACAGGACTAGAGCAGCGACACTACAGAGAGGATGCAGATTGCATTATGGCCAAAGTACCTCTTGGTGACCTCGACCTGTATGATGGCACTTACGTCTCCTTAGAGAGTAAAGATATTCGGTAAGTCTTGCACTTCCTTTCCCAAAAAACATGTGAGATGTCATGAAATGCCATAAGCAAGGGCTATTTGGAAATGATTTCTTCTCTTCCTCCTTGAGTGACCTTTACTTTACTAATTTGCTTAACAATTGTCTTCATGTATTTAATGAATTGTACCTCTGCCCTCTTGTGCGTAGCCCCGAAGACTATGTGGATTTACTTTCGGCTCTGCCTCCCGATCTGGAAGAGCCAGACTGTGCAAGAGTGTTAGAACTACCTTATAGCATCCATGCGTTCCACCATCTCAGGGTGAGTATTATGGTCAGCTTATCATCAGAATATCATAATTTTTAAGTAGATGTGATGTAAAACCAACGTTGTACATAGTGATCGCTGCCGTCCAGTTTATGTATCTCTTGAAAGTTGTTTCATTTCTTTTAAATTAATTAAAAGAATAAGCTTGTGTTGGGGTTTGTAAAGGTATGTTAAATTTTTGGGTTAAACAATATACACAGGTGGGCGCAAATGCATGAAGAAAAGAGAAAATAGGAAAAAAAGGGAAAGCACACAATGCTTTTTAAACATACAATATAAATAAAATCTGAAAAAGATGCAATCGTCATATAATGTGACTAATTTCACCCATGAGATGTCTATTTTTGCACCCTCCTCTTGTATATTAATTAATATTCAAAAAGTCATTGGCCCTTAAAACTGTTTATAAACTTTTGCTGAAAAGTAGTGCACTGAAAATACACCTGATTTTGTAACATTATGAATAATTGTGATAAATGACAGTGATTCCAATATTGATCAAAATAATCAGATTCCTATTTTGGCCATAATCGTGCAGCTCTAATATTACTGTAGTTGTATGGCATTCTTTATTGTCGTACTGTTAAGGAACACGTATTCTGTGTTATGCAAGAAGGTCTTGTTATATGCACCTAACTATGAATGTGAGCAGACTTAACATGTCTGTATTCTTACTGGTATATTGCAGGGTGTGCAAGAGAGGGCAAATCTTACCTCCCCATTACTTTCCAAGGAGGACCCAATTTATAATGCTTTGTCACATAAACTGGGCCACAGTATAGACGTGGTAGGCCATCGCATCCATCAAGCATTACTGAGGGTAAGCGCTTGACATTTTGTTACAAGCACATAACGTGAAAAACTTCTGGCTCTTCGTATTAATGTGTTTGCAAGCTATCAAAAGGACTACCGTGTGAAGTATTAAAAGAAAGAAGCTCCAGAGGTCAGAACAGTATTCCAACACAAAAATGTAATCATGTCTGTCCGTATGTTCCAGAATACATCATCATGGGTGCTGTACAACATGGCTTCATTTTTTTGGCGTATGAAGAACGAGCCTCAAAGGGCAATGGACTGTGTGGTGCGCGCTCTGCACTTTTCCCTTAGGTATCGTCAGCCTCATCACAAGGATGCTTCAATTACTTGCTGGAGAGCAGCCACATATGTTCATATTCCCTCGCTTTTGTGTGTCGTTAGGCCTCACAAGGATATAGCCCTGGTTAATATGGCCAACATCCTGCACCGTGCTCATTTCTCAGCAGATGCTGCCGTTCTAGCCCACGCTGCCTTGGACCTGCCCTCTGACTTGTTTACCAGTCACTACACCTTGGGAAACATTTATGCTGTGAGTTAGAAATTGCCCACATTACTGCATTAGTGCCAGTTTTATCTAAAAACAGCAAGGTTCACTTTGTATTATTTACACCCCCAAAATATCGCACAAAACATTGAGTTTTCTTATTACGGTCAGTGGAATGATGAAATACAAGTCCGTTTTTATATAGTAAGAATTATTGTTCCCCGAAAACCAGCAATGTGCAATCTATAAATCTGTTTGTTCCGACATTCTCTGCCCTACCAGATGCTTGGGGAATACAACCACTCAGTGTTGTGTTATGAACAGGCATTACAGGCCCAGCCAGGCTTTGAGTTGGCCTTGAGGAGGAAGCATGCTGTGCTGTGCCAGCAAAAGCTTGAGCAGCGCCTAGAAGCCCAGCACAGGTATGAACTTGCACGTGTCCATTTTAGCAAATGTTAAACATAACTACTTAAGAAGTGCGTACTCTGATTGTTTTAAATTGCTTACATTTGATTGTCACTTTAGTAATATTTTACCTCTACATGGTGCTTTGTGTGTGTTTCATTCTGTTTTTTTGATTACCTGAAATGGTTTGTGACATAAATGTGTCTTGGGTGAAGACAATCTTTACGAACAGTAAACCACCAAAATGCTGCAAACATGACTATATTACTAAAACACTGCCCAACTTTCACCACAAGATTTAGAACAGATTTTTTGTCTTTTTCTTGATACAAATATGTGAAACTCAATAATGCAGTTAAGCGATGAGATTTTTTCTATATGATTGTATACGTAGCTGTAACTATGGTTCTGTATGTATAGGTCACTGCAGAGAACCCTGAACGAGCTCAAGGAATACCAAAAGCAGCATGACCACTACCTTCGCCAGCAGGAGGCACTGGATAAACACAAGCTGTTGCAGGAAGAGCAGATCCTGCACAACATTATCCATGAGACCCAAATGGCCAAAGAAGCTCAACTTGGTAAAATTGGAGGCGAATGTAATGCTATAAAGTGATGTAATAATATTAGAAAGCAAATTTACTTGCAAAATAACAACAGATCCAATAATTGTTTTAATCTAAGTCTGAAGTATTTTATTGGCACAGGGAACCATCAAATTTGCCGCCTGAGTCAACAGCAGCGCAGCCTTCACTGCCCGTTCGATCTGCCTGTGCGCTATCACCGTGGTGACCTGTTTGAACATGTCCATTTTGTCCAAGTAAGTGTTGTCAGTATTGACAATAGGGCTGCACAATATTGGAAAAACATGCCATATGTGATATTCAGTTTCTCTCAATGTGGCAGAATTTGGATATGTCCTGTCACTGATTGCATACAGATTTACAGTGTAGCTACACATACTCGTGGTTTGGCACCTGTAGATTGTTTTCAATATTTTTACAAACTTTTAAAACTCTGGGTATTCATGACCGCTTATTGACTGTATGTCCCCGCTTGTTCAAAAAAAGCTAAGGTTAAAAAAAAAAAAACTGGCGGCAAAATAGACAATCAAGTAAAGAACACTGACTGGTATTATTGGCCTTTCTGTCTTCGTAGTTTGGCGAAGAGATATCAGTGGCATCCAGTGTGGCACTTGTCTCAGATCAGAGTTCAAACCAGTCAACACGCAGCCCTCAGCTCCATCCTTCTGTGTCAGGTGACCAGGACCCTGTTGCTGCCCTCTGGAGCAGTCATCATGATGACACACAGGCAAGATGGATACAGTAATTACAGTTGATTGCTGTTTACAGCAAACTCTTTTCACACTTTAAATTGTGACATTGTGAAAAAGACATTTTACAGATAGTATGTATTTGTGTTATGGTAATTTTGGTTCACGTGCATTTTGTTAAGCAGAACAGATATTGGAACATTTTTTATTTATTTTTGTGTCGAAGATCTTTTATTGTGATAAATTCTGATACCTTTGAATAAAGTTCTATACCATTGAGAGTTGAAAGGTAATTGCACATTAAAAAAATGTACAGTAATTATAGTGCCACTTTTAGAAACAAAACACTCTTAGCTAATGCTAATCTGTTCATCCCCCAAAAAATGTAATGCAGGTATTCTTAGCCGTAACTTTGTGTTTTAGACAGTTTGGTTCAGTGCTTCAAAGTGGCTTTCGGTCATCACTCAGCTGAGCTGCCTTATTACAACCTTAGCTGCTCATCTTAATATTTAAATTAGTGTATCACCTGTTACAAGATAAAAGTGAGGCGTGCAAAACAACGTGTTCGCCGACAGATAATCAGGGATGCAGGGTTTGTTTAACTTCAGGGTTGGACCAACCCTCCAGAGACTCAATTATTTTTACTGTTTTTTTTTTTTTTTACAAGCCAAGTAAATTTTCACCAATTCACTCCTCTTGAATTTTTCAGTTGAAATTTGCCACTTTACATTAAGCTTGGTCTTGAGTTGTTCAGTAAAATTGATTTTACCTCATGAATTCATGTTTATTTTCTAGGATATGCAGAAGCTGTTGTGGCCTCAGAGGTCATACTGCATTAGTGAATACCCAAGTGTCCCTGCTGCACATTTGTTGCCAACTTACCACCTTTTGTCTGAAACCAAGAATCACAGGCAAGTACGCACATTCAAGATCTGCGTGTATTTTGTGGGTTGGTAATGCAACTAATTGTATTCTATCTATGCACATCCAGCTCAGTGGCATCTTTCCTTTATGGGACTCATAGTCCTCCTCAAACAGTGGCCCTGCCAGAGTGTGGTTCTCTCGCCCAAGTACATTCCCCTCCGTTGCCTTCTTCACTGGACTGGCTTCTGGAAGACAGGAAGCTTCCAGATCCCTATGCCTCCCAGGTGTCTGCTGATGTGTTTTTTTCTGTGTTTAATTCATAAATAAACTGTTAGATGCAACATTGTATCTTGCAGTTGTGTAAAAGAGAGCTGAAATATCATCATTGTGTGTGATTACAGATATTACAGCTCCGGAGTGGTGGTTGGACATTGGAACAAATTGGTTCCAGAATTGCTGAAATAATGAAATTAGTAAGCAAGTTCCCCTTAAAACACACAATACTTTGATATGCTAATCCTACAATGTGTACATTATCCTCATGCATATCTTTGTCAGGACAAATTGTACAGCTGGCAGATCTACAATGAAGCATCTCTATTCTGGCGGGCCCAAGGAAATGGCAGTCTTGCCCTGCAATGCCTGCGGCAAGTGTGGATGAAAACCCCACCATCCCACCGCCATTTGCCCCTCACAAATGCTGCAAATTTGATGCTACATTATGGATTGACCACCCAATCGCAAACACTGGTGGAGCAATCGCTGGCTTACAATGCAACTGAGGTAACTACACATGGGTTTGTCACTTTCTTGTAATATTGTAGTAGCAGCAAACCAAATTGGCAGCTGCCAACTAATCAGGAGTACATTGCCAGTGCATAACCTGAAACATGTTAACACTATTAATGTGTGTATTTACACTGTTAGAAATAGACATACTTGTGTTCAGTACCAAAACTACATTTTGGTATTTGAACACCTTCACTTTTCTTCCACCAGCCCCATGCACTCCTCAGCTTGGTGAGCTTGCAGTTGGCCCAGGGCAATGTGACAGGAGCTCTGGCCTTGTTTCGCCACACACTGATGACAGCTGTGTCCTCCTTGACTTCTTCCTCATCCTTTGCTGCCTGTCAACAGTGTCGTGCTAGCATACCTCTTTTGCGTTGTCTACAGTTTTATCCCTTCCTTTATAATCTTTCAAACCAACAACCCTGCTCACGTGAGTAACTTTGATACAAATGGTCTCGCCATTTGTATTTTTATTTTTTTTACACCTAATTTTGTAACTTATTGAAGCAGATAAGATCATCATATTATCATGTTACTAGACCATTGATCAGTCAGTGTTTTTTCTAATGGCTTTGACCCAATGTGTGTTGGTCCAGAGGGTTCTGCTTGCGGTGCTGAAGATGAACTTGCCATCCAGCTGGAGGAGTGGGGGGGCGATGAAGAAAAACAGCAGACTTCTTCCATTTCAGCCATCGAGGACTCTCTGCACTTTGAAAGTATGGATTTTATCTAGAGTCACTGTCAGTAACTATGGAAAATAGTGAGGATTCATCAAAGTAATATCTAAAATTCCAATAAGGCATCATCTTAATTGTTATTTGACATAATTGCAATTACGGAGGTTCAATACCACTTTTCTTTCCAGTAAAAGTACTCAAGTATTCACCAATACTAGTACTTCTGATACCTACAATTTCCCTCCCAAAACAATGACAGATTATGGCAAAAGGTCACAAAACCGCAGCCAATATGGTATCAGCCGTCGTCGCTATTACCAATACTTTGAAATAAAGCTGGTATCATCGGCACAGATCTTCTCCTGGTATCGGTACTTGTTCTTCCCTAATTGCAATCTCTGTTTCTCTGCTGCAGAGGTCATCTTGGACACAAATGGGTCTGGTGAGGCTGCGGGAAAACGGCAGGCTGCTCACTCTTCTTCAAGGACAACTCCCTCACTTGCAGATGGAGGGGGTGAAGGTGAGGAGGAGTGGCAGCTCAAAGAAGACCTGATGGGAGCTTTTGAGGGGGCTTTGGATGTCGGTGGCAAACGAGGTGACTTGCGAGGAATACGGGTGCTCAAGAATGACCGTGTGATGGGGCCCCGTGGTGGTGGAGGGCCCTGCTTTGGAAACTGTGAAGATGATGATGGTTCAGAATGGGTAATGAAAAACTGACCGTGTAGAATAAGCCGCGGTAATAAACCTATTATTTGGCCTTTTTGATTGTATCTTTGATGTTAATTATCAGATCACCTTTCAAGTAAAGAGAGTAAGAAAGGCAAAGGCGGATGGGTCTGAGAATGTGGCCATCTCTGATGATAGCCAGGGTGCAGAGCCAGCATCTGAAGGACATTCTATTCTGGAAATTAGCGGACCAACTATCCCATCAGCAGGTCCTCCAGGTACCATTGACTTAAGTCAGTGTGAATTGAGGACACGTATTGAAAGGTGCTGGACCCCTAAATCTACGTCTTCTTCTTTGGGCAGGCCGCCGGAGGGATTATACAAGCCTTGGGTGGCCAGGGCCAGAGGAGTGTCAGCGCACACGAAGGGTTGATCTCACCACTGCAGCTAGCACTTGGCTCGCCGTGTCTGCCAAGAACATCGAGTAAGCTTTTTCTCCCGTGAAATTTCCACGTTATCCAACAATGAAGGCAATGACCATGAGTTTGAAGGCATAAATGTCATAAGTGGATGAAATATGCCATGAATATAAAACAAGCAAATCACGTGTCTTCCTGTGCCACGTGACAGTGTATTCTTATGCTGCAGTGTAAATTACTTCATTGCACGCTGTTCATAACCTTGAACCGTAGTATGCTAGACCACTGTAAACCGAGGATCACCTATACATCTATGGTTTAGTGTTATGACAATGTTTTCAATGCTTCCTTCCCACAGCATCACAGAGCATATAGATTTTGCTACCCCACTCCAGGAGCCAGCTGTCGAGCCTTTATGCAATGCAAACCTCGCTGCCAGTATGCACACCCTTGACCACCTTGTAGGCATGGCTAATCGAGCCACCATCCACTACACAGGAGAGAGCCAACTCAGTGAGGTAGGCCAAAGAACAGGTCAAATGGAGAAAAAAAAAAAATCATCATCAAATACTCAAAGTATATTATCGTAACATAATTTTGATGGCCCTGACCTCAGGTCCTGCAAAACCTTGGTAAAGAAGAATTCTCTCCTCAGTCCTTTGAACAGGTGGGGACTCGAATTGCTAAAGTATTGGAGAAGGTAAGTCGGAATTTATATTGCGGTATATGCTGGTATAGTGTCAGTCAAAATTTGGATTTTGCGACAACTCTATAATATGATCATTATGGGCTTTTAAATCAAATGTTTTGCTGAGAATATGATCTTTTCTAGAACCAGACATCATGGGTATTATCCAGTATGGCTGCACTTTATTGGAGAGTGAAAGGTCAAGGGAAGAGAGCAATTGACTGCTTACGACAGGCCCTCAATTACGCACCCTATCACATGAAGGTAAGTAATCCCTCTTCCTTTAGCGTTCGTCAATGAGATATTTTCCCCTCCGATTTTTTTCAATGAGCGCATTCGTCCTTTGTGGTGGTGTGAAACGTCCTCTCTGCAGTATTGGATCAACTTGGAATTTATTTATAATGGCTCTGTATTCAGAAAGACAGTCAAAACAACTAATTGCCAAAAGCCATATTGTACCTAACTTTTGATGTTGCGATCTTGACTGTATTGTCAGTATCAAAATATTTTTCAATAAATATTTTGCATACCTACACATGTGCTTGTGCACACCCATCAAACATTCAAGCCACAACCTGCCTGAGAATGGCTGAGCATGTCAGATGACGATGACGTTGCACTGAAAAGAGGAGACAATTCAGGGGCCGTACAGAGTGTTTATTCATATTAATTTCTTTCTGGGTCAACTTTAGGGTAAAGAATCAGTGTCCAAGCTTGTCCAATTGTGTTGTTTTGTATGCAAAAATGGTGACACCAAGTGGACAAAAATGATAACTGCAACTCTCATGCACAAATTGGCTCTTGTACTCATGATCCACAGTATTTAAGACAATTTGCTGGCTTTCTTTTCAATCATGTTGTGGACCATATCAGCAACTTAATGTTAACATAAATCATAATAAAATGTGCGTGTATTTCCTGCTCAGTCAGTTTGAATTAATGTCTTGTTTTTATATAATACAGCAATGGGGATTTGGAAAAAAATATTTTTATAGTTCAATTATCAACTAGTAGAAGAAATAATTGACAGATCTATTGGTTATTAAAGTAATCTTAAGTCAACATCTCTAAAATTGAAAAATGCACAGCAAATCCATGTGATTAGGATCGGGCTAACACTCCTACTTAGAATACTGAGAATTCATTCTCTCTTGAAAGTAGTATTTCATCGCAGAGTAGCGGGAAAAAGAAATTTATTGAAAAAACATGGAATTCGAGTCAAAGTCCATTGCGCGGTATTCCAGTACTAACAAAGTACTTGCCCTGCAAAATGAAACTACACTCTTGTGATGTCCCTGTCACAGGTAGCATCCGTGTATTTCAAGTTGACATGCATTTGGTGTTTTCTAGTTCCTGATGTGTTTTTCCCCACTCTTAACCAGGATGTTCCCCTTATCAGCCTGGCCAACATCTTTCAGAATGCTCGACTGTGGGAGGATGCTCTTACAGTTGCTCGTATGGCTGTTGAAATTACTCCACACTTTGTAGTTAACCACTTCACTCTTGCCAATGTCTACATTGCTATGGTAAATCAATCATTATTTTCACCCCACTTGGATCAATGAAGTGGATGAGCCCGTATGGACACATTCTTTCTGTTTTTTGTTTTATGACAGGAGGAGTTTGAAAAAGCAATGCACTGGTATGAGTCCACGTTGAAACTGCAGCCAGAGTTTGCCCCTGCCAAAGACCGCCTGAGAACCATTCAGTGTTACCTTCTTACCAAGAGAGAACGTCGTCATCCTTAATCAAAGTTGTCAGCATCCTACCCACAATAGATAAATAGCACATGTATGTTCTTGTTAGAGCCTGCAGTTAACTTGTGCAAAAGGAAAAACTTCCATTCAGCCTCTTGTAAGTTCTACAACAGCTACAGTATTCTAAACACTTACAGTAAGTGCACAGTTCTAACACTTTATGTTTGAAAATGTGGAAGGGAAGTCAAATTTGGCAAATATTGATTATGACCTTTTAATATGTATGCAAGAGTTGGCATTAAAAATAAAAGGGAAAACCTTAACAGTTCTCATACAATTACAAAATACAGCAATACCGAAATGTGTGCACCATGTGGCCAGGAGACAGTGCTGTGTTTTAAATTTATTTTAATGATAAGTTTTAATTGAAAGGGTTACAACAATGTATTATGTCCATCAAGCCATTGCTGAGATGGAATGTGGAATGTGCTTCAAATCTCAGTAGTCAGATAGTTTTCAACAATATATGCCCTCATTGTTTCCGCTCATGAAATGGACGGTAATTTTCGCACTTTTGTCATCATTCCTATTTATAAGGGACCTAAAAAATTATTTGCTCAAAGCTAATTTAATGAAAAAGTTAAAAAAAATTAATTATGCTGCGTTTGCTTTTAAAGGTAATCAGACAAAAGAAAAAAATGGATTTCCTTCTGGCCATAGAAGGTGGAATCTGTATTAAATGTACAATATTAAAGGCAGTATGTGGATTTCAACTGATGTTTTGTGGTGTTTTTGCGTCATTTATTTCTCTTTGGGAAATAAAAAGCACATAAACACCCCGGTTGACAGCTTACCTCCCTATATCCGAACGCCTGCTTGTATGCGTCGAACTGACCACATGGTGGCACCGTCAGACTTTTTGAAGAAACCGCTGTTTGATTTAAAACCATTTAAACCCAGTTATATTTTGAAATGTTTGCACTTGCCGCCTGTGGTCTTGCATTAAACAAACCCGTCGCTGTTATTACAAGGTCACCTTATACGGTACATGCTAATTGTCTTGAATAGTTTGGGTCTGTTACAGATTTTCATCGGATGCATGCCAATGATTTTACGTCACTGAAACCTGCTGAGGATCTACTTCAGTGTCCAAGATGCTTCAAAAATAACTCAAGGTTCTGGTGCTACATTTAGAACATTTTCAAGGATGCATCTTGAAAATTGTGCTTGCTGTGCACAGAGACAAGGACAATTGGCATATTATTCCATATTGTAAAATGCTGTAATATCAAGACTTTTTAAACAAGAACCCTTATTGATTGGATGACCTTGATTAAATCATAGTACCTAAATTCAGTTTGAACAGAACATGTAAGTTCAATCTGTCTTCAATTTATTTCAACATAGTTTATACTTGAGTTTAGGTGCAACACGAGCTTAACATTTTCATACAATTACTCGCTCTTGTTTTCTGTTAGCATATTTGTACTTAGTCAAGACCTCTTTTTGTCCTGGTCTATGGCCATGACTTAGTATCTAAAGTTCAGTAATGAAGGTTATCAATTGGCATTCTATCATCAGGAGACACACTTTTGTGTCATCTGTCTACCTGTGGAAGCTGATGCTGCACCCCTGATGCCGCACCCTTAGGGCATGAATTCAATTGTATGTATTCTGAAAGAGCATATATCTATACCTACAAAGAAACAATCTCTGCTGGGGGATTTAAACTAGTCAAAAAGTGCCACAGAGGCCAATCAGGTTGTGGAGTCTGTTTAATAAAAATCTGTTACTATATTGGCCTCTTGGGCTGCCAGGTTATCAGCTATCACACAACTCACAGTCTGGTCTGCTATTAGAGGGCCATTATGATTGTGAAACCATATAATTGTCTCATCATATTACATACTATACATAAATAATTGATGGGTGAATGGTCTTGAAATGTGACCTCAGTGAAACTATTTGTTTTGAAGGGGTTAGGTAACACAAATTTTTGCATCCTCCCAAAGTTATTAAACGTGAAGACAATTTTGGCTACAAGTGTTGGGAAGTAACATGAAATAGTACACCTGCTTTAACAGTCCATCTACCTGGTGTCTCTAATTTAGCATAATCACTTGCACATTAATCAAATCAGATGCTACATTTTGCGTCATAATAAAATTCTGACATGCTTCACATTACAATTCCCATGATAGACATACCGAATTACGATTGGCTGATTTGCTTATTTTAATTCAGCATGATTATTTGTGACGTAACAGTCGTATCCTCAACCTGACCATTCCTGTTAGGCATTGTAGGTTCTTATAGCAATAAAACCAAGACGCAATTGGCAGCAAATTATCAATCTAATGCTTTGGGTTGAATGAAAGAATTCATTCACAGACACAAGTGCAACTACATAGCACAAGTGTGAACCATTTTTCTTTCATGCTACATCTCTCCACCCCCACACACTTAAATCACAAGACCTAAAAATGGCACAAGCACAGTGCAGTCTGCTATTTTTAGAACCCAGTAAAAGAACAGGATGGTTGCAGAGAGGCTGAAGCATATGCACACTGGGCTATAAATACAAACGCGATGCATGCAGGTTTATTTACCCCCACCCTCTGAACAGACTCCTGCATTGCTAATGTGCATTATTTATTGTTAGCCCCTTGGTCTATTCCTGTCCAACATAACTCTGTGCCAGCTCTGCAAGGAAATGTTTCTGAATGAATAATTGAACGGAGTTGTATTTTTGACCAGCCCTATCTTAGATGCAGTATATAAATAGCCCATGTGCATCAAAGCATGCATAGATTTGTTAGGGACGTTGAGCCCAGCAGTAGGAGCCTTGTTATGTAACAGGCATGTGACTTGGCACACCACAGCGCCACTGCATTGAATGAGCGTGTGAGACTCTGAACCCATTGAGTGTTTTCAGACTGGTAGTATATTCACTGCTGGAGTAACTCAGGCAGGTAGCTTGCTTACTGCATTTGTGAGACAAATGTGCACTCTCACAAGAATTTAGCAGGCTATTAACATACAAGCAGCATCCCTTGCACACGTTGTCCATGGACTCTAAAATTATTTCATTTTTGACATGAAAGTGTACATTTTTAAAAGAGAGAGCCTGTTATGATCCCCTCATTCATTGTTCAAGTCATTGGCAAACTCCTGTCCAAAGTTTGGCATTTCTTCCAACACTAAACTTTTGATGATCATTGTGTTCCAATGCATCGTCTCACATCTGAGCTTGTATTTTTAGCACAGCACTGCCTAGTATAGTAACGGATGTTGCTGCAAGGTATTACATAATTCAGTGATAGTGACTTTTTATAGTTGCTGCAGAAAAACAGCGCAGGACCTGATTTGAGCCGAACATGACACGAGTGCATTGCTTCATTCACTAAAACATTACATAATATAACCAGGAGGAGAAACTTCCACAGTATAAGTAAGAAGAACTTTAAGAGGATCAAAATGATTGGATTTGCTTGTTTGAGTACTTTATCTACAGTATTGATCGTGTGTACTATTTCATTTTTAGTATGAAAAATAACGTAATGCCATGAATTAAAAAAAAAAAAACAATCAAGTGAAATGTAAGTAAGTAAATATGTTTTTGAAAAAGCTGAATCTTATATCACATTATGTGGATGAACAGGCAGACGACACCCGTAACTCTCGTCGCCAGGCAATCACAGGGCACATTGAGCCCAAGCATTCACACTCACACATTTTCAGTCACAGAGTGGGAATCACGCTACACTGGCTGGCTCTCACCTTACTAAAACCAACAAGTGAAATGTGCCGTGGTTGTTTGCGTTTGTGACTTGAATGGTCCTTTTATGGGCCGACAAAAGTTGCAAAGGTGACCAGACGCAGTATTGACTTCAGCACCACGGATAGTTCCACTTCAACGTTGTTGTATATGCAACTGCCGCTTCTTTCTTTCTTTCTTTCTTTCTTTCTTTCTTTCTTTCTTTCTTTCTTTCTTTCTTTCTTTCTTTCTTTCTTTCTTTCTTTCTTTCTTTCTTTCTTTCAGCACTTAGTGAAAGTAATTGCATGTTTTGTGTTTTTCTATTTCGCCACAAAGGCTGGAAGCCGCCGGATGCGCTGTTGGATCGTCATTTTACCCGATCATCTTTGTGCATTCAGCGCTATTGACCATTCACCATGCACCAGCCCTGTGTACAGTAGTAGGCCACCTTGAGCAGAGAAAGCCGCAGCGGCAGGCATGTTGAGGATGGGAGTTAAAAATAGCATCATCAGTCGGCCAAGCGGTGCTCCGTTACTACGCGTTTCAGCATTCTGCCCTGTGCAGGGGGAGGCAGGGGGATGGGGTTGAGGTGGAGTGGTCCGCAGCCCTCCACCTCTTTCGGTAGTTCTGCATCATCACACGTGGAGGGGGTCAACACCTGGAGCCTGTGCGTGGCTCTGCTGGAGGGGGAAACCCAACCTGAAGGCTTTAGTATTTGTCCTCATGATCACCAGCTGAGGCGCATGTTGCAAACATTTTACGTTATCGCTGTGGAGCTTCCAATCACGAGGCAAGCCTGAGGTGTGCGCAAATAATAAAATGGTCTTTCCATTGTGACGGCAGAGAAGGAGGGGATTTCATTTTATTCACGGCATCTCGCTCCTTTAAAAAAAAAAAAAAAAATCACGCATGTTTATTTGGTGCACTTTTTTTCCTCTCTTTCTTTTTTTTTTATTTTGGGATCCACAATGGCCCCAGAAGCTGTGCATGGATGCTCCTGCGTCCATCTTCAAAGCGGGAGATTCTCCACCTGACGTCAACACTGACGCAGCCATCAAGAGAAGGAAGTCACTTTTTTTTGTTGACATTTTGTTCAATAGATACAATTGTGTTGGATGTCATTTGTAGAGATTAGAGTGATTTATGATTACTTTGCTTTGTTTTCTTTAGAGGCAAATTGTACATTGGCCATGCCTGCATTTTCAATCTGCAGAAGATGCGTATGCATTTCCACCCAGTGTGTTGAGGAGACGCCTCTGTGCACGCGCAATAACCATGCACGAGAGAGAGGGTGGGATGGGGGTTGAGGAGGGTAAATGGGCGGGGGGTGATGAAGGCTGCACACACGAAATTCCTCCAAGGAACCTCTGTGAGCTTTTCTTTTTTTCCCTCTTTTTTTTCATCACGCGCGTGCTAAAAATAGAAACAGGGTTGGATCGTGATCCAGAAATAGATAGGGGGCATCACTCCTATAAAAGGCACACCATTCAAGAGTACAGTGTGTGCACAGTAGGAAGAACCGAAAAGCACGAGCACATTTTAAAGCAGAGAACAGTTTTATTTGGTCTTTTATTTTCCTGCATGGTGACACTCCTCAAGCTTGCGTGGTGAGTATTGTGGAACCTTTGTCTTCTATCTTGCGTCTTCCTGTTTTGCATCATTTATGTCATTTTCAGTTTTGGTTCATGCCATTGCTCTTTGTAGCTGAGAAGTAAATGTTATTGTTTGGGGGATCTTTTTCCACAAAGGGAATCACCCTATTAGGAATACTACGAGTAGATGTGGTGATGATTGCATGCATTGGCAATAGGGTGTTTGCTATTAGCTCTTTAATGGAAATATGAGCTATTAAGATCGGGTATTACAGCTTTAAATATATATGCTTTTGTGTTACGAGTGGGGAGCTGTCCTCTCATTGTGGTGCTGAAGTGCTCTTTTCCACAATGTCCGTATACACCACTCCGGGGATTACAAATACATTCAGTGCACTTTCATTTTTCACCAAACACATTTAGGGTGTATTTGTTTTGATAGATTTGTCTTTTTTTCTAATTCAAATGTGATGACAAAGACCCCTCCGATTTATGATGGTGTTTTAGGTAAAACTGAAATGAAATAATCAAATAAAAATCTGCTCACCGCCTCAAATAGACCTCGATAGTGACATTTGAGTCCTTATTTGCAGTTTTTTGTCCCTTTGTGCGCGTCGAGGCTTGAGTCGTGACTGCTGAAAGTGAGCACGCCGTGTGCTGCGTCAGTGGCGTCTGGCTCTGTTGAGCTCGAGACAGATGGGGGGGGGGGGGTGTAGTGGTGGGGCGGGTTGGATCGTGACCGGCTGAAAGACTCGTCCACGCATGAAAAACGCTTGGACGACTCCCGTGGAAACCGAGACAGAGGGTGGGGTCACTTTTTGCTCTAGGTGTTGAAGTAAAATATATACACAGTTAATATTTATATACACACAGAAAATTTGGACAATGGGTCAAGCGTTTCTGCACAATAGTAAAACAATACAAATGGTAAAAATAATAAAAAACCATCCAACCACACAACCTATTATAAAAACAACATGGTTACTCATAAGTATACAATTCATGTGTATCAGGTATTTAATAGCATCTGCTAATAGGTGCTCTTTTCTGCAGCATTCCAATTGGTCGTTGACAATTGGTTCCGTCCAATGGAATCACAGGAAAACCTCAGCTGCGTGTGAAAGTCCACAACGCTTCTTTTTTTAATAACAACATTGCATGGCTGAAAAGCGGTGCTGATCCAGTGGGCTTCTCTCTCACACACACACATGCACACTCACATGCACGCACGCACGCACGCACACACTCACACGCACGCACACACACACACACGCACACACACACACACACACACACACACACACACACACACACACACACACACACACACACACACACACACACACACACACACACACACACACACACCCTTCAGAACCACAATGATAATAATGACGGTGATGACGAAGACCGGAGGAGTCGTGGACAAGAAGTGGATCTGGGAGTTGTCCTTTACGAATCTTTTTGCGGTCTGGGCTTGCTGTGCATATATGAAGATGGGAAGCCCTTACCCCAAAAAGCATTTGTGGAGGACGTGAACCTCGTTTTACAACACTGTTGTTTGGGCCTGGGGAGTAACGTGTCTGTCTGTTTTTCCCCTATCTAGCTGTCTGTCCCTTTGTGTCTTACACACACACACCACACACACACACACACACACACACACACACACACACACACACACGCACACGCACACACTCTCACACACACACACACACACACACACACTTGGTGCCCCCGGGTGTCTTGTGAAAACAATTAATAGTAACACCAACCATCATACACAAATTGGGGTATCGGCTCCAATGTTCCCCATGGACATAGCATACTAGTTATTGGTCTTAGTCCGAGTCACCTTTTATACTCTTTCCAGGACCAAAATAGTGTGGGTATTTTCCTAACTATAGAAGTCAGCAGAACCTTTCAGGGATATTGTAGTGCAGCGTATATGAATAATTTTATGTGCATGTGTAATGCTTGTCAGGTGAATGTGCACGATGTATCAAATCCTGCAAATTCTATGTTTGTGCTATGGTGTAATTTGATAGAAGAGCAGATGTAGGACAGGTGGTCTATTTTGAAAAATGTAACTGTAAATAAACATCACCGTAATTACACTTTGTTCATCAATTCCACTCAATCAATTGTACACCACTCACCAACTAGTAAAGAAATGATTTCCATTATTTGTGTACATTACAGTGACATTGATCCAGAAGTGTTGATATTATTGTTTAATTTATTAAATGATTGGGAATTTGGGATAGAAAAACACTCATCTGTGTCTTCTTGATCCAGTCATCTTTAAATTAATCTGAATAACTCCAGATTTGATGTCAAGCCTTTTAACTAATCACAAGGATATGTCCAGCACTGTAGTGTGATATTATTCCCACCTCTAAATTTCAGTTGGTCAATAGTTTTTTGTTAATGACTTATGCATTATTAAATCTATATAAGCTGTGCATAATTGGTTTCTCTTTATTCACGCACAAATATTTTATGTACATTTTACTGTTTGTCAAACAGGTTCGCACAGTTTTGGAGATGACGACTCATGCAGCTCAAATCACGGAAGCACAAAATGGGAATGCTGCAAAAACAAACGTAAGGGCCAAACCCGTCTTCCTAAATGTATACGATACAGAACTTTATGTTTGCTAAATATTAAATATAAATTATCCTTTCTAGACAGTGCAAAAAGCTCATCTAGCTCTTTTCAAAAGAATGTCTTTTTTTTAGACAAATCACTATTTAAAAACGTCTTTTGTTTAGCTGTATTATTTTAATGTACGCACACAGAGCATATGATTTTATGTTGTTTGTCTCACTTCTGAAATAGACATAATTTAACTGCTCGAAATATTTTCAACATTTAGCCCTATTTGAGTCTCATTTGTATGTTTGGCAAAGGAATTTACGTTGCAGAATAATTGTCCGTGAATACTTTTTGTGCATCCCTCACTGATAAGATTTGTTTTTAATGTGACTCCCAAGGTCACACATATTAAAGGATGCAGTGCAGGTTTGACACAAAGGCTCTCATCTATAATTTCTTGACATTGCGTCCATATATAAGAAATTTGAGGTTTATGCTGTGAACTGTCAATATTTTTGCCCTTGTTGGACAGGTTCCCGTGAAGTAGCGGAAATAGGGAAAGGAGTGATGCACAAACATTCAGAAGTTCCCCTGCTGGAATAGAAACACAGTATGGTAAGTACTACAGTGGAGATGAGAAATACCATAGATATTTTGTAGGAAGAAACATTGTATATTTATTTGTACTTATACTGTATCTTTACATTTACATTATATTATGAAGTTTTACTAAGTATATGTTTTGTGTGTGCAGTGTGCATTTGTAATTTATGTTGCAAGTCTGAATTCTTGTTTTGATACTTTTTTTGTCATGGCCATGTTGCTGATGTGTAAAATGATAATTATTCATAATTCTACATATGGCACCCTTGCTTGGCAGGCATGCGTAAAACTGGAGCACAAAACACATTTCATAAGAGGAAAAAAAAAATTACTGGCAGTCTGTCCAGGCTATGTGAATTTTCAGTGTAGTGCAAGGTTATAAAATCCATGAGTGTTTTTGTCCAGTTTTGAACTGCCTTAAATTGTGCTGAATTAATTTCGTTTTTTTGGTTTTTTTTGTTCAATATCTATAGTTTGGAGCTATCCTTTAAGTTTAATTCAATGTATTTTTGCTAAAGCAAGTCCACACCTTGGAATGTCTTTCTATACGTATGATGATTTTGGATAATCTAAGTAAAAAACAAGATTACCATTATGCATCAAACATGTAATAGAAATAAAATGATTTCTAAAAGCCTTTATACATTGTGTGTCGTTTTATTTTTTTTATTTTTTTAAGACAAATGTATTGTTTCAAGATGAGTGTTATTCAGCTGTATTAACATAATGCAGAGGTGCCCATGCAGTAACAAAATTAAACCAAAACCCTTTGAAATCTTATTTAAAAAAATAAAGAAGCAAGTCAAACAAATAAACCGAAAACTTGACTGTGCTGAATTTCTCAATGTTACAGCTTTACCCATCTGGGACAAATAAAGGAATAGTTGATCTTATCTTTTGGTTAATTGATACATCTTTTAGGAATTTACACCTTGTGTTGTTTTGTTAAAGTCACAGGGCAATCCAAGATGACTTCATCAGTCACACTCACTCACTCACTCACTCACATGAGAGATGAGGACCACTCCTCTCGTGTGTGCCTACAAGCACCGACGGTTATAATCAGCATCTGCTCTGTTTCTGGGTGAGATGGTGCTTTAATCTAACTTTCATTCAGGTTTCCTTTGAAAGCTCAGAGGCAAACAGTTTAGACTCCTGTTTACCATTGCTGCATTTCTATTTTTAGTAGCAATGCTCTTATATAACGCTCTTGCACACATTATGGACCCATGCTGTCTGCTCTACTTGGCTGCATTGTGCATAGCGTACATTGGTGTACTGTAGTCATTTCTACGGATTTTAGAAAATACCAAGTGTCGGTAAATAAAGCCCACCCCCCATCAAACTCACAAGAACAAAGCATTGTATGAAAACCCCATATTACATTTTTGCAGATCTTTGCATATTAGTCTGTTTTGTATCCTTGAAAAGTAAAGTTTGCAGCTTAACCTTGTGGAAAAACACCCCCTCCTCAGTCACAGCCGTTGTTTTCACTTGACAGACTTACTTCATTATTTACACATCAAAAGAAAAATGCACGAAGTAATTTTCAATACAAAAAACATCAAAACAGATTGCTTGTTTGTTTATTTTAAACATACTACAGATTGTATCAGGTGAGCACAGTTGTCTTCTCACCATTTCCGTCGTCACCATTACACCATCATGGCTATCATTTACCATATTTACTTGATGTTCAAGCCTAGACATCAGTTTTAATAGCTACATTATATCATTTTGTTACCATTATTTGTCTTTTTTATTTGTCTTTTCAAATTGTGAGTATGAGCAACACGTATGATGTTGTTCTTTGACTTTTGTCTGAGTCCTTTTTATACCTATCCATAATTGTTTCTTTATACTTTTTGTCGGTTGAGATGTGTCTGTACTATACTTCAACCATTCCAAAATACATTCCATACCTTCAGTCCCTGGACAGAAACACACTTAACGGTAATTTTCAGAACTGTGCTGCTTCTGTTTTGTTTCCAATTAAAATACCAAAAAGACCATATCTTCCCTCTCTTTGTTAAAAAAGACTTTTTATGAAGCAGGTTGTTTCATGGTTTGAACAGGATGAGTGTTGTTTTCAGATCCACTAAGTCCAAGAACATTCATGCCCGTTTCTTAATAAATTATGGATTGCTGTGGTCATTTGATCAAACATTGTTTGTATAGCTCTTTTTTTTTTTTTTGCTGGCAGCACAACGTAAGTTAAACAGAGTAAAATAAATCCACAATAAAACAGTTTTTATAGTTCTATGGTTAAGAACATTTATTAACACACCAATGCTCTTAATTAATACAGTAATTCTGGATTTTTTTTTTTTAACCTTACTTGATTTATCTGGATTTCCAATATAGTTTGTTGGCAACTATGTTGTATTACACATAAAAATTGGTTCTCATACACTCTTTCAAATTCCAAATTTCCCCCCCTTAAATCTGTTTGAGTGGCCTCAGCAGGGGAAAAATGCATCATATTTTAACAACATTTTTTTCTGAGTTACACGATCTTATCTGCAATCATATAGGTTTTTGTCTGTCGGACGAGATGGGGCCTCACCCACGCGTGCAAATTGGTTCCTGTCACTCTTCAGCCATTGAAGTTCCATCCCTATGATTCTGTACTTTTATACTGTTCCATTTTTTTCCATTAAGATTTGTGGTTTATGGTGTCAAACGCTTTCTTGAGGTCAATAAACTATCTCATTGCAAACATTTGGGGCAGATTAGATAAAAACGATTTAATTCTTTGAAATGTTTGACAAGATAATATTAGTTGATTTTTCTTTCAACTTAATTTGAACGCATCTTTTTGCTTTTTGCCTTCAGATTTTTCAGAGAACACTGTTTCAAGATTTCTTTCTATATAAACTTGATCTGCACTACCCTCTTGTGGCTGTAACATCATCCCTGCCAGTTTGGGTGCTACACCGCACATATACAAGAAGGTGAATGTGGTGGAGGGGTGGCTCAATTTTTTTTAATGTATTTTGTGTGTTGTTGTATTAATGTAAAAATACATAAGCCATTCATTCAACCATCCTTCCATTTCCCATACCACTCGGTCACTTTCCATTAATTCTGACGTAACAATGAGCAGTATAAAAATCAATCATGATTTCCCTTGGAAGTGGAGTATAACTACCCCCTATGAATTGGTAACAATTCAAAAAATGTTTGCAATATCCCTGCTAACTTTGACACTACGCATTTGGTTGGAGACCATAATGAGCAGCAGAGGACAGTAATGTTTACGATTGTTGGTATATAATGTTGGAATAAATATCAGAAGAAGAAAAATATCCAATCACACGTCGATTACGACCAACCCGGAAGTTACATACTACATCCCGTGTCAATTTACTTGCACTTTGTTCACTACGAGACACGCTTACTTATTAATAAGCACAATCGGTGTGCGTTTTTGGGCAAGCATGATCCCCACTGAACATGTGTTTCGGGCCGTGGAGACGCCGCTGTTCTGGCTCGGAGCTGTGACCGCGGCCTGGCTGTCGGTGTGTTCCGTTTATCGGCTGCTGGCCGGGATCAAGGTGTGGGTGCTGGGCAACGGGAAGCTGGTATCACCCGCTAAACTTGGCAAATGGGCCGGTGAGTAGTAGTTGTATGTGTGTCTGTGTGTGTTTTATTTATTTGGTTTATTTCTTGAATGCATGTGTAACATTTGTTCTTTGATTTAATGAAAATATAAATAGTAATATTAATAATAATAAGTCACTTAAACATTTTGTTGAGACACTTGCAAGTTAAAAATCGTGTGAAAAAATACCAATTATGATGATTGAATATGCCAATAACCCAAGGTATATACATCTAGATGATGAATGATCATAAATTTCAGACACCTTTGAAAATTAGTCTGCCAGGTAAGCACCAATTAAAGGAAAACGACCAGGATGATGTTCCACATTATTAAGCAGGCCACAGGTTTCTTGCAACATGGGAAATAAAAAGGATCAGTCAGCTGCCGAAAATCATCAAATGGTGCAATGCTTTTGGACAAGGTATGAAAAATTAGATATTTCACATAAACTTGAGTGTGACCATCGTACTGTAAAGATGTTTGTGGCTGATCCAGCGCACAGATAGGTTTGGGCAGATAAAGGCAGAATGAGGAAGGTTTCTGCCAGGCAAAGAGAGCAGCTGCTACAATGCCATTACAAACCAGCAAACAGGTATTTGAAGCTGCTGGTGCCTCTGGAGTCCCACAAACTTCAAGGTGCAGGATCCTTGAAAGGCTTGCCGTGGTGCATAAACCTAAATTCCGCTAATGGACCACTAAATGTAAAAAATCAAAACATTTTCTTGCTGATGTAATAAGATGAATAATACAATCATCAATCTGTTTAATGCACATTAGTCTGCTGGAGAAACCGACAATCTTGAGCGTGTGAGTTGAGGTCGTCTTTAATTTCTTTTTGTGAGGCTAAAAATAGAAGTTGGCAATTTTTTTTTTTTTTTTTTTTACATTTTTGATTACGCATGCAGAGCAAGTCAGAGTGTGCAGTGAGGCAAAGGAGCCCGTTAGCCTCGTTTGCGTCCTCATTCACAAACTTTGGCTGACTCAAGTGGTTGCGATTGAGCCGACAGCTTTATTATGTAACAGGAATTGAGCCATTCATAAAGTTTCACATCAGGGCTTGGATCCTTGGCGTCCTGGTTCATCAGTTACGTGTGAGAGAGTGGCTATGATGCACTTTGTATAGTCATTGGCTATACAGTGAATACACACATTTGCAATTTGGCATTCACAAATTCTTTTGCGCAGATTTTTGTTACCTTTTTTTTGTTACTTGCATGGATGAGAATTTTCTGCCGACTGTTGGATTCCTGACTTTTGTGGACCAATATGAACACTCAATATAATCGCAAATCCATTGAGAGCATTCCGGATGATCACTGTGACATCCAAGTTTTAGGTTAGCTTATTCTCTAAACCGCTTATCCTCACTAGGGCATTCAAAATGTAATACAATTCACCATTTTAATTTCTTTTATACTCCCATCTTGGTAATAAAAAGTATTACACGTCTCTCTCCACAATAACTAATGAAGCCATAATTTATTACCAATTGTGCTTATAGAGTAATGTTGTACAATTGAACAGCATGCAGAATTTATGTATCCTGACTATCCCAATTGACTGTCATGTTCCAGACGTAATTAAAAAAAAAAAGGAAAAGAAAATTCAGGCAAATTGTTCTGGAAGTGAATTTTTAAAAGTTCTTAGCTCTGTACTCTGCAAAACTTACCTGGCTTATTTTCTTTTTTAGTTGATATCAAATTGTCTTTTGTTGAAAGTTGCACACCCGTAATAGCAACATCGGTGCAGCTCGTCTGCTGCATTTGTGGAGTGTGTTGTGACACCACTCGCCATTGTTTCACATTGTGTCAGTGCAGTGGCTTGAACATGAGCACGGAGTTTAATACAGTGATGCTTCTGTTCCTGATAGAGAGTCCATTCTGAGCCCAATTCAGCCAGTGCTTCACTCGAGGTTTCGATTTGAATCGTTCCCTCTGTTATCAACAGAAATTCCATTACTTCCCCAAACATCTTTGCTCTGACAGTGGAACGTAATAAAACACATTTTCCTTCAAATCTGTCTAGCAAAATATTTTTCTTGTTTTACTTTACTATCTGCTACAAATTCAGCCTTGCAAATGAATATTGGTTCTCATTTGCCTTGCGTAGATCAGGAAATGTAAATAAATACCAATAATAGCATTATTTTTTGGTGTCATAATACAAGCTTGCAACCTGACTTCCTAATATTGGCTCTATGAAGTCAATGTTAATTGTTTTGATGATTAAATAATTATTTGATTAATGAATTAATGATTTAAATGATTAAATATTTAAAAAAAATCACAGTTGCCTTTCTTAGTGAATTGATTTTTTTTTTGCTAATCAACTGTAAATTCGGATTGGGAAAAAAAAAGTCAGCTGGCCAAAAATGTTTCCCCTCGTCCATCCATGTAACTGTTTATTTTGAAAAACGTCTTAAAATAACCTTTCATCTGTTTCCCTCTCATTGCGCTTGCAGACGCTCTCCCACTCCTCTTCTCTGTTCTATTTTTAGCTGCCCCTAGGATCTCCTGTGTTGATGTTTGTCGTTTTCTCTTTCACGGTCCCCCTCTCTCACTTATGTTTGATCGCACTGCAGCCCTGGAGAATGCTTGCCACCATCTATACTCTAAACGACCACAATGACAAGAGATGGAAACAACCGAGGCTATGTAGTGGTTAAAAAAGAGAGGATTGTAAAGAACACAATTCTGTGTTTTAGCCGCAGCAATAAGAATAAAAATAGCTACACTCTGATGTTGGTAGTACGGCCGACCCCTACACATTCGTGTTTCAGCATTAACAGATTTATTTTGGCAAACTATACTATTTTCTTTCTGTTTTGGTATTATTTTCTTTAGTGAATGTAAATCAAAAAGCCCACATGAGCTCGAAAGTAGACAATAGCTGTGGGATCCTTTTACATGGCATAAATTCAACGTACAGTATGTTTATTTTTCTCATCCTAAAAGTCAATTGCTACTCAGTAGAATCTAGAACGCTGCTAGAGGCAAGTAAAATTAAACACGTACGTATGTCTCGCTAAAATGCACTGTTATTAAAATGGTAGATTACATGGGCTCTGTTTCGTTCTCTGCTTTATTGTAATATAATGTCCAAGAGCAGTTTTATTGTAGATTGAGTACATTCTTTCCATGTTATGTGACTTTACAAAATGATTTGAAATGAGGTCTTCTTAGTCACATTATTATTTTTGTTCTCAGTTGTGACGGGAGCAACAGATGGTATCGGCAAAGCCTATGCAGAGGAGGTATACACACACACGCACACATTTATGCCTATGTGTAGTATAATTTCGACATTATCCAACTAACAGGCCTAATTTCTATGCTGTAATTTTCTTAGCTGGCACGCAGGGGCTTCTCCATTGTGCTGATTAGTCGTTCTCAAGAGAAGCTGGATGAAGTTTCCAAAGCAATTGGTAAGGAATAAAGTTCATAAAACCTCCAGTCATTTATATTTCTAAAATTTAAATGAATTTATATATTTTTTTTCAACTAATATTTTTCCCAGCAGTATCTAGTTTAATTTACCAATGGAATACATACAACATTTACATTTCAATCAGGGGAATGCAACAAAAAAATGTGGGCTGCACAACATTTATTAGTTACGACCACATAGTCTGATCCAAAGAATTTGAAATATTCAACTTTTACCAAAAGTAAAGGTGAGTAATGAAAATACATGTTCTAAATAGAGTCCTGTCATTTAAAAGAGAGTTTTCGCAGAATGTCATGGATATGTACGCCAAAATTTACTCAGCCTCTTCTAGGAGAGTTTTCCTCATAGACTAAGAACTATTTCTTTAGGTTCTCTTTGGATGCATTTATTCGCACACATACACAATAGCAGTCAGATTTTTGGGCGCACTTGCTCATGGTATAAATGTGATGATGGTCCCTAACATTTATAGTTCTGAACATGCACGTGCTTCTTCATACCCACAGAGAGAAAATGTGGTGTGGAGACAAAAACCATTGCAGCAGATTTCAGTTCAGTCAACATTTACTCCAAGATTGAAGATGCACTTGCAGAACTGGAGATTGGAGTGTTGGGTAAGATCCGACCTTCACGTCTGGAACAGTTTGAATCAACATCTGCTCTTATGAATATGTTTTGTCCATAATTCTATTGCCAGCAAATGTTTTCTTTTTAGTCTTCTGCTGCCCCCTTCTGGTTGCATTGGGGAAAAATAATGACTGAATCTTGAATCTTTTTTGTATGTCAACAGTGAACAATGTTGGAATATCTTATTCTTACCCAGAATTCTTCCTCAGCGTCCCCAGTCTCGATACTGTAAGTTAGCGTCCCAATCATTTGTCTCTAGTTGCCCATGAATGATTCATGCATCTATGAAGGAAGCAAAAGTTTTGTTCACACTGCAGACATAATTTGCATATGAAGCATTCATTTTCAGTGTGTTATCTTCGGGTCTGTATCATTCGCACTGGATACCACGTTTCTATGTACAAATGCACGCATTTAATGTCTTGCTCTGTTATCCTTTTTCCAGTTCATTGACACGCTGGTGAATGTCAACATAACATCAGTGTGCCAGGTAAGTGCTGTAAAGTCAAATCCTGTTTGAAAAAAGTCATAATTTGTCATGGCTTGTTTGGTCACACACGTGCACTGACAAATGGACAAGCACTTCAACAGATTTTGATCCTTGTTTTTGTATTTCTGATTGTTTTCACTTGTTGACATTTTATTTTCTCTTTGCCACACTACCAGATGACAAGACTTGTTCTGCCTCAAATGGCTGAGAGGTGAGAGATCTTTGTTTTTTTGCTCAAGCCAACAATTTTACAAATGAACATTTGCCACTGTAGCCGTTGTTTACCGTGGCTTGTGCATTTAGTCGGATAGCTCCCAAACTACAGACCCCTTTCCATGTTTGTAAATAACAATAACTAATCAGGATTCTTGTGCACGGTTCTCGCAGAAAGGACCAGAGACAAAATTTTGCCGGTCCGTCCTCCATCCTTCGTCCAGGACTTCAGCACCCTTTCGCCCCTCCTTCCGCCGTCCTTATTCATTATATAGTTGTCCCCCGTCCGTCCTTGTCATTGAATAGGGCGTCCTTCACCGGTCTGTCAATCGTCAGTCCGAAAAAAATGCAGAACAACAAAACAAAGTCATAATCCAAACCCAATAAATGCCAAGGTTTCATTATACACTATCATAAAGCTTTAAACCTCATTAGCTGGCTAATTTACTATTCACAGGACCCACTTCCGGGTTATTCGAAAACTTTTATAAGACACTGCTGTGACAGCCAGCTTTCTTAATCAGCTGGGGGTATCATCTGAGTGGATTGAATGGTTTACAACTACTTAAGTGGCAGCCGAGATAGCATTTAGCTGCCAACACAACCACTGTCTGGTTACCAGATTGACTGGCCGTGTCTTTGACGGAGGAAAGTGCTCCTCCTCTTGTCAACTTGAAGCTAAGTAAAGTCACTCCCCCGCATACAAACACCACACGAGTCACGCAGCGCGTCATGATATGTCAGATTTGGTCTGCATTGGCGGATTACACATGGAAGACAAGACAGCCGTGTTTCTGTTAGTCGGTAATTGACGCGGTTAGGGACGATTACAGAGACGGATGAAAACCCACTTTCTGGCTTAGTCTGTCTTTTTTTTTTCTTTCTCACTAGTGGTTATACCAGTAAGTCGCAATATTTGTCAAAATAAAGATGGAACAACTAGTAATTAAGATAAATCCATACCACCGAGATGGGGGAGATTCTTATTCAGTTTTAATGTGTGGAAAGATGCAATGCAGCAAAATTAAAATGCATTAGGATTAAATTGCACATTATAGCTAGAAAATAATAGTGTTTTAAATAAAGTGTTCAATATGCATAGATCAGTGGGCATGAGGCTTCGATGGTAGTGCTGATTTGTTGAGTTTTGGTAGTTGAATAAAATCATTCTTTTTCCATAATCGCCAAGCCCTCATACACAACCCCTGTTTTCTTAAGAGTTTATTGCATGTATCAATTATTTTGTATACTTTCTTTTTTGTGGTTCAAAGTTAAATAACATGAACTTATTGTATGATTTCAGGAAGAAGGGCGCTATCCTCAACATCTCTTCTGCCAGTGGCTTGTATCCAGTTCCTCTGCTGACAGTCTACTCTGCATCCAAGGTGAAGCAGTTATTGCAAAATCCATATGTAAAATTAAGTGGCTTAAATTCTCAATATAACAATGTTTTATTACAACTACATTAAAGCAAGAACAAAAGTCAAAATGAGGCAGTGTGCAGTCATACTTATGCCTCCATGACTGTAGGAGAGAGTACAGTAAGAGGGGCTTGTGAGGGGTTTCATCAGCATTGGGAGGATCATACGTACTGTGTGGTAGTACAAGAGTACCTGGTACTTCCAAGGTCAACAGGAGAAAATGACACAAAAGGTATTAGAAGCAATTATTGCCCAATTATCACCCAAAGCCAGTTGGGAAAGGTTCCAGGCTCCCTGGATTTGAACTAATGATGGGATTGTATATAGAGCATAAGACATTTTGACATCCAGTTTTCACACCATTTCTTTTTGACAGAACAGCAACAGTCAAGAATCAACCTTGTATTTATAATGTCTTGCTGCTAGACTTTTAACAGGATATGTCCTGTTCCTGTTTTTCTCAACTCCAAGATAACTACAAGAAGAACACGCACTTATCCAGAGGATGAAAAAAAGATTTACTCTTTGATGTAGACTAAGATCAGAACAGGATGAAACGTACGTGCTCGGACATTATGTGGGTGTGATATTAACCACATATTAAAAGCATGAGGATAAGAGGCATAGAAAAGGAATGGATAGATGAATTAAACTGTCAGTATGGTCAAATTCAAAATATCAATTACACAACCTGGTTCAAAGCATATTTTGCATTTTATTTTCTTGTTGGTACCGACCCGCTGGTAATAAAAACAAATTTAAAAAAAAAAAAAAAAACACTGGTCACAGAAATAATTTGAAACTGACAAAAGTAATGAAAAATAAAAATGCAACACAGCTCGACATTATTGATGGCCCGGTGCACCACATGACTCTTGGGCCACTTAGCTGTTGCTTGACCGACTGGGCCACCAGTAGAAATTTCCTGAATAAATTGATACAATCAATACATTCATGCTTTTATTTTCTAATAGTAAAAGGTTTTGTGCTGTCCACTTAAATCAGGCATCTTTTCTCATGTGCATTTTGACCAATGAAACTACACGCTGTACTATTTCATCCATAGGTAAACGTACTACATACTATATGATTATGAATTTTAAGCATTGTCACGGCCATCACCCAAAAAGGCTTGATGTCGGACCCTGTGTAATGAAAATTAACCAATGCAAATCAAACATATCTTTTCAAGTGTTGTTCATCAGAATTATTGAACCAACTCATAAAGCAGGCCTGGACCAAAATTATACTCCCCCGAGTAAAGATTGAAAATAATTAGACCAGAGGGGACATGCACCACTTAATCTGTCAGTTGGTCTATGTAAAATTTCATGAATCATCAACAATAACAGCAATATTATCCCCGTGTGTAATAATTTGTAATCAGTTTATATTTGTGTTTTATAGGCATTTGTGGACTTCTTTTCACGAGGGTTGCAAGCTGAGTACAAAAGCAAAGGGATCATCATCCAGGTTTGTTGAGTTGTTTATTGTTGTTTTTTCATGTTTACTATAAATAAAAACATATTTAATATAAGACATTGGTAATTTGTTATGAACTTGAAAATTTCCTCTCTGCAGAGTGTTCTGCCATTTTTTGTGGCAACCAAGCTGAGTAAAATCCGAAGGGCCACGCTAGACAAGCCGAGTCCGGAGCGCTATGTCGCCGCTGAGCTCAACACTGTGGGCCTCCAGACGCAAACCAATGGTTACCTGCCTCATGCCATCATGGTACAGCCAATTTGAGAAAAAAAAAAACAACAACCTGGAGTTGTCACTCTGGTTATCATACTTCCTCCCACTTTAAGGCATCAAATCAGTATGTGATTGAGAACACTTGATCCAAATGTAATTTTCCTCTGGTTTGACTTTAAGTTAAATATTTTTACTGTTTACAGATAATGTCATTTTAAATCATCAAAATTATTTGGATCGCTAATCATTTATTATCGTGGATTGTTGCCTCATTGGTCTCAGATTTGTTGGTTTCACTTGATCAGGGTTACAATATAATTAATTCTGTAAAGAAAAGGTTAAAGCAGTAATTGAATCCAGTCAAATGTGAGCCGAGAGCATCTTAATTGTTCAGGTAAAACCTAAATCTGCTCAACCAAGCAGCATTGTGTCTTGTTTTACCCCCAATTGATTACCAGAGTGGAAAAACAAATGGACTGTCTTATTTTGCCCAGTGTTTCGTTCACAAAAGTACCCTTGTTGTAGCAGTTGTTCCTCCTGTAGGTTGAGAATCATTAATGAATGTAAATTTGTTATTTGTAAATGCCACCAGCTGACTGTGTAATTTCTCTCTGCAGGGCTGGGTGACTACAGCTCTGCTCCCTGCCAGTATTCTCAGCAGACACATGATGGGAGTGACTTTGTCTCAGCGTGCTCGTTACCTCAAGAAGCAGAAGCAGGGCTAGCTCAGTGGCGGCCGGGAGCGGACCAGCTGTGCTCATGCCTCTTCTGACTCCCATCATCATCATCACCATGGACCAAGAAGAGCAAAATCTGGCAGTTGCTGGGGAGACAATTTTCCCTTGCCCTCAGAAAGTGCACGTCATAGATAATGCAAGGCAGCCCTATCACTGCGCATTATTTGTTTTCAGCTTTAATCAACCAATTGAAAATAGTTTTGAATTTACATCTTGGCTTGCACAACTCTGCACTCCTAATAATGACAGGTTGTAATTCACAGATGCATAAAAAAACATTTTTGACTGAAATGTCTTCATGTTGACATTTTCAACATTTCTAACAAAGCACTTAAAAATGAAAAAATAATCTGGAGAGTTTTTCTGCCACTTATTTTCTTTTGTGATGTGGACCTCCACATAGACTTCTTATCACTGACTCAAACTTGCTGTGGTATTTTTCCATTTTGGTTACGGACTCTCTAGGATTGCTTCCTGCCCTGAAATGTGATGTTTGATTTAGGTTTGTATTTATCTGACAAACCAATGAAAACAAGAAACAAATGGTACTTGTACACAATCTAACGAGATCTAATACAAATAAATGATTGATTAAAAAAAAAATATTTCCTCAAGTGCTGACATTAATGCAATATGGTGCAATGAGGTGCTACACTACAGTAAGTAGCCTAATCTGCACCTTTATGTAAACATTTTTGATTGGTTGAATCAAAACGTTTTTATGAGGACAGAGACACTTTACTTACATGATACATAAACGATCTGTCTTATTAAAATAAGCCGCATCCAAAGACACATGCTGTATGTTTTCTTTCCCTGCATTGACGACATGAAAACAGTCATGTTCTAAATAATTCAACTTTAAGTATTACTTGCAATCATTGTTGATCTTACACAGTTGGGGGGAAATTTCAAAATTGTCACACTGAGAGTTGTAACCTTTTGGGCCTGTAAAAAAAAAAAAAAGGACCGGTGTCTTATGCACTTGAGTGAGCATCAAAGTCAATATTAAAATATTTGGGTGAAATGGTCAAGTGGATTCATGTTTTTAATTTCCTCATACATTAAAACACTCAACATTCTGTAAAGCTTTTGGGTAAATTTGTGCAGAAATGTCAGTCTACTCCTAAAAAAGAGGCAAGTGGTTTGTGTGTGTGTTTTGTAATTTGTTACAGAAAATTGCCAGATTTTCTTTGTGGCTCTGCTTTGTTGCTGTGGGAATAGAGCAGTTGGAAAAGGCATTGCTGGATTTTACTCCAGCTGGCAGGACAAATATGAGACCATATGATGGGTTTTGTTGCTTGACAAATAACAAGCTTGAATGTTATTTTCTCTGTGGAGAAAGTAGTTGAAAGAACCTGCTTGAAAATGCAGTGTGACCTTTAAAATGTCACAGATCCAGGAATTGAGATAATACAGGAGGACTCAAAACATCCACAAAAGGTGTTCACTCTGTCACTGTAAGATGAAGTGCTAAGTATACATTTTTAGATGGGTCTAACACTCTTGTCTGATGTCAGTGAGTGAAAATCACACCATTGATAAATTTTTCCCCCACTCATGCTGCAAATAACCATCTCCTGTCTATAGAGTAGCATTTGCCTCTTTTTTATTGGTCCCCCCTAAGCAACAAATGTGTCGTGTGCTCATTTATTTTGAACATTAGATCATCATCTCACTTATGCAATTTTGCAGTGATTCACCAATAACACTAGTCATCATGTTTTTACCCTTTGTTTTGGTAAATCAGAGATTTCCAAGTAACTTTTTCTAGATGCATTTTTAGGGGAAGGGGGGCTGATCCCAAATCTGGCCTTGTTTTTTATATATAATAATAATACACTACATTAATAATAACTAATAAAACACTAATAATAGTAATATAGAAATATATTTAATTATGAATTAAGGGTTAGGTTCAGCCAGTGGTGGATTTTTGTCTGAAACTACTGCGCGAGCTTTTATAGGTCAAAGGCAAAATACAAATCTCTCAAAGCCCTGATGTACAACAACAAGAACACAAAAGAATTTTTTTGAAATCAGGGTAAAAATATCTGTTCAAATTTGCTGTTGATCAGTGTGTTGAAATTTATGACAAGATGAAAGTCAGTTGGCTCGTTTTGTTATTTCGCATAAAAGGCCGCTCTGGTTCAGTTAGCCTGTTTCACTGTGTCCAAATGTTTTTTGTGACCCATAATTCTTGACCCATTTCCATCACATTCAAAGTTATGTCATAACAGATATTTGTGCCGCTTACAGTATTCATCTAACACCTACACACAGGAGGAACTATTTGCACGTAACAACCTGTGAAACACTCCATCCATTAAATGGAAATAATCAACACTCTGTTTAATGGTTTAAAATGTCATAGTTGTTTCGTATATTTATTGCATTTTTTATTAGCCTTTCATAATTTTCACAAACCCTTTGCTTTTAGAATTCAGCATAATTACATTTTAGAATGACAATGCAGCTGCGTGATTCTTTGATTAGTTAGGATGTTAGAATTACTTTTTAGCATTTTTAATTCCTTTCAGTGACTTTTTCTTATCGTCATTGCCAATGTCCATACTAATCATTTGCTTTTTCTTCATTCCTCTCAAGCGTTGCTGTGTGGTTCCCATGCCAACAGTTTCTGAGAGACGATTCCGGCGCACTGGGATGGAAAGTGCCGGAAATGTGTCATCACAGAGGATGTAGGAGTGAGAGAAGCGTTGTACGTGGGGGGATGCCCATAGGAAGAAATGGGTGGTTTGCAGAGCTGTGTATAAAGAGATGCTCATTGGTAGTCGTGGACACAGTTTGCTCAAATGCACACAAAATTGCTGCCAGAAATCCCATTTTCATAATTTTCAGAGAAGGGGACAGGGTCTCCCTTTTTATCTTTCAACCAACAACACATCCTGGACACAATTAGATTCATCCTTTTTATTCTTACTTTCATCATTTTGGCCTCACTAAACTGAGGATTGAAAGCAACAGCAGCGACCCTACAAGATAACAGCTTTTGCAAACGCTTGCTGTCCGCATATCGGTTCACCATGGCGACCCGCATGGATACGATCCCTGCCCATCTGCTGCCTCTAGTGATGGAAGAGTTCCCCCAGCCTCTGGCCACGGCTTGTGTCTGCAGGGCAGGACAACGTGAACCTCGCCTTCGCTGCCTACAGTGTGGGATCATTAAAGAAGAGGAGGACGACGACTGCTCCACTTTGGAGGAGGATCAGGCCCAGCGTTGTTTCCTGCAGACCTTGGAAAGCCTGAGGAGGAGCACCAGATGAGCCTTTGACCTTGTACGTTTCCCTGCATTTTGGAATTGCACATGAGTCTGTTATGGCTACAGATGGTGCCGATTTCACCCATGTATCCTCTCTTGCTAATCGAGGGTAGCATCCTTCAAATGTGGCATTGGGTATGCCTCCAGAAAAAATGGAAGTCTTAAGGGACAAGACAGACAGAAGAGAGTTCCTGGCAAATGTTTCTTTTGTTGTTTGCTTTGTAATTGTTTGCTGTTCGCCAACTCTTTCTTGCATACAAGGAATGAACTAATCAACGTGAATTAATATTTATAGGCCTATACGATGTCATAAATTGTCTAATAAAATGGCTGAAACTTTAATTTTCCTAATGCTTTGCCTGTGGATTTGACACTGCATTCAATACATTTACATCACACTGGTTGGCTGTGTTCTTTGTCAGACAAAAAATATATACAATTAAATGAAAGACCTCACACAATTTTTTATGTTGGTATTGAATGAAGCAATGTGTAAAATGTGAAGTCTCCAGCAAGCTATTTTTCAAGGTTTTCCATGTGGTGGCACTGTTGATACACTTCTAAACAGAAAGCACACGTCACTACAACAATTCCTGCAATAGTCTAGCTTGACTGCATCTTAACATTGATGAATTAGGCTCCCTATTCTTTATGATATTCATTTATATAGCATAGCCCTTGATCACTTTAGGTAAAGTTTATGTGGCGGTCACTGCACATGTGTCTTTACACACCACCAAACAAGTTTGTCACATACACATACATATACTTCATATCTATATCCATCCATCCATCCATCCATCCATCCATCCATCCATCCATCCATCCATCCATCCATCCATCCATCCATCCATCCATCCATCCATCCATCCATCCATCCATCCATCCATCCATCCATCCATCCATCCATCCATCCATCCATCCATCCATCCATCCATCCATCCATCCATCCAGGCATCCATCTATTTATCTCTCTATAGACTTGGTTTCACCTTTACAGATCCTGTTGTGTCTGCCGTCTCATCATTGCCTCAAGTGACCAGTTACAGACATTGAAGCCAGTTTCTCAATAATTTCATCCTATTAATGATTTCTGCTGTCCGTGTGATTTATAGCATTGCAGTTGGAAGACAAATTGCAATTAAAATGAAAAAAAAAAAATAGAAACACCAGACAGTTGCTATCTAATCCACATTTTTTTTCATTTCTTTTTGTCACGTCCGTATGACACCTACTACATGTTCCAGCACAGTCCTTGGTTTAGTATGACTCACGGGAAAAGGAACATATATTGCTGTAGATCTTTGCCAAACAATTTACGGTGCATTAACAGGTGACGACAATTATTTCTAGTCTCATGTATCCCTCATCCCCCAGGCTGTCACAGTCCAGACTTGTAAGCTTTACCTTCCTCTGTCTGTCTGGCAAGTCAAGACCCTGCCTGCAGCTAAGCTCTACGCACTGCTACCTCATCACATAAAACAATATTGGACTGCTGTAATTCTGCCATAAAATGACGACATTAGAATCATTTTGAATGCACACGGGCTTTAACAAGGAGAAAACAGTGTTCCTGCCATTGTTAGGGGGATTGCAGATGACCTACTTCATTGATCTATAATATTGATGGACCACCCGAGACACCACTCATGTTGTGTTACTGCTTACATTAACAGTAACTGGTTGATTGATTAGGTGATGTTTGTTTAAGGGTTACAAAAGTTAAATATTTAGGATGCACATTTATGTTTTCTATGAACATATTCAGGTTTTGACTGCAATCACTTTGTCATCCAGTACATGGTGTGATCATTGTTTTACGCTATTAGGAAATTAAACCACAGCGGAAATCATAATAAGTTCTCCTTTCAAGGTTGCTTTAATCATTTTGATTTGACGAGTTAGACGCTGCAGTTAATTTACAGCCTGTCTTTCAAAGACATAAAAGAGCGCCTTGTACATCGATCAATAGCCTTGTATGTTAGGACTAAACACAGAGGAGCTGGACAAAGGAAATCAGCACTAACATTCCTTCAGGTGACTTGGTATTTTGTTATCCGCCTCCATGCAAAGCTCTACCTCTGAGATTAGTTGATTTATGTGCAAGTCAGTGCAAAACTGAATGACCTAAATCACCGCCCTGACTGCCACCTTGAGTTTAACAGTCAATCAGTGACACATTTTTCCTTACCAACTGAGAAAAGCATCTGACTGACTTGATGGGAGAAGGAAGAAACCGTTCAAAAAGTATCTCGGTAATGGACGATCAGGGCAGGCAAGACCTCTGCTGGCTTTAACGCCACTCTAAGCACTTTGTATATTTACCAGCTAAACTGTAATATTTATTTGAGGAAATAGTTGTGATTTGTTGATTTTTATTTTCAGAATTTTGTAAAGTTTCTCTTGGCTACACTGCTTCCACTACATAGTATGTGGTTGAGATTTTTTTTGTCCAATACGATTTCAGCATCTCCTGTGCACGCTGGCGTGTCAATCTGATCTACCCAGAGTCTACAGAATAACACTTGACCATGAACTAGTCGCAATTATTGGTAATATTTTGTACAATAGAACCTTGATTTATGAATAACACTTAAGAAGAAAAAATATGATTGTTTCAGACACTACTTTTGGTTCACAAACAGTCTTGCTATTGTAATAATAATAATTCGTACTACCTTGAAAATTCCTACCCGAAATTTTGAATGGAATTGCTGACAATGGCACTTGGGAAGACTTTGTGACCAGGTGGGCTTGTCCTGTACAATTTTTTTACTGTTGTTGACAATGAAAAGAGCCTTTCAGAACTACTAACTAAAAAGGGAAATGTAAATAAAGAAATCTTTAGTTTGGTATGTATTTTGAATTCTATTTTGAATTATTTTTCAAAGAATTGTAATACGGTGATTATTTAAAGTTTTTATTTTTGAAATTTAAAAATAACAAACAGGAATGAGATGAAGAGTTGAAAGCTGGAATAGAAAAATGGAAATTATAGGACAAACCCCAAATTTTAAGATTGGGGTTTTCTTTTAACAATGATTTTCATAGCAACACCAGCTTTATATTGGCATACACAACAAAGAGGTGATTTAAAAAAACATAAATAAAAAAACCTAACCATGCAACGGAGGAAGCTCCTCCCCCCACAGGTTCGGTGAGCTCTGACACGGATACCTGCTGTGAGTCACGCAGCGGATCAGAGCACGTCAACGCCTACCTTGGAGGTGGCTACTTTTGTGCATGCTGAGGTGATCCCGGTCACCGGAACACAGCTTTTTGTATAGAGGGTATCTCTTTAACCTCGTCTGTTTTTCCACATCTTTTCATGACGTCTCCTCACTCATGGCTAATACAGTACTCTGAGGCGACCTCTTAGATCTTTTATTTAATGTCTCTTGTGAGTTGCAGTGGCAAATGCGCATGCGATGGCAGCAAGGGCGCCTTGCTTGGCAGCTACTTTCAGCATCATATTTGTTGGGGCATCTGCGGCGTTGACAGCTGGAGTGACAGGATGACTCGCAGAGGTCACACACTGAGCTTGACTCCTTCTCTTCACAGCTTGCCAGGACTGCAAAGATGGAACTGTGTCTAGCGCTTCAGTCAGAACGCCTAATTAGGGACGCAGCAATGTCACACGGGTGAGTGGGGGGATTTGACCCATCCTGTGTCCCAGTGGAAAGATTTGCACTTAACGCCTTGGCCATAGTGCTTCCATGAGCATTTCTGTCACACTGAGCCCATACTTCCTGGTCTAACTGTCATCCTACCTGAAATCACTTCTGCCCGTAGTCGCTTTGAAATCCCGGCCTGCAAGTGAAATCGGAAAGGTTGTTTTTACACGGCAGGTCTTAATGCCCAATTAAAATTTTCTTCCTATAGGCTGTAATCACATTTAAAGATATCACCTGATTTTTATCTACAGTTTATACGCAAATGATTACGCCTCGCTTCTGATTACGCGGATATCCAATCCCTTACCCTTTTCTCCGCTTACATTGTCAACTTTGGGAGGGTGAATTGTCCCCCGAACAATCCATCCTTAGAAGTTTTCTGAGGCATGAACTTTCTCATTCACAATAGTTGTTGTTGAATGGGAATACTTGGAGAGAGGAACTTGAAGAGGTTGTGCAGCATACCAGTGGTATTTTCTATGCGCTTCTTTTGAACTGAATTGGGTACTACTCATCTTCAATGAAAGCACTGAGTGCAGCTGCTTTCAGTACTGATGTATCTTAAAACAGCGACATCACTGATCCACTCTCCTATGTCTCTGTTCTAAGATCTAAAAGGATGCTGGATTACCTAGTTTGTGTTTATTTATTTCACGCCGACACGTTACCATCTGCTTGTTGTGAATTGTTATGTCTGGATTCTTTCTTCTTCCTTCCGTCGATTGATTAGAGGAGGAGGCCATGTCTCCTCTTTTCTAGCCCGTAGGTGGTCTGTTTCACACGCTGGGCATCAATCCCACTTCCTATTTAGGAGAACCTCGAGGCTTTCGCTCTCTTTTGGTGTTTGTCGCATCTGTTGCATCATGTCATGTTTCACATGGACTCTTAAGTGCTTTTGTCTTTTCTTGGTGGTTTTTAATTATGAGATGGGTGTGGAGGACTGCTGGGATAGGCGCATCGTGAGGAGGGGCGGTATGGAAGATGAATGAATATATGAATGGGTTTGTTGTGTCAAGCATTCACACAATTTTTGGGGGGAGTTGATGGTATATAATAGCATTGCCCTTTCTTATGAAATTTATAACCGTCAATGGCACTGAATAAGTTAAACTCAATAGGCAGCTGGAATGGGAGGGAAAACATCTTTTCTCAACCCACAAATTCACCATTTTAAAAATGGTTGTGAATTTTAAATTCAAAGATTGGTGCAAGAGACAATGCATTAGTCATGTCATAGTATCATTTTATATTTGTGGATTCTTTTGAGGCTAGGGTTACTAATTTATGTCATTGTCAATTCAACTCTTTGGTATTATTGCTGCACTTTAGACCAAATTCCCGCTGTGAGTTTACGAGGTCCCACCTTGAAGCGTTCCAATTAAAAGTTAAACATTAGAGGTCCATTGTGGCGAATAATTCATCAAACGAGTGGTCATTTTTTGGGGCACCCTTGTTCTTTTTCTTGATTTATGCAGAGTGGACATAGCGACAGATCTTCTACATATCCAATTTCCATGTAGAGCACACTGTTATTAACGCTGATATCTAGTCAAAAGTACGAATACAGATGCACTTCACATCTTTCAGTTGACGTGATACGATGATGGGCTGCGTCACCATAATTGCCTATTAATTAGCATAGACAGTTTTGTTTGTTTTGTTTACATTGTTGTGCTATACTGTTCCAAATGCATTCCAATGTCATGAATTATGACACCATACAAGAAAATAATCAAAGAGCAACGATAATAGGATCATTTGGACGGCATAATTGCTCAAACCCAACATATAAATTGTTTATGTCATACGCTCACGATGAGAGTCATCCACTTTTGCACAAATATTGTGGCACTCTCTTCAACATTTCTGACTCGCATGTAAAACTTCAACCTTTGTCAACAGCTGTATTCCTGTGCTATAAATGTGCATTCATTCTTACACAATGGTCCCGGAATACAAATATACAATCAAATAGCAGATGCTGGAACATAATGACTTCAATTTTCTGATCATACTGTACAATTGAAGAGTAGGTGTGAGCTCAGTGAGTATCCTTCCCACATAATAACAATTTAATTAGGTTCTCTGTGTGCCAATGAGGAGCTTCTATGTTGCAATACAATTTTCACTTTTACTTGCTTTTTCACACCAACCATTTGGAAATACTATAATTAATTATTCTCCACCCTTCCAAAAAACAGTCTGGTCCCACAATTACACATAAAGATTGTTGAAAGGAATCTCATTGTTCATTTTCAGTGAGTATCCTATGTCACAATTTGGCAAATTTCATAATGTTTCCCAACGTGAGGTTCAGAAAGCTTCAGAAAATGGATGGATGGATCTAAAGTTTAGATTCTAAACTATTGATCAGTCCACATGTGTAGGTGTTTATACAAATTATTGATCAATCTAAAGCATTGACAACGACTCTCACCTCTTTGACGATGCAATGACTCAACAAACATGGCGTTTTTGGGGTCTGATGACTTTGGCATATGGTCATTATAGGATTGCTAAAACAACAATTCTAATGCTGCCTTGGACTTGTGCAATGCAGTATAGGAATAAGGAACTTTTTTCCAAAACATTAGAAATTAATTTTTATAATACAGTGCAATTCAAGTTCATTTCACCATGGCGTGCCAATATTACAAACATGAATTTGAGTCTGTTAAATAATTCAGTCTGAACATGTTCAACAAACATTTATAGAGTATGCAATCAATGAAATGCAAAGATCAATGATTCTGAAATTTGGCTCACATCTCGTTCTGGAAGAAAACGCTCAGCTATGTTTGGTAGAGCTGTTGCATAGCAAAATATGATACAATTCTGCAGGGCAAGAATCTACAGTCATGCTCTTGTGCATAAAACATTATTTTCCCCTTTTAGGTTGGATTGTACTGTTGTAGCCGCGTGTAAATGCGGCACAAATCTGATTTGAAATCAATCAAAGAACAGAACTGGTCTCTTTTGGGACAGGGGAGCTATTATGTTGCTCAGCCCACACATTCTTCAGATATCAGTTATATTCCACTGGTCTTTTTCTGCAAGACAATCAAGAGCAAAGTTATGTACAGCAATGCAAGGATTGGAACTCATCATCTCCACTATTCACATGCAATTTCTGAAGGGATTAAAATGTCACCATTCTCTTAAGTCATTCATTTTGTTAACTTTGATAGCTGCCATGACTTGAGTCTTGTAAAAGGTCACAGTGATGGGAAGACTATTACTGGTGCAGGCAGCCATTATGTTCTCACTTGTTTTGTTGATTGTTACGCTAAGATGAAATAGTGCCAAGTGTGATATGTATGTAATATGTGTAGGTGCCATGCAACCTCACACTTACTCCCCCTCCAGACTCTGCTCACTGAGCACATCCACGACCACAATTGAACTCACACTTCCATATCAATTTTCACGCCACAAATTGCTACTAGGTTGGTGAGTTCCCTTAATTTGGCGCTGCCTGCTAATATGAGGTTATTTGTATAATTTGCCACTGCATATTCCAAGACTTAGCCATAGTGACAGGAACATTCAAGACTAAATTGACTGTGAAGATTGAGAGGAATTAATGTCTGCTGGACTGTGAGCTGAATATGTGTCATCAGTGAAGCCGCTGACACTTCAAATACAAGATTGTGAGAAGGATTTGTGCGTCAAAGGTTGACTTACCAAAGTCAACAACTGAGACACTTTGTGGAACTTTGTTGGCCCCAAAGCAATCAGACATTCTTTTTTGTTGGATAAAATGATGACGAGGCAGCCACACTACTAAGGATATTAAACGGGTTAGCGAAAGGGAAATAGCAGGCAATTTCCTTTTAGTTGATAACAGTTTCAAGCAATGCATGAATACTAGTATTGGTAAAGCTTGAGAGTGATGAGACTCATTAATTGTTTTCCCAAAAGAAATTCAAGCAATAGATTGCAAAGATTCCTACAAACTCAGTACAGAGCCAATTTTGTAAATAGTTCCCGAATGAGGATGAAGAAATAATAAGACTCTTTACGTATCATGCAGCAATGAACTGAGATGGGATACTATTTTTTTTTTACCACCAATTCTACACACCGAATTTGTTTTACGAGCAACGTAGGTATATGGATGATAACTGGCAAGTTTCTGCACTGTACAATAACATAGTATTTATTCACTGCATGAGAGACAGGCAAATGAATTTTAGAAGCTTCTTTTACATGGCAATGACCTCACAGGTTGCTCATGAGTGGTGTGAAACAAGAAAAAAAATCTGAAATGTATTTGGCTCTGTCCTGTATTTTTTGGTACTTTTTATTCATTGAGACCACTTTTATTTGAGGATACTGTAGCACAGTTTTATATTTTGAATAAAACCCTCATCAAAACCATTTAGTGCCAACAGTTGCCATAGAGAAGCGAGTCCCCTACCAGCTTCAAATAGGGTTAGGCTATACATAAATATGCAAACCCCAATTCCAGTTATGTTGGGACCTTGTGTAAAATAAAATACAGCGAAAATAAAATACAATGGTTTGAAAATCCTTTTAATATATGTCAATTCTATAAACTCCAATGAAAAGATATTTAACATTTAAATTGATGAGCATTTTTTTGTTTGTTTTGTTGTTGTTTTAGCAAATATCCTCTCATTTTGAATTCAATGCCTACATCACATGGCTAAAATGATGGGATGGGCGGTCAATAATGGTGCAAAAACACCTTTTTGAAACACATGAACAAGTGAAAAACGTCACGACTCGTCCTCGGTTGTTTTATTATGTGTATATCAGGGTTGTCAAACTCATTTTTTTCGCAGGCCGCATTGTAGTCATAGCTTTTTTCGGAGGGCCATTATGACTGTCAACCAAAATAAATGTACGAGCACCTCATATTATATACAGTAAAAGCCACAAAACAAAAAAATAACTCATTTTCAAACCAGACGAGTAAAAACTGGTCGAATATTTAAAAAAAAAGATATTATTAAAAGTGAAGACAATTTGCAATTCTAGTAATGACACACGAATTTGATGCACAATTTGTCTTCGGGGGCCACATAAAATGATGTGGCGGGCCGTATCTGGCCCCCGGGCCTTGAGTTTGATACCTGTGTTGTATATGTTTCCATGGTTTCTGTTGGCGTCGCCCCTCCCCTCCCCACCTGCGTGCTCACCCTCACCTGCCTCCCGTTAGCTGTCTTGTATTTAAGTCCTGTCTGCCCCACCCTCCTGTTGGATCATTCTTGTTTCTTGTCTCATGTCTCTGTCAGTTCTATTTTTGTTTGCCAGCCCTGTCGGTCAGTCCCGATCATATTTATTAGGCCGTTAAGTTATGTTAGTTTGCCGGTTCTGTTGGCTTGTTCCCCTCATCCTCCCTTCCAACTACATACCTTTGCCCTTCAATAAACCCTGGTCCAAGCTGCATTTGGTCGCCCTGTTCCATTCCGATCCCTGACAAATAAGAAATGGGTAAGTGCCACGAATGGGTATAGGAGCATCTACTGCTGCACTATTACTATTACTAGTAATGGGAAAATGAAGGTTCGAATTTGCTTCACAGACCAGTTGTATTTTTTACTGGGAAGTCAGTGTCGTAGAATGCCATCAAGAGGGTTAAAAAAAATACACAAACCTGCTTCATGAGGCAAAATTGAACATATTTTCCCATTACTATTACTTTTATTATTACTACTACTAGCAATATTATGTTGCCTAAATGTTTCTGTAAATCTACCTATAGTGCCCTGCCTGTTAATCTGCAGCTATGTATTCAGCATTATGCAATCTATGCATTCCAAACTTTGCAGTGATAAAAAAAAAACCTGCAACTGTCTCCAAGCATAAATGATATGAATCACATGAGATTTCCCTAGCTCTGCACTTGGCAAGCTGTTTCATAAGTCCTTTTTATTCCATTCTTGTATTTGGCATCAACACTAATCTGCATAAATTCAACATATTTCCCTGTAAGGAATAAAAAAACGTGAAAGGCACTGTTCCTAGTTAAACCCTATCATGGAATCTTTTCATTCCTTCTAACAATTACTCCCTTCATTCTTTGTTGTCAATTGTATTTCTATTGGTTTGAACTGGACATGCATTGTGTTTGAAATATTTCTGGGAAGCTTGATTCCAATCCTGACCTGCTCTTTTTATTTGCTTGCTGCATGGTTATGTAAGTATGTATGCTTGTGTGTGTTTGTGTGTGTGTGTGTGTGCGCACGCACATATGTGTGCATGTGTTTGTATTAACAGCATATTCCTTTGTTTTTGTTTTTTTCATCAGCCAGTGTGTGTGTGTGTGTGCACACACGTGTGTGTTTATGTTTGTATGAACAACATATTTCTTTGGTTTTTGTTATCAGCCAACACAGCGCTTTGTAAATCACGTGACAGTATAAACTGTCCAGTCCACGTTTGAAAATGTTACAATATACAGTAAACTTGAGCAAAAGCTGTCGGTGCTTAACACTCGCAACCCTACATAATAGTATTCTATTTATCTAGGATTATTTATTGCGTAGATTTGTGTTTCAGTTTTACAAGAGATTATAATATTACCCATTAACAACATCAATCCGTCATATGATTGCGCAGTACAATAAAAAAAAACTGTAGTAGTAAGGCACAACGATTGCACATGCATATTTTTTGTATTACATTGATTCTTTCAAGACGACCAGCTAATATTTTGGTACCTAAGTTGCTTACATCCTTGCGTCATGAATGAGAAATGGTTCATTAACTAATAAACTACGCATGAAAAGACTGTTCATGCTGCAGTGAACTTGGCGGCATGGTGGTCGAGTGCCTCGTTCATCCACTTCACAATTTTAATGTTGGAGGTTGGACTACACACGACAGCCTTCAGCTTTGGTGTGTGGTGTTTGCATGTTCTCTCCGCGCTTGCAGGTTTTCGTCCAGGCAGTCTAGTTTCCTTCCACCATTAAAATAACAAGTTTGCTCAAATTATGTTTAATAATTTGTTCTTACATATTATTAGGACTGGGTAAAAAAAAATGGCTGACTAATCAAGTCAAAAATTGGTTGAGAAAAATATGCTGCTTCAAAATTTGAGGTGAGGTGATTTCCATTGTAACAGATAATAATCGATGGTTTAATCATAAGATTTATTAGTGACCGCCCTAGTTCTCATCTTTAACTCAATGACACTCATTTATTTGAAGGTACTAATCATGTTAATCATGTTTCACAATAGTAAACAGAATAATACCAATAAACAACCATTTTTTCCCATATAAATCTTTTTCATTGTTTGCATTTTCAAACTATCATGTGTACAACATTCCTAAAAAAATCACAATGGCCCATCACTGGTGGGCTATTTTTGTAAAAAGGCCCGCAGCTTCTTGTGGTTCCTGGGGGCTAAACCACCTTGGTGACCCCTCCTTTTAATTGTTTTTTAATGTGTCTATATGTGCACTGTGTGTGTTCCCCACCTCTTGCCCAAAGTCAGCTGCGATAGGTCCCAACCCTCCAGAAGAGGATAAGCGGTATAAAAGATGGAATGTGCACATTGTGTTTATGCGTTTTACTGCTCTCCCGACATTCAATAAATGGCTGAAAACTGCATGGGAGGGCAATACAGTAAGTAAGTATTCTCTACCCCCTCCCCCCAAAAGAAAATACGCTCACTATAAAACCGCAGTATTCCTGGTATAGTGTGAATTTCCACAACAGACAGATACGTCTCACAAAAAAATCTGCGATATAGCGCGCCACAAATGCTAAGTCATTCAAAGCTGTCATGGCCACTCAATACCCCCCGTTATGTGCAAGAGAGCCCCATGAAGACAGGCTTTCAGAAATTGCAAATCTAGTCAATATATTTAGTAATACGTATTATGAATTAAGGGTTAGGTTCAACAACAGCTGGATTTTCTTCCCAAAAACACATGGTAAAATCCATTTTGCGCATGCTTTCATAGGTCACACTTAAAAACCCCAAAAAAGTAAAACTCTCTCCTGATGTGAAAGAAAAAATCCGCACCACAAATGCATTCAGGGCTACATAAAGCTATCTCTGATTGAAATTGGCTGTTGAGTAGTGTTTTCATCATATCATGTTTAAAGTTACAGTCTCAGGATAAACAAGTGTTTTCAACAATATTCTGAACTGTTTCAATGCCAGCGTTGCATTGAGCAGAGTGATGATGGAGTGGAGTAAGGCCATCGTTGTTGCTCAAAATCCCTTAACCCAAGTAATGTTCCTATATTTGGACTGAATAAACATTGCATCTATTGATTGCAAAGTGCATTACATTTTAACCTCAATAGCATAAAGACAGAATTAATCAAAAATCAATTCCACACAATCAACCACATTCTGAATCATCAATTAATCTACTAATTGAGTGCTATGCTCAGCCCTCAATTAGTAGATTAATTGATGATCAATAACAAGATTTGATGTTGCGTCAAGAGTTTGATGGCTGTGAGCAGGACACAGTCTTTCATTTTTCGGTTGATTTGTACAAGGGCCTTTTTAATTCATCTTCTACCTCAATCTCGTCTGCTGATCATACTACGTTTGCACGTTTGTTCCTGTCGTCCATGGCAGCCCTGTTTCCCTGAAACATGGAATTTTGGTCTCCCAACCAAGTCATGCTAAATTCTCGTACTGTCTATTGTCATACCCATGACTTTAGTCAATAAAGCTTCCCTGCCAGACTATTTTCAGAGATTATTAATTAATTTATTTATTTATTCATGTGCTTATTTGCAAATCATTATGCTTGGTCAGTACCCACAAGGGCCTATTAATTTTGCACATATACCAAGGAGAAGTGTTGAAAATAGTAGCGCTCATAGTAATATTACAGTGTGTAAATTTAATCTGTTTTAATCATTGATATATCACTGTTGGATTTATTGCCATTGAAAGTCACCTTCCAAATCTCATAAAACTGCCATAAAAATATTGTCGCGTCTCCTTCACTTGGGTAAATTTAAAAACAAGTAACACTTGTTTGGGCAACCACGCCTAATTTCAAATGAAGACGTCCTTGTCTACACTTAAAATGTTTTTGCGACAATAACTTACATTGAATGTTAATGGAAGTGACCCTCAAACTAACTAAACTGGATTTTCCACAATGACCATAACTCCAGATTGGCAACAAAAAAGATGGGATGAATCTGTTATAGGTGAACATGTTTTGGAATAGCTTTATGATTACTTATACCAGACATGCGTGGTAACATTCAAACATTTATTACAATGATTTTAGCCCCCTCATTCACTTACAGAAAATGTTTCATCCATCAGAAAGCCATTGGGCTGATAAGTGATATGATAATTATGGTGAGCATGATTGTAAATCGGATATCTTTGTCACAGGTAATTGACTTGGTTGAAGATGGTGGGAGAATTTGTCCTGCACGCAGATCCTGTTGCTTTATAGACATACGTAAACTTGCAGTGCATTCCCAAAGTGTTAACTGAAAGAGAGGTAAGTAAAATCATGAATTCCAGTTAAACATACATGCTAACATAACATACACATTAAGATGCAAACACACTCTATATTCCACCTACATACACTCATATTAGTTATCCTGCGGTGCAAGAGCAAGTATATACGTGTATATATATATATATATATATATATATATATATACATTTTTTTTTTTTTATCAATTTTGGGAAGGCACTACGCATAGTACTACAGTATTTATCAAGGGCACTGTAAGACAACTAATAATTCCTCTATTCTCATGTTGCGCTCCACCTCATTGGCTTTCCATCAGCGCCGTCTTTTTCTCGAGCTCTCTCTGTCCCCCTTTAATTAGCCTCCAAGCAGACACAAAGAGGAAATGGCAATAATGAAGCAATGAGAAAAGAGATTCCAATTTGGAGTAGAGCAAACCTCTTCAGAAACACTATTTCATTCCCAATTTATTCTGCCACGGCCACACTGGAAGTTGCTGATATACCATATAAAGCCGTGCTAAATATGCTACTGTAAAGAGAATTTACACAATGCTTTAAAGGTGACAGCAAGCCAGAAGCACCCCCAGCTCTTTATACTTGAAGAACACAGTTCATTTGTCATAAACATAAATTTGCAGACAATGAGAAATTGCCAATCCTAAACTATAGGAATGCAATGTTTCTTGTTAACTAGTTGTTCTAAATAGAAAACGGCACCTTGGGTTGAGGTCATTTTGAAAAATCAAAAACCAAGTAGTACTGGCCCATAGGACCTCCCTACCAGAATTTAACCTCTATTTTTACAACAATTGAGAATCCCCAACTCATTTAGATTGATGGCTCACCAAGCACTGGATTAGCCACTTACACTCATTTAAATCATGAAATGAATGGGTGATACCCAGGGGAGAAAAACTGATAAATGAATTGATTGACAGATCAAGGGGTGTTGCTGTGGCATAATTTATCTCCAAATAGAGTTCACATCGAGAGGAGATAATGTCATTTTGCGCCTAATAAACTAATGGTGCTTAAATCCATTTTTAGCGTGCATATGAGCCGAGCAGCACTACCCTAATGGCGATGCACAGACTGGAGATGGAGAGAATAGCGGTGGATGTAATTTGAGTATAAATCCATTTTAACCTCAAACATGTGGGGGACGGATTATGACAGAGGAAGTGATGGATGCAGTTTTGTCTCCTCATGATGCTCTGCCCTTGGCATTCAACATCTTCAAAGGGATTGGGTTATATTTGCTAGAATTAAAACCTGTCACTAAGGGAATGAATTATACATCATTAAAGCTTGATTAGTTTTGATTAGAGAAGCTTTCTACATTGTTGCAGCAGTTTATTGATGCCGATTTAAATAAATAATACAACTCTCAGGGTCAGGTCAAAATATTTGGTGTTTGTCCAGAAACTGACAAAACCAGTGGCTAACAGCAAATTTTAATCAATGATGGCTTTATATTGCCCTGAATGCATTTTTGATGCTGATTAAACACATACATGTTTCTATTATTATTATTATTATTATTATTATTATTATGAGACCCTGATGTACTAGTAAACAAAGAAAACAATGGTAGAATCAGAATCGGCACAATGTTTCCCAGCGTAATCAACAATTAAAACTATAAATCAAAGACTTCAGGAAGCATTAAGAAAGTAAGTCTGCTTTTGGTCCCGACCAAACAAGCAGACCAAAGAATTTTTCTGGTCTGAATACATCCTTAGTGATAGTAACATCAATTGTTAATTATTTCTAAGCTTATTGCTTGGTACCTATGTATGGCAGTCTTTTTAAGAATATTCAATGGGTCCTCATTTTGATTTCCCACACTCAGTGCTCCGCTTTCACAAGTAGAAGCTGCTTGCCTCATTCAATCCCCGAACTCCGCAAACATCTTAGAAATAGGTTCTCAGCATTGGTCCATGAGAGAGCCGATTTCGACAGTGGCACAGCGGACCGCTGCCTCATAGAAAAGTACAGGGAGGCTTAAAATGGGGTATAAAGTGGACTGAAATTCACGATCCTTGGAGTATTCACACAAAAGCATGTTGCAGAAGCATATTACAACACACGGAAACTATTTGAAATGATTAAAAAAAGCAAGATGTCCCTTTAAAGATGCATGCTTTCAAGTACAAAAGGAAATCAAAGTATACCAGGAAAGAAGCAGCGGGAGACTATGCAACCGGTATGAAAAGCCCCAGAGATGGATCAAATTGACAATATGTAAATGAAACATTTATATTAACGCAATTTGTACAACCAGAGGCTGTCAATCTTCAAGTGCTCTATGCTTAACCAATAAGGTCCCCAGAAATCAGCGGTACTGAACAGCAAAATGTATTTTAAGCTTTTCCCTCTGGACAAAATATGAGGGGGTAATTAATTGTGCTTCGAGGCTAGTGATGCTTGTCTTTTCCAGACAACAAAGCGGTACATGATTGGCAAAGCCTCTTCATCAGAGATTTTTTTTTCTATCTCTATCAGATTGTGTACTTTAATATCCTCTGTGGAAGCAAAAGCAAATAGCATTCGAGGCTTTGTTATCTGAAAGGAAAACGCTGATATTGTATTTGTGTACAATAATACACTAATGTTTTAATACAATCGATTACATGTCCAAAAGAGGCACATGTAAGGAAGGAAGCTTGGTTTAAAACTTTATATTACCACACCTTTAACAAAATTATCAAGATTGTTGTTCCACTGGATTTAGAAGGCCATTCAGGTGGCAGAAAATGCTGGCCATTCTTAGTGCTAATTAATGATATTTCTCAAGAAAAGCAATGCACAAGCGACAAGAACCTAGTGAAGTGAAACGCTTGCCACTTTGGTGCTTAGCCTACCATGATTGGAAACTTAATTAAGGAACATAATCAGAATCAGCTTTATTGACCAAGTTTGTGCATGCCAAACAGGGAATTTGACTCTCAGCCTCTGAACAACATTTAAGTGACTGACAGCATTCAGGTAACTAACAGCATTTAAGTGGCGAAAGCAGGATATTATTGCACAGTGATGTCTCTGAGTCTCCATGAGTGGTGTGAGTTCATCATATCGACAGCCTGGGGGAAGAAGCTGTGTCTGTGTCTGCTAGTTTTGGCGTACATCGCACTGTAACGCCGTCCAGAGCGCAGTTAGTATAAAGGTGTATCGTGAATTGAATGCATATTACATTAACAAAAAAAAAAAATCGTCACTCTGCGTCTGCTTAAGCATGAGTGGTTGATCACTACTTAGAATTATGCAAAGCATTAATGGTGCTTTTTATGACGCCCACCCTCCCATAGTGATGATTGAAGTCTTTTAGAACATTTCTATAATACATTTTTCCAGTTACACACTTTTATTGGCCCTCTTACTGGCTTTCTTGTTTCTATGTTAATAGTTGAGTGTTAATTGGATTAATTGTACTTGGTGTTAGGTGCAGTCTACACGATGTGACAAGACAAAATGGGATTTGTCTTTGCTCCACTGCAACTGCAGAGCTTTCATCGCAATTTTCAGTCATTCTGCTAGACTAGTGCCTTATGTCAAATCAACTATACAGATTTGAATGACATCTTATACATGATAATCTCTTGCTGCTCAAGAGTGTTGAATAAGTACATTTCCATTGTCAGCGCTCCCTTAGGAATTATTTTCAACTGATCCTTTTTAAAGCTCTTAGTAATGATTAGCGAATACCATCAGATTTTTTTTTCTTATCATACCTTAGATATCACAGGGATATATTAGATAGACATTTTGTCCGATGGGGATAATTAAAAGGACCTTAAGAAAATACAAATCAAGGATTATTTGTTTGTCATCCATCTTTCGTTTTCAAACCACTTGCAACACAGGACGGCTTCGTCTGTCCAATTATTGTACCTCTTGACAGGTCACGATTTTGACAAGACATTTTGTATAATGTTAAATTCAACCTTTTTTTTTTTTTTTGCCTGAGCTCATTTGCAGCTTTTTCTATTGTAGATCAGAATGTAGTCACTCAGTACTGTGATCCCAGCAAGCTGTTACAGACAGAAAAAAAGAGCAGACCAAATGAAAGCAAAGGTTGTAGCAGTTAGATTAAACAGGATCAATCGTTGAAGTCTAAAATCAAGGTAAACTAGGAAGGCAGGAAAACGTCTCTGCAGGAGACAGCAGTAGAGGGTTAGGAAGCACTAGGCAAACTGACAAGCCCTGAGACAGCAGGTAGCCAAAACTGTAATAATAATAAAACAACATAAAAAATAGCTCACTGGAGATAAACCAGAATGGAGACAAATGTAAGCACTACTGAACTCAAAGGAATATTCTGGCATAGTGGTGAGTCTGAGTCAGGCTTTTCTGGAGGAGTTGTATGGCAAAGGGAATCAGGTGTGCCCTAAAGCAGCTCTGTGAATGTTCAGCCACCGTACGCCAACACTGCAAGAAGGAGAAAAGCATAAGAAAAGCCAAACAGAAACAACACCTACTTGATATATTTGAATTAGTATTGTTAAAAATACTTCATCAAAAAACAAACAAATGTCCTTTCTGGAACATGAAATGCATTCAATATTTCACATTCCAAAATTTCCTTCATCACTTCAACTGTTGCATTTTTTTCCCCATGTTTTGTCAATTTAACATACTTGCGGTCTATATTTATGAGGAGCAGTGCAAATTTCATAGAAATAATGTATTTATAGTGATCCATTAGCGGCATTATCATCTATCGTTTTGCGTCTGGTATTTGCACTTTAAACGTGGAGATTAGATGCTGACTATTTAATTTCACAAGTCATCCATTCCCTCATTAGAGTTCCTCCAGAAGGGGATGCGATTAATCTATTAGTTTTAATTGGTACTGTCCTTGCAGTCATTCATTTGTTCTAATTTCGAGTAATCAGCCCTCAAAGACTGTCAAATACCATCTTTGTATGATGTTATATTATGTCTAAATGTGAGATTTTAACTTTACATTAATTTGTGGTAGACACTCGTATGTTTTATAATTTCTTTAATCATCCCAAAATGACTGACGCTGCAGCGAATGAGGCTTCTAATGGAATAGTGACAAAAATATATTACAGAACATACTTATGAGTTCATGAACTTTGATGCTGTGATTTGGACAAAGCCACTTGAAAATACAAATTATACACCGCAAGCCTTACAGTTCCACACAATTGATCTCTTTCTGAATGGTGAAATACTACAACTACATGATCTTATTAAATATATTTCATTAATAAACATGTATAAAGTCTCCAAAAATCAAATGCCTCAGAATGTACAGAACGTATTCAAACTAAGGCAAGAAAACCTCTCGGAGGAATGTTGATGTATTTGATGATTAATAGCACTATACAAAGCCTATCAGTGGCAGGTGTTAAATACTCGAATAACTTCACCACAGAAATAAAAATGTCTGCAACTCTGAAATTGGAGATGGGAGTCGGCTGCAGGTTCCCTGGGAGCTGCTCTGTGAGGGCGGGAATAGGCACTAGCCCTGCCGAACAATCACTCAATGGATCTCCCAAGCAGGACCTTCACACAATTGATCAGACCTTCTCTCTGGCAGGCTACATTATGGATGAGTATAGCAAATGGTGTGTCTTGTGTCTTGGTGTGCTGGATACAGAAGATGTGGAAGATGAATATGTCTTCCCTATTATCATTTTCGGATGGCTCTCTTTGACCCTCACGGTGCTGTAAGTATACAGAAAACTGGAAGAAATAGGGACTGGTTTCCTTGGCAACAAGGATCTTCTGGCCTTGATGAAAAAGTTAAAGACTGACAATAGCGAGACCAGAGTAATGATGTCCACGCTTCATCAGGAGATATATGAACTTAAAAAGAAGATGGACAAACAATGTGTGGCAGGATGATGAGCTGTGAGCAGTTGGGGCCGGGGTCCTCGCAGGCCACGACTGAACCCTGAACTAAATGAACCCTTACTAATCTAGACTTCGTGACTGAAAAGACAAAAGACACTGACAATCTCATAACCTTCAAGAACATTCAATACTGGGAAAGACAAAGGAAAATCTCGTCAAAGTGTTCTTATTGTGTCAGGCATTGTAAATCCTTGGATGAAATTGTGGTGGGACTAGATAAGCAGAATTGCTTCAAACTATTCCCATTTTGACAAGTCAGGTGAAAGCCGTACATGAAATGAAATTGTAATGAATGGTGATTATTTACTTGCAAAAATAAAAAAATGGTTAAAAAGAAAATGTCCAGAATTTATCTTGTGCACTGGTCAATTGTCATTAGGCCAATTACTTTTACTTTTTATTTACTCTGTATTATGTTTAAGTAAAACCCTTATCGGCAATAAGAAATCCTTCCATCAATAAATTTGAAAAATTACATGCATATTTAGCCCTTGAGGCCTAATGTGTTGCCTGACTTGCAGTTAATCTAGTGACTAGTATAAGGGTGTCAAAATGGTTTGGTAATGCCGGAGCTGGGCTCTCGGGGATAAGCTCCCGGTGACCTATAAAATGGCTCCATAAGGCTTGTGTAACTTGATCACCTCTGCCAGACAAGCTCCTCAGCTCTGCCTCCTCGTGGCGACACTGGTTTTGCTAAATGAGCTAGGTGCGAAAGCGAACGATTGGCGCTCAAACCAAAAACCAGCCTACGGAATGTCTACACTGCACTACGACACTGGGCGGAGGAGCTGCATGAGCAGCCAACGGCCAGAGGGCGGAGGAGGTCCCAGACCCAACGGCCAAGTGTAGAGGAGTAAACCTCACAAATCAGGAGTGGGGCCCCGAAGGCGGACCAGTGTAGAACGCTCACTGACTCCGGCAGCTCCTGCAGCCCAGTTGGTGCCAAATGTATTGCTTGCATTCCTCTGGACCACACCAACAAAGCCGAGAGGGGGATCTTGACGACTGGGCAACCCAAGGTCTCCATACACTGTGCCCAGGCCTGTGCCTTGGATAGGTCACTCATTGTCGCTGTTTTAGTGACAGAAACAATTCGGGAGACAGCAGTTACGAGTTCTAAGCCTGAGCCAATTGGCGTCAGCTCAGGCGCTACGGGTTGTCTCCAACGGTGGGAGGGATCATCGCATCCCACTGGTCAGCTACCGCCCGCCTAAGCTGGGCAGCCCCTAGCCAATTAGGTGCTGACCCGCCACAGTCCGTCTGCTTCAATGGGTGCTTGGAGCTAGGACAAAATCCGAACGGCGGACTGTAATCCATGCACCAAGCAATGGAAAAAATAAAACAAAGCCGCCAGCGCTTAGACTGGCAACATGGAATGTTAGAACTTTATGTCCAGGGATCACCAATGACCCGAAACAGATAAACGATGCTAGAAAGACAGCTGTCATCAACCGCGAGCTGACACGTCTGAACATCGACGTTGCTGCACTGCAAGAAACCAGGCTATTATCCAACGGCAGCATCAGAGAGAAAGACTACACATTCTTCTGGCAAGGAAAGGCCCCAGGGGAACATCGTATGCATGGTGTAGGTTTCGCAGTGAGGAACTCCCTCCTGCCTGCTTGCACGCCACCAACAGTGGGCACTGCCCGCATCCTCATCATGCGCATTGAAACCGCGTCTGGCCTTGTAAACATCGTGAGCGCCTACGCCCCAACACTCACCTCATCAGAAGAGGAAAAAGACCAATTCTACGACGAGCTTGAGAGCTTCATCAGGGAATTACCTGCATCTGAGCACCTGGTCCTGCTGGGAGACTTCAATGCTCGTGTTGGCTCGGACAACTCCTCTTGGCCCTGCTGTATTGGCCAGTTTGGAGTTGGCAAGGTGAACGAAAATGGGCAAAGATTGTTGGAACTATGCTCCTTTCATGATCTCTGCATCACAAATACGTTCTTTTTTACAAAGCCCAGCCACAGAGTATCATGGCGGCACCCTAGATCTCGTCACTGGCATCAATTGGATCTCATTATCACTCGACGATCCTTCCTCAACTGCGTCAACATCACTCGCAGCTATCACAGCGCAGACTGCGATACAGACCATGCTTTGGTCGCCAGTAAAGTATGCCTCCAACCCAAACGTGCTCATAGATCAAAGCCAATGGGCCAGCCTCGCATAAACACAACCAAGACCCAGGACCCTCAGTTAATTAAAAGCTTTGCTGTTAACATCGAAGAAGCCCTTAACAAATGCTCAACTGGCAGTGCAGAAGAAAAATGGAATCACATGCGAAGTGCAATATACACAACTGCTCTCGACTCCTTTGGAATAAGAACGAAAATGAACCCAGATTGGTTTGAAGCGGGAATCATGAATCTTGAACCGGCCATCTCACGTAAACGATCAGCCCTCCTCAACTACAAAACCAATCCCAGTGACAAAACACTTGCAGCTCTGAGGAAAGCCAGAGCTGACACCCAGAAGATTGCCAGGCAGTGCGCAAATAAATACTGGCAGAGTATATGCCAGAATATCCAAACTTCTGCTGATTGTGGCAATATCCGGGCAATGTATGATGGGATGAAAATAGCATTCGGCCCCACTGTCACCAAAACTGCCCCTCTGAGGTCAAGCACTGGTTCAATCATTACAGATCGAACCAAACAAATGGAGAGATGGGCTGAGCATTACCAAGAGCTTTTAACGAGGGAAACTGAAGTCACGGTAAATGCTGTGGAAGGCATAACACCACTACCTGTCATGGAAGAGCTTGATGAACCGCCCACTATTCAGGAGCTGTATAAGGCTGTCGATTCCCTAACCAGCGGTAAAGTCCCAGGAAATGACGGCATCCCCCCAGAGGTCATCAAAGCAGCCAAACAAACCAGCCTCCTCGTGCATCTCCACAAGCTACTCTTACAGTGCTGGGATGAAGGAAACGTGCCTCAAGACATGAGAGATGCCAAGATCATCACACTATACAAGAACAAAGGCGATAGAAGTGTTTGCAACAACTATCGCGGAATATCCCTACTCTCTGTCGTGGGAAAGACATTTGCCCGAGTTATATTAAACAGACTCTATCCACTGGCTGAACGGATTTATCCAGAATCCCAGTGTGGCTTTAGAACAGGGAGATCCACCATCGACATGATCTTCTCATTAAGGCAACTGCAAGAGAAGTGTCGTGAGCAACAGCGACCACTGTATATCGCCTTCATAGACCTAACGAAAGCCTTCGATTTGGTCAGTAGAACGGGTCTGTTCACACTCCTGCACAGAATTGGCTGTCCTCCTAAATTGCTGAGACTGATTGTCTCCTTTCACAAGGATATGAAAGGTACTGTACAGTGCAATGGATTAAAATCTGAACCCTTCCCAATTACAAGTGGGGTAAAGCAAGGCTGCGTCCTTGCCCCAACTCTCTTTGGCATCTTTTTTTCACTATTGCTACGATATGCCTTCGAGACATCCGAAGAAGGAGTGTACCTGTACACCCGAAGTGATGGCAGCCTATTTAACCTTACCCGCCTTCGAGCAAAAACACGCGTGCGCAAAGTTCTCATTCGTGAAATGCTGTTCGCGGATGATGCGGCACTGACATCACATACCGAAGCCGGCCTCCAAGACCTTATAAATGCCTTCGCCCATGCTTGTAGAGAGTTCGGTCTGACAATCAGCATAAAGAAGACGAACATCTTAGCCCAAGGTGTCAGCTCTACCCCTCACATCTCAATTGTCGACTGTTGCCTCGATGTGGTCGAAGATTTCACCTACCTTGGCTCCAACATCTCTAACAGTCTCAGCCTCGTCAAAGAGATCAATGTCAGAATCGGCAAGGCCTCATCGGTGCTAGCCCGCCTAGCAAAGAGGGTGTGGGAAAATAGCTCGCTCACCGTCAAAACCAAGATCTCAGTGTATCAGGCCTGCGTGCTGAATACACTTCTGTATGGGAGCGAGAGCTGGACGCTGTATAGTCATCAGGCACGCAAGTTGAACAGTTTTCACCAGCGCTGTCTAAGGAGAATCCTCAACATCTCATGGCAGGATCACGTTTCCAACAAAGAGGTCTTGACCAGGGCAGGAATTTCCAGCATGTTTGCCATCCTTACAAACAGACGTCTGCGGTGGATTGGCCATGTATCCCGTATGCAAGATGGTCGACTTCCCAAAGACATATTGTATGGTGAGCTCGCCTCTGGTTCTAGACCACTCGGAAGACCACTTCTCCGCTTCAAAGATGTTTGTAAACGGAGCTTGAAGGAGGGCAACATCGCACCAGCACAATTTGAGACACTGGCCGCAGATCGCTCAGGGTGGAAAGCCGTTACCAAATTAGTCATCAAGAAAATGGAAGAGAACAGAGAGAAGAAAATGGAAGAGAAAAGGGCTCAAAGACACAGAAGAGATGCTCAACTACCCCGAAACTCTACTGCCTTTAGCTGTGACATCTGCAACAGGGCATGCGGCTCCAGAATTGGACTCTTTAGTCACAGAAGGAACTGCAGGTCCAGCAACCAATGACCACCAAGGCACATAATCCATAGTCTCTCGAGACTGACGGAAGCCAACAACAAAGTATAAGATATCGAAACCCACCATACAAGTAGACACTTAAAACTCAAACACAATCATAATCCCACATTGTAACGGAGTCAAGATACGACACCAAGTTGCATTTAATGAAGGATAGTTGTGATGTAACATTCCCCTATAACAACGCCAGGTCTGATATTGTGCTTGGGCATCCTATTTGGAATGCCTTCCTTACAGTGCAAATAGCTTTCTGTTCACTGTTGGTACATCCAGTCTTTTGATAGAAAATGAGCAGTCGTCTAGTTCACTGACATTTCGTAAAAGCAGAGACCTCGCCTCCACACTGAGCCTGGTGAGAACTAGAGTGATGCCCTGGGGGATGCTTTTGGCTTTTTTTGTGATCTTGTCTCACATTCTCTGCACACAATGCAGGTAAACGTTGACGTTGGCACGCCCTTGCGAGCACCACAAACAAATGCACCAATGTTTTTTTCCTCTGGTGACAGAGCACTCAAAAGCGCAAATGCTAAGATTGGAAACTCAGCGAGTAGTGATCAATCTGTGTGGGACGGAGTGACTGACTCGTTTGCGTTTTACCAGGGGTGTTCAAACTGCGGGCAATTATGGTCCACATTTTAGCACCCCGCGGCATAAATGAAAATTAACCAATAATGTGTTAATGGTACATCTTGGAATTACACTGCGAATCCCGATTCGCTTTTCTTGATGACAGTTACAAATTACGTCTGAATCGCGTCAGGGCGGCTCTGTGGCGCACTGGTTAGCACATCCGCCACACAGTGAGGAGGGTACTGGTTCGATTCCACCTCCGACCCTCCCTATGTGGAGTTTGCATGTTCTCCCCGTACCCGCGTTGGTTTTCTCCGGGCACTCCGGTTTCCTCCCATAACCCAAAAACATGCTTGGTAGGCCTATTGAGCACTCCAAATTGCCCGTAGGTGTGAGTGCGAGTGTGGATGATTGTCTCCGTGTGCCCTGCGATTGGCTGGCAACCAATTCAGGGTGTTCCTCGCCTACTGCCCGATGACTGCTGGGATAGGCTCCAGCACGCCCGCGACCCCCGGGAGGACAAGCGGTATAGAAAATGGATGGATGGATGGAATTGAGTCATTACACCTCTCTGAAAAAACAAAACATGTAAGTCCAACAAATTTGATTAAAATGGTAAATCAAGTGAACTTATACATCATTTAGTATACAGTTCCCAAAGTGTCTTATGTCATACACACTAAAGACAAGATAGAAAGTCAGAAAGCAGCATACATTCCATTAGGCCATCTTTGATTCTTCTGGGGCACATTCAGCTTCTGCATAGATAAACAGCAAACAAGCTTAGTGGGTATGAAATAACAAGCACAAAAAACACACTTCCGGCGATGTTCACAAAACAACTGGTGACACGAATATACATTTGAGGTCAAATGAGGGAGCCAAAATATGAGCCCAAGTATTTTAAAGTTCCATGTTGACCAGGAAATACAGTAAAAATCAATAAGTTTGTCCTTCTACTCATCCATAGCATGATAATGCGCAGTTTGATGCACTTGGTGTATATATCAATGTAAAGTAAAAGAGATTTTGAATTTACTACATTTGTATGTAATTATGTGTCGGGTTATTACATTGCTTATTAAGCTCAGGTCTACTTCCAAGAGAAATCTGACTAAAGCACAAAAAAAGCTTGCCCAGGTAATTTTAAATTCACATCCTTGCAGGAAATCAGTGGTCTATCCTTAAACAAGCTGTAAAAATGCTGTATAGGCTACTGCAAATGCCCTTAAGGAGTGACTTGTATTGTATTTTCAAAAAGCTGCTGAATATGTTTACTTATATAATAAGTCATCCTGATAGACTTGAACCAAAAATGACAAAAAAAAAAACCACACAATGTAATTGAAACCAATGGTCATTATAGGACAAAGGATAATGTCATTCAATAAATCTGTTTCATTACACAAAAGGAGATTCAAAGTTGAACTTAACACGACTTTGAAATTCAGGCAATGACAGTGACAATCATCCTGATAGCTATATTATGAAGTCTGATTTCAAATAACTTGATAATTCCACCTGAGGAGTTTTGTCTGCATCTCTTGTTAGTTTCCTCTTGTGTAACCTCACCGTTTCAAAAATGACAGCTACAGTATTTAGAACGTATAATTCAGCGGAATAAAATGACACCACAGAGAAAATAGCATAATAAAGTCACAAGTAAGGTTAGTGTAGTAGTTTGTGTGTACAGTCCGTGTATTTAACATGATGACTCATGGCTGTAGAGCAGAGATGGGCAACTTAAAAGCTTCGGGGTGAGGCCCACATCCTTGCTCGAGAGGAACATGCGATCATCAGAATACCAACTCTTGCATAACCACGGTATGAATATGAATGTCGGTGTGCATAAAAGTACTAAAACAAGAAACCTAACCACTGCTAGCTGGGCTGTGTCCAAACAAAATAAACAATTGACATAAAACATGACTCCATTAGTGACTGTTTTTGCAACGCAATAGTTTGGCAGTAGACTTGTGGTGGTGACACCCTTTTTTTTTTTTTTAACTTTTTTCTTTATACCCATAAAAATTGTCGTAGGTCAAATATTCTTACCATTATAGCAACTCTGAATGAATTGCAAAAAAGATGAGAACACAGTAAGACGCGTGTCCATGCTAGGAGACTTAGTATTCCCAGCCCCTCATGTGAATATCCCTGTGCTGTCTGTCCCTCTTCATCATGTGCCGCCTGGAGATGTTTGCTGCTAAGGCTCCACAGCCACCTGGGCCCTGAGCACTCATGTTCCATTATTACTGCTGCTGTGAGTACAGGGCACTGCAGCCAAACAGCTCTTCGCTTTTCACATGTAGAAGCCTCAAGCCCTTGTGACTTTTTCCTCTCTTGGCGCATTAGTGCCCTTTGTTGTCAACTCTCTGCATCACTGTTATCTGACCCTCAAGATCGATGAACAAGAGGTTAGGCTAACGCTCGTGGGACGAACAGGCATGTTGGACTTTTTTCAGTGAAATCCCTGTGGCCTGGCCATGTTGCTTACGTAGCACTTTTGTACAGCAGTGACATCTTTTACAAGCCTTGTTCTGATGCTGAGATTTATCTGTTGTCATCGAGGACATGTAAGATGACAGAGAGGAAAGACCGGGAAGGATAGATTCTCAGGGAGTCACTGTGGCCAAATTTATTTCAAAGCGTTGAGAAACCTCTCAGCCTGAAAGAAATCACAGACTTAATTTAAAAGCACATATTTAGGTGACTTGCAGCTCACATTTTGTAACCTGTCAACACTTTGTTTGCTCTCTACACGATTTATTGTAGTTAAGACAAAAGAAACCACAGCAGTGATTGCACAAACATAGTCAAAGCCACATAGATATATATCATGGGTTCATTTCAGTGTCATTTTATATATATATATATATATATATATATATATATTTGGAGCATGGTGAAAGGACTGGGATGAATAATACTGCTGTTAATTGATTTTATTATGATGAGCCAACTCTTTCCCTCTAGTAGGCACCATCAAACAACACACACTTATTCACTCTACACTCCTACCCTCACCTAAAGAACAAGATCCCGGATACAAGCGGCCGAAATGAGTTTCCCCCACAGGGTGTCCGGGCTCTCCTTTGGAGGTAGGATGAGAAGCTTGGTCATCCGGGAGGGACTCGGAGTTGGGCTGCTGCTCCTCCATGTTGAGACGATCCAGATGAGGTGGCTCGGGCATCTTATCAAGATGAATTGAATTGAATTCCTTTATTGTCACTGTTAACACAGTGTTAAGTGTGAAAATCAGTTTGGCAGCTCCACATGCCAGGTCATGCACATACATACGTATATAAAACAGTATAAAATATAGATAAAATGCAATACAAAATACTAAATAATAAACAATAATCAAGTCTCTACGTTTGAGCGGTCAAAGTGCCAAGTGCGCGTGTGAGATCAGTACTGATGTTTCTGGCTTTCTTATTGAGTCGACCAGTGTATACCTCCTGGACGGCTCCCTGGGGAGGTGTTCCGGGCATGTCCCACCGGCAGGAGACCCCGGGGACAACCCAGGACGCGCTGGAGAGACTACGTCTCTCGGCAGGCCTGGGAACGCTTTGGGATCCTCTGGGATGAGCTGGACGAAGTGGCTGGGGAGAGGGAAGTCTGGGCGTCCCCCTTAAAGCTGCTGACCCCGCGACCCGACTCTGTTGCATTCCTTGTAACTCCATTGTGCTGCCTCATTTGCATGTTTGTATCTGATTAGTATTCGACACTATGACTCTGGTACTATGTGCGCTTTTATTTTAGCCAGATTACACGTTGTTATAGTTTCTTTGCTGCAGTAGTACAAAAGTGACTCCTTTTTGAGGATGATTCTAATCCTCTAACAACTCTGTGGTAGCTTCAGCTCAGTGAAGCAATTAGTATACTTTTAACCAACAGTATCACAGGCAGAAATGCAATACACCCACAACTAATTGCATGCTGAAAAACTCTTCAGAAAACAGCTGTTTGTGAGGAGACTTATGTACATAGCCTGCACGAACCAAGCACCATGGCCACTGCTGAAAATGGTGATGATGGAGCACTGAACTGGAAGAGGATGCTTCCCTCGGGTCACCAGCAATCCCCTTTTGCTGTGAGTTATTGTAAACAACATGTGTTGTGCACATGCACTATGAAGAGTTAAGACTACAGTTAAAATAAGGCATCAGAGGCGCTTCACAACAACAGCACCCGCAATATAACACCAGGATATTAAATTGATTTTTATTTGTAGTCTTAATTCTATATTTTCTGTTTGTTTCTCTGACAGTAGGATTCATCTTCATATGTTTTATCACCATCGGGCCAGAAGAGAGAGAATGCTTTGTTCAGTGGTTGACTGTATAGCTATTCTAAGTTTGCAGCTCTAGATTTTCTTTTTCTTGTCATTGCTTCAACCAATTCTCTGTCACATGTAATGATAGGGATAGTGTGTGCAGGCAATTTTCCAGCATCCATCTTCTTTTTCTCTTGTGCTTAAGAACCAGGCATACTGCTGCTCATTGTTACTACCCAGCAGTGATTAGCATTCAAAGATGTTACACGTTTCTGGCTGTGTGAGGAGGTTGGAAGTTTGCGGGGTAAAAAAATGATTTTACAAAAATTGCACACAGAAAGGTCAGAGCTGAGATTCTAATTGAGAAAGCTCAAGCTGTGAGTTGGCGTCAAGCTTCTAACGATGTCAATTAACATGTGCATCTTTACCACTTTAAAATTATATTTGCCATAGCTGTTTAAAGCACTGGGGTAAGTGCTAAAACAAACAAAAAAATTCTTTTGAACACATAATAGACAAACGCTAAACTATGTGTGGAATAAAAAAAATTTAAAAAAAGACAAGCACAAGAACATGCTTCTCAAGTATGCAAAGACAGAAAATGTTGGAGGGAAAAGAGAATCAATAAAAACACCATGAAAATCTTTGAGAGCTATTGCTGCTTATCGGCTCATTGAAAAGGGCTTTAACTCTACTAAAGAGCAAATGGATGGAGGCTGATTATGGCCTCTCCGCTTTAAAAAAGTATTTATTTATTTATCTATCAATTATTTTTTCTGCCCAGCGTGATTAACCATTCAGATTGCAAGCACAGAGGAACAGCAACAATACTCTCATGATGGAACTGGTCTGCTTTTAAGAGTGTCTATCTGTGCACCTTCAAAGATTCTATTAATGCTGGAATAATGAATACTCATCCTGAATTTCTGATCAAGTGTAAAGTTTATACATTTGGTGAAATAATTCACTATTGCAAAATGAAATGAGCTTCTGTCATGCTTTTGCTCTCTCTTTTTTTTTTAATGTGCATCAAGTTGCGATAATCAAGCTATGATCAACATCAAAACTTTGATGTTTCATTTGAGTAATTTAAATCCACTCAATGCAGTGGGAAGGCGGAGTGCGGATTAGCATGTTCACCTCACATTCCGGAGATGAAATCTATTCCAGCCCTGGCTGTCCTGTGTGGAGTTTCCATGTTCTTCCCATGCATGTGTGTGTTTGCTCCAGGTACTCCCCCATTCCAAACAATATGCCCGGTAGTCCATGTGATTGCAAGACACGATTGATTGGCTTCACAAGCCGATGACATAATGGTTTATCAACATATCCACGTAATGATAAAATTGAGGAACAAGCTTCTCATTTCTACAAACATTCGACCTTTCTCACTCCTTTGTTGTTTTCCTCGACTTTGCGATGGCATCTCTGGTAAGTGGAAATAATGTGAATCGAAGACCAAGGAGCAAGGACCAAGAAGGTTGTTAAAAAAACAAGTGCATTATTAACTACATGCAATAGCTAGTAAACTAGCTTAAGGTTGTAGCAATAGACACTAGTCCTTAGTTTCTCTGCATTATGATGTAAACTTTATGTCAGCCAATAAGAAGAAGAGAAAGTGAGGCTAATATCAATTTGTGGACTGATAGTGCTGCCGGAACAATTTAGAAGAAGACTCAAGCCAAATAGCAAGAGTTGTTGTTGAAATACCTATCACTGACAATGACAACGCTCTAACTTCAATTAATGCTGTGCTCAAATGCTAATAGCCATGCCTTCTAACGAGTAGAAAATCTATTACGCAACCAAATTAGATATGTTTTTCTTCTAATGTAGTGACAAATTTTAATGAATGCACTGGTGAAATACAAAATATGTAAAATATCTATTGATGGTATTTTTCTAGAGGTGTTCGTTGACTTTGTACATGTAAATGGAATACTACTCAAGGTCACTCGTAAGGTAATTCTTTCCCCCCACAAATTCCTTTGAGAAAGCACCAAAAGAAAAATAGACACACACTTGGCAAGTCTGTCACATCCATTATGGACAACCATGAAAAAGAGTAACCTACATAGTGCTAATTTGACAAGCAGCCAGTATGAGTCAGTCAGGGGTGTGAGTGAGATCATCCTTTCTCTCCTTTCTGTCAGCCATGCTTCTTTTGTCTTCATTTCAATAAAAAACTGATCAGTTCTGATGCTTTTGCAGACCCTTTGCGTACTAATTCCCTGAGTGCATACGATGAGAAAGTCCTCTCTCATTTATGCCATTTATGTCTCAAGCTTTTGTTTGTTCCTCCTGAAAGTACATTGTTTCACAAATCACACACGCAGTAGTGATGTGCATTCTAGTTCTTTTAAGTGAACAGAATCTTTAGAATCAGTTCACTCAAACGATTCAATCACTTTAGGAAATGATTCGTTCACTCTTGTTCACTGAAAAGAGTAGTTGATTTGAACGAGTTGTTCACTCACGAGCCAACACTACAATCAATGTGCCCAACCGCTCGGCCATCGGTGCTTCGAAATAACTTCGTTCTATGGCTTCACATGTCCTCAGCACTGCAAACTTAAATGCAAAAGTAAATGACGGGATTTTTATTTTTTTTATTTCATCTAATATGTATCAAGCATACGAGCTGGTGTTTTACAACAGCATAGACAAGTAAATAACAAAAATTATTAAAAAAAAACTTGCTAAACTTCTAAGAAGTTACTGCCTTATTTTTTTCCCTGTTGAGAGAAGAGCGCAATGCTTGTGTGGTGTTTTATTCCTTGTTTTTTATTCGCCAATTAAAACATAAAAATCAGGCATTTGGTTAACTGCTTTATATGACAATATGTGTAGGTACACCTCTTGGACACTTCAATAGGTACACTACACAAGGTAAAAAAAAAGAATAAATAAATAAAGGGTTAATTGCACAATAAAAGCACATTTATGTACAGTCTCACTTCTGGTAACGAACCAAGTTCTTACCGAGCAAGAGCCCGTGTCATTATCCAGTCGGCTAGTTCGACCTGGGAATTCGTGGCCGCCTGCACTGTTTTGTACTAGTGATTTGCATTCCAGTTCTCAAGTGAACTGAATCTTTAGAATCGGTTCACTCAAAATATTTGTTCAAAAGAATCGTTCACCGAATCGTTCACTACACTTTCTTATTTATTTTTTTATTTATTTTATTTTTTACCTCGTGTAGTGTACCTATTGTAGTGTCCAGTGTACCTAATCACAGGCCACTTCAATAGGGAAAAAGCTTAAGTGAAAGTGAAAAGTGCCACACCCGCCGTCACCCCCACCTCCTGATTGGCTGTTTAATCTGTGACGTCACTTGGACAATCCATTAGGTACACCGCCATTTTTAAGTTTACCTAATAACAGGCCACTTCAGTGGGGAACTATCATGGTCAAAGGTCACAGGTGTCAAGCTCTAGTCCTCGGGGCCACATTCCAACATGTTTTCCAAGATTCCCTCGTTAAGTGCACCTGCGTGAAAAGTTTTGGGTCATTTTCACGTTCTGCAGGAGCTAAAACTTTTCACGCAGGTGCACTTAACGAGGGAATCACACGGCCACTCCATTAGGTACACCGCCATTTTCAAGTGTACCTAATAACAGGTCACTTTATTAGGGAAATATCATGGTCAAAGGTCACAGGTGTCAAGCTCTAGTCCTCGGGGCCACATTCCAACATGTTTTCCAAGATTCCCTCGTTAAGTGCACCTGCGTGAAAAGTTTTTGGTCATTTTCACGTTCTACAGGATCTAAAACTTTTCACGCAGGTGCACTTAATGAGGGAATCACACGGACACTCCATTAGGTACCCCGCCATTTTCAAGTGTACCTAATAACAGGCCACTTTATTAGGGACATATCATGGTCAAAGGTCACAGGTGTCAAGCTTCAGTCCTCAGGGCCGCATTCCAACATGTTTTCCAAGATTCCCTCGTTAAGTGCACCTGCGTGAAAAGTTTTTGGTCATTTTCACGTTCTACAGGAGCTAAAACTTTTCACGCAGGTGCACTTAACGAGGGAATCACACGGACTCTCTACCCTATGGAACCCTTGTTTACGTTACATGGAATACATATGGTTTTATGGAGCAGCTCACAAGCAAATTGTTATAATGGTTATATGGGGCAGGAAACGAGCAACTGTGTTGCAAATTTTTCTATCATAAAATGTTTTAGGTCTCACTGGGATTTGAACCCAGTTTGCTGGGATGAGAGTCCAGAGCACTAACTACTACACTATGGAACCCTCACGCACATTGTATGGAATATATATGGTTTTATGGACCAGCTCACAGGCAAAGGAAGATTCATTCACTCTTGTTCACTGAAAAAAATCGTTGTTTTGAACGACTCGTTCACTCACGAGCCAACACTAAAACGCAGCAGTTTGAAGTATTCTTGTGAATCCACCTGCCTCAAGATTAGGAGAATAATTTCATAAGAGGCTACTCATCAGTATGATTAGAGAGAGCAAAGGCATAAACATGAATTCACAGTGGTGCTATGGTGCCACTCACACCTTTTCCCGCCACCAAATAATTTCTGTCAGACTCCAGCAGCAAGAGCACACAAACTTGACATTAGCGGTGTTTGATTACATCTTGTCATCAAGTCACTCATGCAATTAACAATAATTAACTGCAGTTGACATCACATGCCACCAGCAACACTTGTCAATTTAATCATTCAAACAAACAATTCACTCAAAACACACGTGCACACACACGACACACAAACATACGTACATCAGGAGCGTACTGCAGAAGGTTTTGAGACTCCGAGGAAAAACGGGACATTCTCAGAGATATGTACTATAAACCAATTAACATCTGTGACTGCAAATGCCACAAAATCTCCACTACAATTACTTACGCAGTGGTGATAACGATGCCAAAGGCAGCACTTGTGAGTGGATGTGTTAAAAGGTCAGACGGTATGTGATAATGGGGAAGAAATGGGCGAAATGACATTTCTAGATAACCTGGAATTAAATAAAAATTATATTAATAATTAGCTATGATTAAAAGTTAGGAACGGTGGAAGACTCATTCACAACTGGTAAATACTAGTATTCACGTAAATTGTGCGGTCATATTCCCAAAAATGTGAGAAAATACTATATCATCATATATTTGAAATGTTTCGATGACATCCAATAGATGGCAGGACAAATGGAAGTTTTCAACCAAAATAAAAGAAATAATCTCAGACAATGATTTTTTGTCAGAGTAAGTTATCAATGCCTGTTCACTTTTGGAGTATTGTTTGAACAAGTGCAGTACTTAGTAGGAGGGATAAACACATATTATAGCCCACAAAGGTAGGTGACCTATTGTCACCTTGGCATTAGGAAAAATGATACCCCTCATTACAAGCCAACATACCAACATAAGAAAGCAAGACATAAAACCAAACAAACCAAAAGTAAAACAGAAGCAAAAAACAAAACAATTGAGACACAAAGTAAAGGATGCTATTTGCAATCCTGTATGCTAAAAGTGTCTCACATATTAGGGTAAAATGGGTAAATAAATAAAGGAAATTAAATAAAACAGCAAAGGTCAGAATTAGTAGGGCAGATCATTTCAAACTTTGCAAGATAATGGCATGACAGCTTTTTTTATTTTTGGGGGCAATGGATCAGCTGACATTGATGGGGAGGGGTTCTGCCAGTTTGTACCAGTCCATTCAAAACTGCTAATGATGCAAATTAATACTTTGCTTTGAGGTATGTTGATTTTTTCATCAAACTTCAAATGAACATGCTTTAACTCTGGAATCCATTGATAAAGACAGTGAAAATACAACTGGGCCATATTTGACATTGAAGTTAGTGTTTCATACCTTTTCCTGTTTTGATTTACGTCTTTAAAAAAGCCATGTTCATTAAAACAGGAGAAACAAATCCCAGAATGAAAATCCTTGAGTAGGCATGATAAATCTCTGACAAATTACACTCCAGGAATCCTTTCATTCATCCATTTTCTATAATGTTATTCCTCATTCGGGCTGCATGCAATCTGAAAACTATCCCAGTTGATTTACCCAGTCCAGGGTCCATTCTGGACCGGTTGCCAGGCAATCGCTGTCCAGCACACCTTCTCCCCATAAAGATATTGCATTTCAATTATAAGCCTATAAACAATACAAGCTCAAAGAGATGAAACGTGAACAGTGCATCACTTGACAAAAATGAGTCATGATGACAGTAAATCAGTCTGACGGATATGAGTAATAACACCTCAGACACATTCATCACGGCACATAACATCTTTATTAGCTTTTTCCTTAGGACATACATATGTAAAATATGTGTGCAATGAGAGTGAGAGAGAGCAGTGCACAGAAAACAGAGTGTCCCCGGGGACTGTGCTCACTCCTGCTAGAGCGACCTGTCTTAAATAAATCATTCCATTTCCATGACTAACTTCTCTATCTCCCTTTAATCCAGTGTGGGAGAGAGTGAAGCAAGATAGGGGGGGGGGGGGTAAGCTGTTTGCCTTCCTATTTGCCTGTGTGTCGCTTTAAGCCTTTGGTAACTTGAGTTCTCAAACTTTTTGTGTTGACCCACTTAAATATAACAATTTGTACAGTAGCAGCAGTGGAGAGGGGTACTTTGCCAATAAGCAATGTTGTTAGTCAGTAAATCAGATAATCTCTACAGCCAAAATGTTACCAAGGTCAACCACATAAAACTATTCTTCTTAATTGATGTGTCAACTGTCAAGATGGTGAATGTGCATTAGGATGGGCAGGTGCACATATGTATTTGTTCTTTGGCACCCCCAAAGAGCTCTTACTGTATACAAGTGTTACAGGCATGGCACCCGGGTTGGAAATCACGAGGTATATATTGAGTACAGAGCAATCTTTCAGTGTAATTAATATGTATAACTGTGTCACATAATTGATGTTGTGGCAACAATTTTCTGTGTGGGTGTCTATTGTGTTTGCAATGAATTCTCCAAATGAAATGGCATTCAAATAGCTAAGTGGGTGAGACTGACGGTACTTTTTTTCCATTGGACGATGAGGAATAGGTGTATGAATTTCCAGAATAAGGGGCATTGTAGACCCGCTACGCTGCTGTCAAACCAAACGTAAGCGAAACATTTTAATATTACAATGTAGGACCGGTGTGAGGTAAACGACAGTCAACTTTCAATAGCTGCTGGGACTGAGCAAAAGAAGTTGGATGATGGTGAGTGCATTGACCTCTTTTCAGCTGCTGAACTGTCAACCAAGATAGTCATAACACAACCACTGGTAAAAAGACTGACTAATGATGTCAAATCTCTGTTTTTCTTCAGTTGGAGAATACTCTCCTTTTCTGAGCTCCAGGCAACGCTCGAGGGATTGCAGAGCAAACAAAAGCAAAGCACGCACCCGATATTTTGATTATTTTGACTTTTCTATATTGAATTCGCAGACAAAGTACAGTAAGAATGCCAAGTGACATTCAGGGGTCACAGGCAGGTCCTGTGAACAGTTAGGCGGTTTGCACTAATGGCACATCCTGTGAGTCTGCAGCATCAAAAGTGCACATACTGCATAAGACGTCAGTTGACCCTGTCAGACACTCCTCAAAACGATTGACACTGCACTCCTGGAATGCTGCACTTTTGAAGACTTTAATTAGTGCTGACAAGACAACGTTTCCCGCCTGGCACAAGTTCCCCTAGCTCACAGAGCCTGGAGAGCCTTCACTCTATCATGTTGTGATCAAGTGCAGGAGATATTTGTCAAACGTGATGGATAAACTCTTCATCCCTCAGTGAACAAAACAATCTGAATCACTCTTCAGACAAAGCAGACAGGATAGAGAAAAAATGTAAATTTGATACGTTTTGCACCACTCACTCACGTGAACATAATAAATTTTGCCTTAATGGAAGCGCTCTCGACAACTTTCTGAAAATTGGTGAGCCCTGATTGGTTGAGACCAGGCAACTGTGATGTCATTTTCAGATGACAGCAAGTGGCAAAATGGATGAAAACAGGTGGATTTTGAACAGAAATGCACAGAACATATTATTACAAAGAAAATGTTGGGGTTAACTTTCCCTCTAACATTAAGCTACTATGTTAAAGTCATATTTGATAGGATGCAGGTGGCTCCAATGACACAAAATAAATAAATAAGAGAAAATCAAGCAGCTAATCTTCTTCCAACCCAACAGATGTTGTCAGATGACCGGAACGTGTGTAATGATGAAAAAGAAAACATTGGCAAACTGGCAAACAGCCTTTAAACAGACAGCGGTAATGTCGCTGTCACTCTAATTAGGCAGCAGGTATGTCTGGCTCTTCAAACTTCAACTACCTGCCAAAGGTGTTTGATATCACATTGCCACTTTGTCAATGTGCTTCCTATTACATTCTTGGAATGTCCAAACCAGTAAAACCTAATTGAGCTATTATGAGTTGTGCCAGTTCAGTTGCTCTAGCAGAGGCAACGTGCGATTGTCAAGAAACTTTAGTGCACTACATTTGGTAAATATTCACTTAAATAAGCGTTGATGTTGAAAAGTCAACTTATTACCGTATTGGCCCGACTATAAGACGACGCCGATTATAAGACGACCCCCTCTTTTTCAAGACTCAAGTTTGAAAAAAGCCTATGTCTATACCCCGAATGTAAGACGACCAGTTTTATTTCAATGAAAAAAATTTATTCGGGCCAATACAGTAATTGGAAACAATACTTATCAGACTGTAGCTGTTTCACTTACATACATGCTTGCGTCAGATATTTTATTTTGATTGCAGTCTTGCTTTGGAACTAATCCCTAACATTTCAAGAAGAGGTTAAAAAGCACTCAGGTAGCAAAATTTAGGAGCTTGTCTGTCATCAATTTTACAAGTGAACTGCTTACTTCAATTATGGACATGGTGACATAATTAACAAAAAAGTTGGAGTGTGGCAAGAGGTTCGGGTTAGGGCAGACAGAATGATCAAAAAGTTTCTGTTTGAATATTGTTGAAAGTCTCCTTGTACATAATTAACTTAAACAAGCATTTTAAAATAAATACATTCATTATGAAATCAGTGTTAAATAATGCAGAAGACATTAACTGTGACAACATGTATTATTTATTTATTTGTTTATTTATTTTCAGAGATGGGAGCCCGTTCTGTTCGGGTCATGACCATCTGTCCATCTGGCTTTAAAACAACAAAAACACTCACTTCACTCTTTCGTCGTGTTTCAGTTTAATGCTACTCATGAGAATTTCTGCTCGCACAAACATTCTATTTTTATTTTTCACCTTTAGTGAGGTGAGCTGCTGCCTAATGTTTGCTTCTTTTAGAGTACACATTTTTCTATCACACTCAAAATTGTCTTCTACATTTGTAAATGTCAAGACAGTGCTCATTTAGATGGGACATATTGCGCCCCAAATGCAAATATTCTTTACTTTGCTTCCAGTTATTAGAAAAAAAAAAGAGTTTGTGCCACTTTAAGATGAAAAAGTGCTGCAGAGGGATGAGGTTTATGTTGGAGAAGCCGTGTGATGTAATCACACCACGGGTATGTACATATATGCTACATGTAATACATGCTATGAAATATCAATATTCACAATCTCAAGTAAGGTAGCCTAAATAATTTCAATGATACATTTTCTTGTAAATTTTGTGTGTGTCCTTTCTAAAGCGTCTTCCCTTATGTTGAAAAGAAATACCATCAAATAGCGAACATTACTGATTTTACTGCAAACTAAAGTCCTCATTCACCTGGTGCGCCACGGTTCTCAAAGATCACCATGTTTGCTAATTGCAAACCAGGTTAGTGTTAATTTATAAAACACTCAATTGTGACTTTTCCAACCAGATAAACGACTGAAACGAGGCTAGCTTTGATTTATATGATCCAGAGTTATTCAGGGTGAAATTCATTATTTGTTCAAATGTTTTATCACTATGCATCTTAGTGTCTCACTAGTTCATGATGTGTGTGGTTCAGAGAGCACAATAAATAAAATAGAAAAGTACTTTGCAGAGTCTTGTGGATAGTTTTATAGGACTGCGCCACATCTAATAAATTTCAACAAACCTCTAGGTATTATTTAATGCAACGACAACAACAACAAAAGTATCAAGAATGCATTACTTCCTCGCAGTTAAATATTTACAGATGATGTTCTTACAACGGTAAATAAAGCAGTAAATGACTCTGACAAACACATCTGGACATCTTGTTTTTATCACACGCATAGGCCAAGTCAGTAAAACACTATAACATTCAATAGTTTATTTACAGAGATGCCTTAATGAAACTTGTTTAGTTCTTGGTGGAGAACCAACAGGGACATACAATCTGAATAAGTACACATGACGAGCTTTTAAAAACAAGGACAGGCGACTCAACTCTACTACCACAACTCAATGTGATTTAGAACATCTTTATTTTAGTTATAGATGTGTGGTGGAATATAATGAGCGGAGAAAACCAACAACAAATGTGTTGTTAGTTGTATGTGTTGGTGTGTATGGAAGGCTTTTCACTAGCTGTGGTCCTTTGTGCATTATTTCATCTGAAAGTCATTCCAAAAAAATCGATTTTGGACAGGGAGCCTTTATTTACTGCTATTCAAGTCTCCATTTGTATACACACTTAATTATAAAACCCTAAAGGGGATAAACAGTTGAATTGGGAATCTCATTAATGGCCACAAAGAGTCCAAAAACAAATATTAGAAGAACAAAAATAAATAAAACGTACTTGCCAGTCTTGCTGCTGGCAAGAAAATGTAATTATCCTTGTCTACAGTTTATTATTTCGATTCTTCGCACATCAGCAGGAAAACAGCATGTGAGATTGTTTTAGTTACACCAACGATATGACCCCTGATGTGTGCAGCATGCTAAGAAATAATTATCTCACTAAGAAGGCTTTAAACTCCATTGTATTCACCATCATTTTTAGGAAAATTAGCATCCAAATAAACTTTAAACAGGCCGCTTTGCCACCAATCTACAATAACTGGATAAACAACTGTTGACCAACGTAATATCTTAAATTACATTTGGTGTGCCACTGTGCGCAGCGCACATGCCCTCCACATGTCAATGTAATGCGAAACAGATTAAACTGCTGAACCTCCACGCACCTTCATCTAGTACAAGCACACACGTCCGATCATTTTTTGCAGCACAATATGAAGTGCAGAACACTGGTCTGTTAGCTGAGTCCAACACTTCGTTATGTCAAGGCTATCTTGTGCAGCGTGGTGGAATATCTGATTGATGGAGGTGGGAGGGGTGGGCTTAGAAGACCAGATCCAAGTCTCTTAATTAAGTGGCAGCATCATCCAGACCAAACAGAGCCTACTTTCGGTCAAGCACATGGCCTCTATTTTCCAAATTTCAGACAAACTCCAAACAAAAAGAGACCCTTAAGACATTGCAACTGCTGGAGGAAATCAAACGAGTGCACTAAAACTACAATTTGTTACCCCCATACAGTAATGGAAACATGGCTGAATTCTATTTTAGGAAACTTTAATGGCTGCACAGATAATATTTTGCTTCGAGGCTTGGCCCAGATGTAAGAGTAGTGCTGTGAGTACATTGGCGATCTTAGGAAAGCGTCAGCTGGTATTTCATTTGCTAGGGAACAAACCTACCAAGAAAGCAAGGGAGATGCAATTTTTTTCCCCATGAATACAAGTGTCAAAATGTCAAGGCATGTAATCCTTTTAATAGGTGAGACGGTCTTTGGCTAGAGTTTGGCAGGACTCCAGAATCTAAAGCAAGGAAAGTGCTTACTTCAAGTTCTGGAGGTGAATGCTGACTTCTGATCCCACTCTCCTCCTCCGTTACTGCGGCTCTCCGGTATACTTACTCTCCTTCTATCTGCCCCACGTAGAGGATTATCGTGGTATCAGTATGGATTTGCAGCACTGTACACTATATCCTCAGTGGCATGTTCCATTTTACTTAATGCAGCACACTTTAAAGCACGTTGCCAAGGGTGTCGAGGGGGCAGAGGGTGTAATTAAGAACAAAAGCATCTTAAGGTGACTACAAATCCTCACTCAGCCCTATCCCTGGTGATGTATTTCCGCTCTAATAAAAGCCATCCCATTCACCTAGGCCAGGGCATCCAAATTTGTGGTCCACAGATATGTGGGCTTGTGTGGTCTTCTTTGTGAGATGAAGAATTGAAAATACATGAAAGACGGACAGACGGAGACAGACAGACAGACAGACGGAGACAGACAGACAGACAGACAGACAGACAGACAGACAGACAGACAGACAGATTGGTTCACTAAAGACAAGTTGTTGCTTGTGTTTGTTTGCACTGCTGACTTACAATAAAATCAGGCCATACGTGATGTTTTATTCTGACTTCACAACGGGCTGGCGAGAGACTGGAAGGGCTAGAATTGGCAAGCCCTACTTTTCTTGGATTTGCTGTAAGTCTTTAAATTCATTCCATATAGTCGATGGGTCAAGAAATAAATGTGAATCAAAACAACAACCTCTAGTGCTCTTTCAAGAACCACTCCAAAATTGTTATGTTCTCCCCAGGCTATATAAAGGCCCTTTTCCATTGTACCAGTTCTACTTCAAATTGCTTTTCCATTAAACTGAGGCCATGTGGTTACAACTTTCCCTCACAACCAGGTTTAAGTTGTATTTGGAATAACATGCAGGACAAAGTCAGTAATATTACAATTCTGAGTGAAATAATTCTCGTGAAAAAATGCACAAAACAGAGTGATTTTTTGCACTTAATGTTGGGTCGCTGTTCAAAGGCTCTGTACTCTTTGTGAATGGTAATTTATGATTTATGGTTTTTTGCTTCTAAACCTTTGTTGTTAGATATCTTTTAGACGTGCAATGATTTTTATACCTGCATTAGGAACTGTATTTGGAAAAATAAAATATATTAAATGCACTCATTTATTTTAAATTTTTGTCATACATCTGGTCAAGTTGGCGAATAGCCTTGATGAAAAATTGAGGCATCGTCCATCATTTAAGTTCCCTTTGGTGGGCTATAATTTGTGAAGTTGCTGCAAAACCAGTGAGTGAGACTTGGCCATTCGTGGACTCTTGTGACAGACCCCAGCACAGTGTGAGTGTTCAGTGGAGGCTCGAAGGGTTCATTTGATTCCGCCCCAAATGATGGATGGATGGATGCCAAATCTTCTATTATCTTCTCTTAATATTTTAATTAGCAGAATATCAGTGTGATAGAGGTGGTATTAAGAAGTTGATTGGGTCACTAAACTCTTCAATGAAGGCTAAGGTCTGAAATGCACCACTAACCATTTTTCATTTTATTTTATTATTTTAATATGCATAGATTTTTTATTTTTGTATGCATATATTGAATTTATAAAAATGTTCTATTGTATCATGTTAACATTGGCCAGCTAAACATTACTCATCATCATTGTTGTATCCTTAGCACATGCAAATATGGTGAAATCGCCCTCAGGACTACTGACTAATGCACTTATGTACTTCAGACTTCAGAGTACTTTTCATGCCTTTCATTTTACATCCATCTTATTTTCTGAAACAAAACCAATGTTGTTAGCTGTGTAAAACAAATACAGGAAGACATATAATTTGCTTGATATTGCATGTACTTTAAAAAGAAAAACTGTTCAACAGATGTTCTCCATTACTTCCTCCACTCACAGCATGTGTTGCTAGGCAACAGCTCATTTCTGAATCAGAATATTAGTATTCACATAAAAACCATTTTCTATACAGTGTTTTTGTAGGATTTCTCCCCAACTCGTTTCTGTAACATACTGGTTAGAGTTGTTTTGTAGGTTTTAAGTCAGCTCTCAGTTGACATTAGAAACTACAGTAGATTAAGCTAAAAGCTGTCTCTGCCAATTTATATTTTTAAACAGCACCACTGCAAGGATGAATTCTGCTTTTCACTGTTGAACTTCCGGTGAGGCTTTATTTAATCTTGTCTTCCTTAATCCTCTGTTCATCATCCCACCTGCTGTGGCATGACTTAAAATTAAAGAATTCACGCTAAATGCATCATATTACCATTCTACACTAAATCACCTTTTGTGCAGGTGCCAGCAAGTTTTCAGATGATTTTGTAGATTACTTTTGCTTTCCTTTGCAAGTAAATACTTGAATCACTGTAATTGCAAAGGATGTTAGAAGATTAAGACACAACATATTTATGTCATTGTTGTTTCTTTGCATGCCTTTATAATAATACATTTCATTTGACGGCGCCTTTCTGACACTCAAGGTAAATTTACACGGGTTCATATAAAACAATATAGCAATAAAATAAGAATATTGGGAGATTGTATAAAATAAAACAAGATAAATAAAATGAAATGGTGAATAAACATTTGTAATTTGTTTTGAGACCCGAATTAAAATGTAAAATAGCGTCAGAATTTCTTAAATCAGGAGGTAGTGCATTCCATCTAGAGCCACTGAGCGCCCGACCCCCCCATGGTACTAAGGGTGTGACGGGAACAGACAGGTGTATGGCGGCAGATGGGTCTCAGTGATCGTAAGTGAGAAGTGATATTGATAAGGTCTGATATATATGGTTATGAATTGCTTTAAAAGTGAGGAGTGAAATTTTCTACTGTATGCATGGCTTAACCGGGAGCCAATGCAGGCTTTCTGGTAGGTAGGGCGATCATGGGTCATGTCAAGTCCAAGGCCGGTTCTAAACTGGCATACGTGAGGGGGCAGGCAAAAATGTGAAGGGGGCATCATGCTACCATTTTGTTGTTGTTGTTGTTAATGATTCTTCATGAGAGAGGGTTGTTAGTGGTGCCCAACACAAAGAAACGAAGCAAATTGGATAAAGCCCACAAATAGCCTTCGCCATTAGATGAATTTATCCTTTCAGAGTATTGGGCATAATTTTAATGATGTTTTTAAATTCCAAAACCATGCAGAACATTGTGATGCCAGAATCAGTGTGGCCTCATTATACCATTCTCATTTGAGTTAGGGTTAGAAAAAGGTTGGATATGATGGGTCAAATCAAACACACACTTTGATACTACAGCAGCTATTTTGTTATCATCTTGAGAACAAACAAGTCTACTGAATTCACGAGAATGAGTAGCAATAATTAAATTTTGATTGATTACAATATATGTCATCCATTTTCACTCCATTTCAGTAGTCCCAAAGAACAGGAGTGACTCAAATGCAGGCATCATCAAGTGAAGCAGCCTACTTTTCGAGCCAGTCAACAGAAAAGTGGTGTTAAAAAATGCAAAGAGAATATGATTGGAGCCCTTCACTGTTTCAATCATTCTCTCTGAAATCTTCCATGTGATGCCATGATCCCTTTTTACCGCGCTGATAGTTTCACATTCATTATGCATGCAAGTGCAGTAGTGCTGATCGATAATTCATTCAGGCTTTGCCATCATGATGACATCAACAATCAAAATGATCTGCTAATTATTGCTAGGTAAAGTGGAGCTCTCGCATGATATAGGCTAGTCTGCTACTGCTATTGCAGTTCCTCGCCTGCCAGCTCATCAAAGCCAAGAAAGGGGCAGAGCAGACTGCTGCCACTGCCAAGCATGGCTGCCAACGCAGGTAGCCACCTGTTTAGCAAAAGACACGCTAGTGGATCTGAGCTCACAGTGGATATCGCTACACCAAAATAACACTCCTACAAGCTGTGCATGGTGCGGTATACTACACAGTCGATCTATAGCACCGGTCTGTTTGAACCTTTGCCAGCATGGAATAATTATCTTTTTTTTTTTTATTTATGCAATAGCCTTAACTCCACATCTGAGTTCATGAGTTTCATATAATTTTTAAAACATTTACAAACAGAAATTTACATACACTTTTTAATTAAAATTACAGTAAATATTGATTCATTAAATGATGCCCTACTTTTAGTGCATTTTATCAAGTTGATATCATTGCATTTTATTTGCTCATTATGTTAGTTGAGACGAATAGAACTGTTTGTGTTTCTTGTTTACCAACTACACAGGCTATCACTGAGGAAGTAAAACAGTGAGCTGCTCTCGCCTAAAGGGCAACATTAGCTGACATCAGCATGTTGTTTTTAAGCATCATCTATTGTAAGAACAGTTTTCTGCAGCTGCTGTTGCCATTTAGTCCATATTGCACATATTAGTCGAGTACTCTCCAATGTGTACATCTTTCAGGCAAGACCAGCAGCCTCTGTTTGTGTCAAGGCGACATGTAGTGTGTATGTTTTATGGAACTGCACGCTACTTCTATATTGGTCTCTTGTACTTGGCCGTTTATAGTTAAGAGTGTTCTGTCCTTGAGCATTATAGTACAGCGATCAGCAGCTACAAAGAGTGGTTTATGACTGAATGTGATGAGCTCTTAGCTTCAACATTTCAAATCTCATCAAACTCTTAGGCATGCACACAGCCAAAAGGTTGGCACGACTGCATCACAGTTCTGAGGTTTGACGCTCCAATCCAGAGGGGTCACCAACTATATTTGCTTGATAAACTCTTTGTTAGACACCGTTAATCTGACATATGGACTCCACCATTTTAATCAAATTTGGTTTTTCATCTGTTGGACTATGACTTGTTTTTATGGATTGACGATGGAGGGACGGATTGATGACGGAAGTGATGGCGGAAGTGATGACCGAAGCGCTTATAAAAAAAAAAAACAGGGAGGGATGATTATACTACGAGTAAGGACGGACCAACAATGACGGAATGGTGCCCAGGTCGTGGGTGGAGGATGAAAGATGGACAAGCAAAAATTGGTAAATTGCTCACCTCTGATTAGAACTGTGCCGAGCCATGGGGTCGATTACAACATTCCACTTCTAGTATGTCAGATTACATCATGTGCTATCTGTTTGTGTTCCACGGGCATTTTCCACTCCATTTATTAGTAGACACTTGAAGCTAGTTTTCATAGCAGTTTGAACACCCTAGGTCAAAGAGCTCAAAGTTAGAGATAGAAATGTCAAAAATATTACAGTTTTTCCCAGTCTCCCACACTCAAAAACAACCGTTCTGTCAAGTTGAATTTTGTGTTCATACGTGGAAGAGTGCTTTCCCCCCCCTGCTCCTTTTAAATGTCCACAAACCTTTCTACAAAGAGAAAAACAGAACTTAAATGTGTCGATCAAACTGCAATTTGAATTCATGTCCTCTGGTTTAATTCACAGAGCACTACATTTTGCAAACAGCTTGAGACAGCCACTTGAATGCTTCTCAAGTTGCAAACAGAGGTCTTGCAGTAATTTTAGGTTGGCACAGATGATAGCGCGCACCATAGCTGTTCTGTTTTAAAGACCATCCATCCATTTTCTATAATGCAACCATGACATACTTCAGGACAAGTGAGTGGTATAGAAAAACTGATGGATGGATCTTACATTTGCTTTTAGACTGGGTAATTTGACTATTCGCCTGTACAGAGTGCAAGAGCAAAGAGAGTACAATTTACATTTTTCTTTCTGCAGAAATTGGTCAGAAAATGTAATGTGTGCATATACCCAACGGTAGACAAACCCAGTCTGTGCAAACTCGGATCACACAAAGACTACATTTTTTTCATGACTTTAATGCAGTCGTGTAAACATTAGGTGAAAAAAGTGTATGAATCTTAACGTTGATAACCACTCAAAGAGTTAATTGGTTTCCGGTGTCTGCCAACATAGACGCCAATCAATGTAATGAGATTCGAGGTGTTAGTTAAAGCTACCTGCCCTGCGATTTAGCTCACACCAGTCTAGAGTTTTCTTTTCTCAAGAAAGCTTGACCTGAAACTTAAGAACAGCTAAACTTAACTTCTATGAAACAGGACAGGGTCACAAAGAAAGAAAGTAAGACTAAGGAAACAAAATTGCAATACAGCAAACAGACAGATAGCGGGATTGTGACAGCATGGAGATCTGATCACATTTGACAACCACATATGTCTAATTGATGTGGGAATTCCCAATAATTGACATGCTTTTCCTTGTGACTGTGCTCTTTCTCACTGACCTGGTACTCACAAAAACTACTGCTTCGGACAGTTCCATCAAGACCTGGTGTGATGAGCTACTATTACAATAAGTCCTTGAAAAACCCGAACATTTACCAGCATGCTACTAAAATAACATTCCTTTTCGCTTTGTGGAATCATTTATGGATGAGAGAAGTGTTACACCAAAATGCAATGCAAATACTAAAAAAACATTCCTTTTCCCTTTATGGTATCATTTATGGATGAGAGAAGTGTTACACCAAAATGCAACCAACATGAAGGAATTCCATTTGTCCCTTTGGCAACTGTACCGCCAGCAGAGTTTAGGTCTATGCTTGAGTAGTCAAAAACATTAAGACCGCTCGGTGGTGCACTGGTTAGCACGTCTGCCTCACAGTTAAGAGGGTGCCGGTTCGATTCCACCTCGGACCCTGCCTGTGTGGAGTTTGCATGTTCTCCTCGTGCCCGTGTGGGTTTTCTCCGGGCACTCCGGTTTCCTCCCATATTGCAAAACTATGCTTGGTAGGCCAATTGAGCACTCCAAATTGCCCCTAGTTGCGAGTGCGGATGGTTGTTCGTCTCTGTGTGCCCTGCGATTGGCTGGCAACCGGTTTAGGGTGTGCCCCGCCTTCTACCCGATGATCACTGGGATAGGCTCCAGCACGCCCGCAATCCCCGTGGGGACAAAGCGGTACAGAAAATGGATGGATTAAGCCCATGTCTTTTCCTAACCACCTCAGTTGCAAACATGATGTGGTCAAGAAAAGATGAGAATTCATGAAGAATTAAGACGACGACTCTGAAATTGTAAGAACCGGGCTCCACTCACAAGAAGTAATTAAGAGACTTGGGATATTTTTTGTAAAGAGTCTGCTGTCATGAAAAAACAATTTTCCTATATGACCTAATGCATTAGTTCTATGTCCATGTAACCCAAGAGGATATTAGCAAAGCATGTAATTAAAGTATGATTAGAATTTCTGTCAAAATTGTGCCAGTAAAACATTTAATTGGATGACGATCATGTAATGGTTTATACAGCAGATTTGCATGTATGGGATTGATTCTCAGTCTTCCCCATTCAAAATTGACCTGCAATCATTTCATACTATAGTCCACTTTCAATTAACAATCCCTCTTGTGGCTTGTTGTCAATATGTAGAAAGTGAATGACTGGTGATCGGACAGGTGTACCTTACCTCTCACCCACAGTCAGTTGTGAGAGGCTCAAACTCATCTGCGACCCAATAGAGGATAACTGGTATAGAAATTCTGTAGGAGGACTATTCAACATCGTAAATGATCAATTACAATTCATTGTGATTGCAAGTATTCAGTCGGCTCAAATATGGCTGCCAGTCCTTCATTTACTGTGACAGGATTCTCCTTCGAAAATGCTCCATTTGATCACAAGCCCTAGGTTTGATATTTTCGGACTACGCTCTTTTTTAAGATGCTCCCATCTCTCTGTCCACCTTTCATGTGTAACAGGTGTTATTAGAACCGTGATTATGGACAACAACTGTTACGTGGCAAACCATCTGTTTCACAGTTTGCCGATGATCCATTCCACCTGGCAGTCTCCTCTTGGAACCAAGCTGCCCCCGAGCAGAGATTTTCTTAAAGGGGACATTCATTTTACAACAAAATACAATTAATTTTCTTTTTTTGCTGCACTCATTTCACTTTTTTTTTTTTTTTAACTTTGTAGCACTCCAGTGATTACAAAATAGTATCTGTTGGAATCTGTTCAAGTGTTTAAGAGGGCGCAAACCATCAATTGGAAGATTTTGAATTGCCTCATATCATATACAAAATCAGAACTGAAATTAAGAATATCAGTTCCCATGAAAATTGTGTGTGGCTGCTGAAGAATGCCAATATCAGAAATGAATAGAAAACCTCTCTAGAACGCATGGAAATAGATCAGAGTGTAATTATAATTATCCTGCTCCTAGGCACTGTTCCAGAATGGGGATGACATCAGAGCCATCTGATAGGATGCTTAAATACCATTAGTGAGGCTTATTTTCAAAGCTCAACAGTCCAAACAGAGTAGCATATTTTGCTTATTGCGTATGCTGTATATTATATATTATTGAGTATATGCTGAGTGGTGACACAGATTTATTTCCCATAACAACAGGTACCCCCCCAAAAATCAATATTATTTTTTTGATGCTTCAATGTATTAGTGCATGAATATTAAAATCTTGAGTGAGGTTGCATGAAGACCTAAAGCAAATCACAACTGAATAAAGACCACTATTGGTGTGATTTTAGGAGAAATGACATCTTATGTAAAGAATTGTGAGTCATTTTGTCAGTAATGGCATGCGCACACCAACCTAGCAGTTTTTTTTTTTTTTGTTGGTCTGTTTTCTTCTTATCCACAGATGTATCGCTATCTGCTATCAATCATAACCTGTAGGAAATTACTTTGTCGAAAGTGAACTATAATTATGACCTCCCAGCGCATTCAAATCCTGTGTAGCTTTATTTTGTTTTATGAGGTTTTCTTATTAGTACTTTAATGTAAACACTGATTTTATTTTGTTTCCAATTGTCATTTGCTATTCATTCAACCGAAGCTTTCCAAAGTAGGGATTAAACAATGTCTACTGATATGTGACAAGAGAACTAGCACTTTTTTTTGCCTCTCACAGGAAGAGCATTGTGAAGCTATATGTCTCTTCAAAGTGTACTCCTCTGAATGATGTAGTCTGCACACTATTTCTTCTTGCTTGAATATTTATACCCATGCGTTCATCAAAAAAAATTGAATAAAGAGAACAAAATACTGACATCATGACTATTTGCTCTGTGAAAGCTATTAGGAAAAAAATGCATTTTATTCATATTCATGTACAGTATGAACTACAATCTCAGGTATCAATGAGTGGACTTCATCTGCAGAGAAATTAGCTGGACTTATTACAAGCACAGTCTCTTGTTGTTCTTTTATGTCACCCATTCTTTTCCTTCAGCATTTTTCAAACAATTGAAGCACATGTAAAATTATGAGCTTAATTTTTTTTTTTTGCAATATGTTTTTGAAAATATTTATTTATTTATTTAATTATTTTTTTGTAGAAACGTAACCATTTGATGGTTGCTCTCTCCAAAAATGAGAGAGAATATTCCTACATCCAGTACCCTTTCCCATACATACACAGTTGGCAGAATAACACACACGAATTATATCTTGGCTTGGATTTTGCACAAAAATCAAGCACACGCTGCTGGTATTTCATGTCCAACATTCTACACAGCAGTCTTAGTTTTGTCCCAAAACAGCCTTCCACTTTGGGCCGGTTTACTCATGTACATAATACTACCAATGCAGAGGAAAAAAAAATCCATTAACTCTGGAAAAAAGAAGAATCTCAACCCCCATTCTCAAATACATACAAATATAAAATCCCAACTGTTTTAATTATAGCCAGCATCAACACTGAATCAATAAATCACAAAAAGCAGTGAAAAGAAACTGAGCACCAAAACAGAAAACTGGAAAAGGGAAAGAATGGTTCACATTTAATGTTATTAGTGATGCTCACATCATTCATAACTCCAGCAGAACGGCAGACATTTCTAATCCATTTCTGCAGTGTGCATCCACACATTGGTCTCCTAATGTATATTTTGCTCCCATCACATTTGTTATTGAGAACTAATGAAAAAAAATGCAGGTGACTAACTGATCAGACGCAGATGAGTTTTTGAGTGATGGGCCTTTATTATATTCCTCCTATAAGCCATGGTTGCCGTCCTTACTGAATTTAAATTCAAGAAAGGAAGGGGCAATGGAAATATAAACTGGTCGTATTTTCAAATCAGGCACCACTTTATTTCATTTACAAACATGAAGCTGCAGAGTGCTCTGCAATGATGATGTCACATGTTGCTCAAAATTCTATTATTCCAGCTGTAAAGGCCCACCACATTATTTCAATCTAAGAAATAATCGCTGGTATCTGCACAATCTTTACCAGGAAATCAAAACAAGCTTGTTGAACAGACGACCATTATAGACAAGTGAAAGGCATATCTACCACATCTTACTTTCTGCACAAGGTCACCGTTTCCATGGTGACAAACCGATGGCTAGTTTTGCCTCCTTATAGCTTATCTATTTTTTATTCCTCTTCCTTCATATCTTCCAGATTTCTGTTTGAAGACCCCATCTGACCGTTGTGGGTTTATCCTTTCTCCACACACCTACTCTTCTTTTTTTACCATTCCGAAAAAAATGAATGAAATCAGCAGCAGACTCCTAAAACAATGCTTTGATGGGCTACAAATGATGCGGCCTCAAATTAGAGCATTTTTCTTGTGATCTGACATCAATGACACCAAGCTGAAAGTTCTCAACCCCCGCTATGCTTGGCATATGGATGGTGAAAAAGTCTAATGCTGTTTGGTTATCACTTTTGCTCTCTTGGTCTGCAAATGAAGTGCTGATGCAGTTTAATGAGACGTAACCTATCTCCCTTTTTTTGTGCCAGGTCCCTTGCTGCTTCACCGAGTCTGTTAGCCCTGTCTGCATTGGTCCGACAGGGTCACACTACATTACAAAGCTGCCTCATTTGCCTCTTTATCTGTACCAACAGATGGACTATCAGCACATGAGCTTGTGTGACCCCAGGGTGATGGCGAGGTAACGCCACACTGCATGGACATACATCATAACTGGGTTAAAAGGGAGGGTACTGACTGCAGCCTTATGCTCCCCTTCATTTTCTCAAGCAGTATTCTGCCATCGTGCGACACATGCCGACGGCTAAAGCGAGACAAATGAGACATGGCAAGGGGTGGGTAATGTCCCTGAATTAAGCAGCAGAGACAATCAAAGAAGGACAAGCATGGGGACACGGAGTAAACGAGAAGGGGGGAAGCTACAGGGGGCCTTGATCAACATGAAAAACAGGAGAAACTAATTGAGATAACAGGAAACAATATTTATAGGAGAAACTAATTAAGCAATGAATTGTAAATAATGGGTAAATGGAGGTCTTACTCGTTATACTACAATGAATAGTATATGGCTGCTTTAAGGTGCCTCTAATGCATGTACTAATTTGACTGCTTTCGTCTTCAGACACGCAGGCTTGCCTTTGATATCAGCAAGAGCTTTTCCCTCAAAAGGTTCTCCTGAATGGCAGCAAGTACTGCGGGATTATGAAAATTAACTCATTTTATGCTGGAGTAGTATAGACAGCTGCCTCAATGTGGAGTGGACGCCGTACACTGAACAACAAGCAAACGAAGGCTTGTATACACTATAACAATGCCCCTCGCAAAACCATAACAGCTGAGACCAAACACTAAATTGAATGAAATTGTCTTTCTTTCAGTACAAAACCTACATTCCATATTCACGTTTGGCAAACCATTCTTTTCCTTGTGCAACATTACACAGAGAGAGAGAGCGAGAGATAAAAGAAAAAGGAAAACGAGCTAAAAAGCTATCACAATTAGTTTTTGTCTTCAGTCACCAGACAGTTTTTAAATAAATAAGCTTTGTTTTTGTAAAGACACTTAATAAAGTATCATTGGTGGTCCCTTTGCCAAATGCTGATTTAGCACGGTCGTTGACATTGGAGTCTCATTGGAGTATTCTTCTTTTTCTTCTTCTTCTTTGCGGTGTCCTTTGTGTTCCTAACACCGCTCATGTTGAATATTACTGTATGCGAAATGTAGGCTCAGATTTGGGTCTCTTGTACATTGTCTTTTGAACAAGCTTGAATCAGTAAATGTTCCTGTGTGGTTGAGCTGTGTATGGTACTGAGCATTGAGGGGTGATGATAAGTGCTCTTGTAGGTGTTGTAGTGGTTGTAGTGCTCCAGTGGGGGCAGCGATAGGTGTCTGTCTATTGCAGCAACACCTGCAAGCTCTTCTTCAACTGTAATGACTTCCATAGAGGAGGCCGGGCCGTCAGGATCCTGTTGGTTATGCTGCTTCCTCATTTTGTAGAAAATAACAAGTAGAACAGCAGCCATGAGCGTGATGGCCACAAAGCAGCCAATGATAATCTTGGTTGTTTTCATCACCTCATCCAAGCCGTTGAGGGCTCCCTCTCCGTCCAGATCGAGAACTGGAATGGTGTAAGTCCTCTCCGTGGTCCTCGTTGAAACCGGGGTCGTCTTTGTGGTCGAGGAGGACACCCAACCGAACGGCGGCAGCGGCGTGTGGCTATCGTCACCCGGGCTCTCAATGGTCTCCACGGTGACTGTTGTGAAATAGGTCACCCCGCTGTTTTCCACAGAAGTGACATTGAGCACAGCCGAGGCGGAGATGTTTCCCGCAGTGTTGCTGACCATACAGGTGTACGTCCCGGTGTCTTGCATGGTGACACTGGTGAAGTTAAGCGAGCCATCGTTGAGTACCGACAGTCGCACCTTATACGCCCCGTGCGTCACCAGGGAGCCATTTGGTGTGAGCCAGCTGATGGATGTCAAGGAGCTTGTACGACATTTGAGCTCTGCACCCATGCCCTCCGTCACATTTAAGTCAGAGGGTGGCTCTATTATGACAGGAACATCGCACTGGAAGTAGCTATGATCCAATTCACCAATGTAGCGACCTTTAAAGAGCGTAGGGGTATGGCAACGGGCACAGCAACTCGTATTGGCGGGCACGGATTCCTTGAGCCACCAACTGAGCCACAAGATATCACAGTTGCAATTCCAAGGGTTGTGATGAAGGTGGACCCGTTCCATACGATGCAGAGGTGTGAAGAGGTCATGTGGAAGAAAAGTCAGGTTGTTGTGAGCAAGGTTTAGCTCCACCAACGACTGCAAGTCGTCAAAGGAATTCCTCTCAATGGTTTGGATTTGGGCGTGCATCATCCACAGCTTCTGGAGGTTGACTAATCCTGTGAAGGAGCTAGGCTTGACAATAGTCAGCTGATTTCCAGACATTTCCAGTTCTTCCAGTCTTACCAGTGGTAAGATGTTGGGGATCTCCTTCAGGTTGCACATTCCCAAATTCAAATAGCGCAAATTGCTCAAGTCCTTGAAGGCTCCATCTGAAATGTAGGAGAGACGTTTGAGCTCGCCCAAGTCCAACCTTCGAAGCGAGGGGACTCGGTTGAAGGCATAGGACGGTATACTTTCGATAGGGTTGTTCCGAAGCCACAGTTCCTTTAACTTGGACAAATACTCAAATGCTCCATTGGGGATTGTCGTGAGTCGGTTATCAAAGAGCTCCAAGGTGTTTAGGCTTGCCAGTCCATTAAAAGCGCCGATTTCAATGCTGCGAATGTGATTCTTGCTCAGCTGCAGAATCTCCAAGTGGCGCAGGTGTTTGAAACTGTCCACCTTGATAACCTGTATGAGGTTGTCCTGAAGGTTTAAGTAACGGGTGTTGGTCGAAATACCGTCAGGCACGTCCCGTAGACTGCGACGGGTGCATATGACTTTGCTGAACTGGTTACTACACGAGCAGACAGAAGGACAGGTCTGAGCACGAACTAGCCCGGCCACCACCAAGATCTGAAGGGCCAAGAGTAGCACGAAGAGGGGGTTGGATAGCGCCCCCTTTAGCCTACGACTTCTCATTGTCTGGCGCTGGAAGGAGGAGATCATTTTGTTCAGCATTCATAGTTCATCTGCTGTTTGAGTTTTCTGCAACACAAAAACAAAGCAAAACAAGACAAAAAAAAAACTCTGTGAGAAACACAAATCAGAATTTGGACATTGCATTGTAATTTGGAGGACTGAGAGCACACATGGCACGTAATTTTAAATATCTAGTTGTCTAGTTCATCTAGTTTCAAATAACCCGATGCGAGACTGTTTGCATGCTGCCCCATTTTAAGTCACACATGACCTTTTTTAGCACTCACAAGCATTTAATTGTGTTCTCATCTGTATGAAATGGCAATTTGATTCCTCCATACAGTGCAATACACATACCAGGAAGATTATCTATGAATTATGCAATGAAAACAAACATGCAAATTAAGATAAAATGTCTTCGGCTGCCCCTGCATACTCAAATATCCTATAAAAAAGCGATATTATTTTATACTGCAAAACTAATAAAGCCTGCTTTTAGATTTGTGTTGCACTGCACAGGTTTGCATGTGATTATAGAAATGGATGTTTCAAGAGAAACATTTGTTTCAATAAGAAATGAAATCAAATGAGCAAGCTATGAACTTAATCGTTGCATGAAAATGAACTTCAATTCCTTTATTTATTCTAGACAAAGGAGAAGCTGTCCAATACATTTTTAATGTGATGAGTACTGTTGCCTACCTGGCATTTGTCTGGCATTTGGCATTGCCGGCGCAATGACCCATTTACATTTAATTACAGTCCAATTCAACACGAAAACCAACAGCCAAAGAGTGAGTTAAGAAGACTCATACGCTACATCTGAGCACACTAACTTTACAATTATCTTCCTTCTTTTCACAGAATAAGCTTTCTTTAGACTGGATGAATGAATGAAGGAAAAATTCAAATTAATTAACTGATTAATCAATCCCATATGAACATGACTGGTAAAAATAAGATGAACAAGACAATGTACACATCACTGCTTACAAAGGAGTAGGATGAAATGATCCGGCCCTAACCCTTTCCATCACTTCTGAGAAAATTCATAGATACTTAAATTATATAACAATTTCCACCTTTTCAATACTACTTAGAAAACCGAAAAATAAATCATATCAGCCTCCACAATGTCGCAAAAGTAGAAAGATCAAAAACACCAGCTCGATATCCATTCAAGGTGTGAGTGTTTAGGAATTTGCTGCCTTGCAGAGCACCAAAAATAGACCAGGACATTCAAATAACAAATACAACGTACAACAGCAGGCATCTAGTTCATACAGCATGATTGATGCGTTTAGTACCCCTTATTATGTTGTGCCCTAGAAGCAACCTGCGTCAACACACAACACAGTATACCAAACATTTCACATGCAATATGCTGAGCAGATACAGTAAAATAGGTCACCGTTTATTCTTGACTTATATTATTTCAAATTCACTCATTTCTGGTTTTGCTATTGGATCTTTCCAACCTGAAATCCTAACTTGTCTGTTAATCATCTCAAGGCAAGGTATATGGATATTATGACTTATGTTTGCCACACCACTGGAAAAATTGTCAGCTCAGGTGGAACTGTTCTTTTGCTTGTAAGACAGAGTGGCTGGATGAATCAATATAAAAGGTACATGGTACATGTGGCTTATTTTCTCTCCAGCCAAGCTACCATGCTACTGCAGCATTGGGAGGCTGCAGAGGGACAAGTCTCTGTTGAAGAATGAGATGGAATGAGGCCTCCCACTGGCAAAGGCTCATTTTATCTGCCCGGAATCACAAATACTCTGCACTACCACCTAAACACAGCAAGTGTTGAACGTAGCAAAAACACAGCAAGAATGATTGGTCGATAAAATATTTCTGGTTCCATTTTACTGCAATGTTTATGAAAAGTGCTTAAGTGATGATTGTGTTTTGTTCAGAGGCAGCAATTATACAGTAGACTTGGATATATGCCTTGCTCCTTTTTCCCTCCATCTGCTCGGATTTAAACATGACAATCCCTTTGCACATAAAGAGAATACAAAAAAAGCAAATAGATTCGATCCAACATTCTCATAATTGAATCTCGACAGCTCAAAATGTATTTAGAGCCGCTGAAAGCAGTTTGCTGTTCACATTTAAAATCCTGGCTTCAACATAAACATACACCCACATTTACTTTTGTGCCAGCAGCCACTGGCATTATGGTTGATGTTACTGAGATTTATCGATTCATTTCTTAGAACAAGTCTGACACAAAGGTGTTATAGTGACAATTGCCCTATTGAAGCCTGACCAAAGTAAATGTACTGATCATATCGTAATCCAAACCCCCCCAGGAGCTGTTTTTACATCTTGCTTCTCATGTGTTTTGGTAATGGGTAATGGGTACAAAGACACGTTTTCTATTTGTCTGCTAAACTATGTTGAAATAAGTGTACACTAGTACAAAAAATAGCGTACTACGAAAGATGCATATTCTCTCTCTCTCTCTGTTTCTCTCTCTCTCTCTTCGTTCTTTATTTGCAAGATGGGCATCCAACTGGGACAGAAACACACACATCTGTATTTAACAATGCAATGCAGGTGGGAAGAAAAAAAAAAGTAGCTCAGAAATGCAGTACCCACCAGATAATCAATGTTGTGTAGATACTACCTACACAAACCTGCTACATTTTAGCATTGACCGCATTCTAAGTACTTATAGAACTGTAGCATGACGATGAAACCCACTTCAAAGATGAATTACTATAAGACTACTTCCAAATGTTGTTCGTTTGTTTTTTGATAAATATTCCATTGTAATTTATACAGCTGCGGTTTTGTGTTCATATAAGATGTGGAGGTAAATGTATTTTAAGGCTGCACGCTTAGAGGTGGGCTAAACAAGTGACACGAATACTAAGCGTGCCCTCATCTTCAGCCATGTGGGCATTTCGCCTTAATCTCTCTGCAGAGAAGAGAACAACATGCATGGAAGTCCCTTGACAGTGATTTAGCCCATGCAATTATCATAATGGAGGCAGCATAAGGTAATGTCTGATTAGGAATTGAATTATCACTTGATGGGTGTCACTAAACCATTCACTTGCTTTCCTTCTTTCCCTGTATTGGTGAAACATTCCAACCCTCCCCCATATCAATCAAACGTTTGCACATGCCGTTTTGTGATCTAGAGAAAAAAACACATTAAAAAGGGTCAATATAATGTAACCAAAAGAGAACAGGTCAGTAAAATGCTGTAGAATTTTGCAAAACTGCAATAACTTAAACCAGTCATATTGCTAAAATAATATCCCTCTGACATCGTTAACAAATGCACATCTTGTACAAACCACATTTTTATTATATAACCTTTGATGGATGTGGCTAAATATGGATGTTTGCACATTAACAGAAATAAATAGGTATGTACTATCATTAGTAAATAACGCACATATTTTTTAGGTCACGATCAAGCTTGCACTCGTTCATGAAGAATTAAATCACTATATACCTATCTGTGTGCGCCAACTCTTAAAGTGCCCACAAACAGACTTTTTTTTTTGTTTTTAAATAATTTTCATAATCTTAATGATTTCAAAAGAATTTTAGTCAATATACAAGAAGAATTTCAAAAACAGTGATCGGGGTATTGGTCAAATTACAAACTACTTTGTTTATATTACAGTTCAAGTTAACATAGAGTGGGTAGTAGTAATTAGTGGCGGTAGTCTATTTTTTTGGTCCTTGCAGCAATTGTCAGTTTGACCATAATTCCAGATGGCAATTTGATTGCTCTCAGTTTAGTGTCTGTTTTAATTTAATATCCTCCAGCCTATGGACACATGTGATGACACACGTCACATGGAAGGGAAAACGGGACCAGTCACCGGAAATTGTGATCAATTTCAATAAGATCGTCTTATCTACCCTATGGGCACAGCAGGGGTTAAACTCGGGTCATAAAGGTCAAGTGTAACACCTCATTGTGCATTGTTCATCATGAAAAACATCTGTTCCCTTTTCTCTTTCTGCAAACAAGCTTGTTCGCTAGCTGTCATTTATCAGAACCATTGCAACATTCTCGCTCATAAATTAGTAGAGGCATTTCCCCTCAACCCCCTGAGCCCATGCACATGATAAACGGTTTGGATTCTATGACACTGGCCTATTCTGAGTGTAAAGTATGCCATTGTTTCACTGAAAACCATAAACCTATTATTTTGTACATTTGAGGGCATCGGGCATACATCATATTGACACTTTAATGCTAAGGCTCATGGTCCAAAGCATATTACACATAAATATGAAAAGTGTTTCATTGTAACTACTTGAAAATTGCATACACTGTGTGCAGAAAAAGAAGAAGCAATCATACATTAGTAGAGCACAATGTCCAAAAAATAAAACCCGAGAGCGTGTTTCATTTGACATCGCAAGATCATGAATATTGTATCGACCTAGATTATGACTAGGTGTGTTTACGTGCATTTAAACGTGCATGACATTTTAAAGACTTGCAAAACCATTCTATTCGTCCATCCTCAAACTCAGTGTGTGAGAAGCTTCTCCATATCCATATGGCTTGTGAAGTGAAACATTTACACACAAACAAGATTCAGAGGACACATGCAGTGAATATTTGCAAATGTTATGAATCGGTAATGTGTTAAATGGATAGACTAAATAGCATTCAGCTCAGCAGTAGCTCTGTAAGTGGTAACATGAGGAGAGACTTGTCAGATTTCATATCACTGAAATGATTTCACACAGACTTCTCCTCCAACTAATAACTTTACTAACAACAGGGTTTTAATTTTTTTCAAATATAGTTTATCTTCAAGCAGGAGGTGGCAGGAGACTCGCGTGAGTGAGGTAAAGTGATTCAAAAGAATTGATTCACCTTATATGTGCATGTAAACATGTAAACAACAGCAGATTCATCCCAAGGGAGGTAAGTGTTTAAATGACCAAATACTGTTCCTTTCAATAAAATGGCTACTACAAATACACACAATACTTACACAATAAACGTGTTTTGATATGTTAACATTGAGTTATTAATTGCATCTGTAAATTATTCGAGGAGCAGTGCATTGGTAATACCTGTTGCATTGCGAATTCACTGCCTCTTAAAGGCTGAGATGTTGAGATTCAATCGCGTCACATGGAGAATGACACAACCGCCATGAAGCTTGAATGGCCGAGTATTGGCAGAGTGGCCTCCATGCAAACAATGCTCAGTCACAGCTATTCTTGTAAAGCTATTCTCTGCAAATTGACTGAATGCAAGAGTGTGCTCTCTGGGGCTTTGGTGTGCACATTAGGGTGAAAAAATACTGGCAAAACTTATCATCATAGAGCCCACGCTTCAGTCTTTTGCACTTGTCTTTTTTTTCTGCCAACACACTATGATAATATTTTATGGTACCTTGAAGTCCGGCCACAGTCTGTATGTTACAATAGACTTTGGCTTGAGTTTAAACTTTCATCAGCATAAAATGTATGTATATCTTTTTTCATTTACTTTGGGCATCAAGAATCGTATGGAGCCAGACATTCCAGATCATCATTCAGATTTAAAAATGTTGGCACAAAATTTTGATGCAGAATCAAATTGAAGAATCGGAATCAGAACCGGAATCGTCCACATTAAAAAAAATGCCCGATCCTACTTTTCATATTGTCATAAAGTACAAGCAGATGAAAAGTCTAAGATGATTAATTAAATAACATAAAACACAAGTCACTTTTTTTTTTCAAACTTAATTCAGGAAGAGTCTCTTGTTGCACATCTGATTCTTTAGTATCAACTGTCACACAATGAAAATAGTTCCACTTTTATCGTTATCCTACAGCTATAGAGGAAAATTAGGTAGCAAGGAAATATTTATTAAATTACATTTTATAACGCCGCGCTTACACTATAATGACATAATCAATGTATGCTTGTGAGGTATTTGTATAATTTCTGTCCACTTTGAGTCACCATCCTTCTACACACTACTGACTGTGAATGTGCTTATGGATGCCTTGTCCAATTTGACTAAATACTTAATCATAGATTATATAGCACTTTGTTTACAATTTTATGTTCAGTTGGTCCTTTCTTATTGTCGCTGCTCATACCTTTTGAATTGCACCTTGGGGAAAAATATGGTGTTTTGATTACAAAATCACATTCTATTCTCTAAAGTGATGCACTCAGGGCTAGGATTACTCCGCCTACTTGCTTATCATTGCTTTTCAGTGTGTGCTATATTATTATTTTCAATAATTATTTTCAGTGAATCGTGTTTCCCAGGCCATCCATCCATTCTCATCACTGCTTATCCTGTTCAGAGTCACGAGGGGTGCCTGAGCCTATTCCAGCTAACATCATACACCCTGAAGTGGTCGCCAGCCAGTCGTAGGGGACACATAGAAACAAACAATCATCACACCCACATGTACACCGCCACTGAGCAGGAAGTGATCCCACGCTGCCCGCACACAAGCCAGGCGAGTGTACCCCTACACCATCAGTGGCTTGATGCTAAAGCCTTGAAACAAGGAGGTGGAATTGAACCTGCACCCTCCTACCTGTGAGGCGGACGTGCTAACCAGTGCACTACCGAGCCGCCCTGCACATGCATCATTACAGGGTAAATCAGACATCCTTAGATAAGAATCAGGCCTTATGCAAATGTGAATACAAATATAATAAGTATTGGAAATCTGCAGTGTAAATGTGTCGGATTGTCCCAGTCAATGCAGTCCTGACGCCATCGATCGAAGTACACTGATCTACTATATCATTTACAATTGCCAAGACAATGCAAATAAAATAAAAATTATCATTAAATATATCATACAGTATAATCAAATATAGATAATAAAATAATACCTAAAACATGCGATTAGATGTAAGTTAATCATTAAATAAAGAGAACTGCCAATGGTTGCTACTGGACTGATGTGGCGATTATGCTCATTTCATGGAGGTGTATAACAACCCCCCCCCCCCCATCCCACTATTTGCCCAGTGTCTTAAATAGTTTCTGCAGACACATTACATACACAAAGTATGAAAAATTACAGTTAACACCCACTGGTGAAACTTAAATTGAAATTTCTCCATTTTGGAGTGGCGGTTCTGTCTAGGGCATGCATCTATATTTCAGCTAAACCTGGCTGCTGCCAACCACTGAAAGGTAACGCTATAACGCCAGACAGGCCCTAGGTAATCATTTCACCCCGTCTATTCCCAGGACTAATGCACTGATAAGAACAAACTGAAACCATTTTATATTTTCCCCCATTGTTACAGTTCAATCACAAGACTTTAAAAGAAAACTAAAAAAAAAAAAAAAAAAAGCAATAACTGGAAAAGAAGTTACAATTGATGTCATATGAATTGGTGACCCCTTGGTTTAGGTGAAGAACTGAACCCATGTTGATTTTATTTTGTAAAGAATTTGTATTTTTTATGACGCACCCCAGGAAGAATAGTCTTCACCATGGTGAAAACAATAAGTAATAATCAATAAACCATTGACCCATCAAAACAGAGAAACTAGAGTGAGTTTCAAATTCAGCTCAAGAGATTTTCTCATTCTTACAAATTATGTAGACACCCTCACAAGATTGATTCATGATTAAATATCCAAGGAAAACCTTCTGCAGTTATCTATAAAGATCTGATGATCAAGGATAAAATTACACACCACTCATTGGTGCTTTCTGCTCCCACAAAGGCTTGGAATGCACCCCTATGAGACCGTAAGTACAGTGTTGAGGGATAATTACAGCAAGTCTTAACATAAACAACAAGAAATACATTTAAAACCTTATAAGCTTAACTGCTTCAGTAAATGTTATAATTTACCCCAGGGATATGAGTTGTTTACTGTAAGATAACATTAGTGCTGCAAGATGGATTCATATCTTTCCAGGAAAATGATTGGACTTATATTCAAGTCAATGGCTTTATTGGTTCAGTATAAGTTAAAAGACAACTATACTATAATTCTTGATTATTCAGACTTTCACTACATTAGATATTTAAGTGATCTATTTGTATGTATTTGTACAATATAAAGTTAAATCCACATTTGTACCATTGCATACATTAAGTTCAGTTACCACATTGTGATGCAACATGCCGCCAGCACTGAGTTCAACTGGAAGATATGCAGGATGATACAAAAAAAGGAAGAAGAGCAAGAGGAAAAACCAATGGAAAACGAAGCCCAGCATTTTAAGTCCAGTAATATTCCTTTTTCCCACGTAACAGAGAGGAACTATGCCTGTAACTCACTGTGAGTTCAATTAAGTTATATAATGTGGTTAAAAAAATAAATGCACTGCCAAATTCCCAACTCTCTGCATTTCAGTTCAATTTTTCAAAAGGTGAGTTATTAAGTTGAGGCTACTTTGTTTAATGTTACAATGATCTGACAGTTTAAGTTAGCTTATGAATATTTAGCACGGAATACTTTGAATGTTGTTTGTTATTTATCGTCTCAAGTGTGAATTTGAGAAAATTC